>NC_068570.1:58998029-59349194 GCF_025698545.1 Gossypium raimondii | reverse complement strand
TTTGGTGAATCAATGCTGTCCAATTTTGTATACACATGCTGTTAAATTTTGTGTATAAGTGCTGTCCAAATTGGTATATGTATGCTGCCTAATTTTTGGTGAAAAAAAAATGCTGTCCAATTTTATATATATATGCTGCTCAATTTTTGATGTATAAGAGCTGTCCAAACAGGGTAGATTACCTATGTTTGTAATATGTAGTATAGTTAGTATATTGAAATGAAATAAATGTTTGGATAAATGTTTGATTTATGATATTAAATTTTGATTAGGTAAATGATAATGATGTGGATGAATTGTTGAAACATGGTTAGTATATGAAACTTGATTAAAGATGCATTTTTGATTTAAAATTGGTTATGTGATAATATATATATATATATATGGAATAAAATTTTGTGGTTGAGTTAAAAAAAATTTTGAGTTGAATTTTGATCGGTAATGCCTCGTAACTCTAATCCAACGACGGACAAGGGTCGAGGTGTTACAACAACTCTACTTTAAAAATTTTCACTGGTAAGCTTCGATCCAAATGGATAGGTCTATTCATTATAACTAATTTATTTGTCGAATGGTGCAGTGGAAATTCAAAGCGAAGAAACCCGGAAGTGCTTTAAGGTGAATGTCAACGACTGAAACCCTTTTACGAGAATTTTCAAATGCACACAGTTGAGGAGATTGTTCTCGAGGAACCCAGAACTTGAATAACAGGTCGTCGAGCTAACGACGTTAAACAAAGCGTTGTTGGGAGGCAACCCAAATTTTTTCCTTTATGTAAATAAAATTTTTGGTAAAACGGAAAATGAAAATGCATGTCGAGGGTCAGTTCTGTCGAAGGAAAGATTTGATACTTAAGAATGTCCATTGTGACTCACCTCTCTTTCCTGGGAACTTACTTGGTGCATTTATTACGACTATTTTACTAAATCTTGTAATCTTGATTTTTAAATAATTTATTTCTTGAGTTTATAGCTTAGCTAATAAATTCAAGAAATAAAAAAATACACATTTTAATTTTAATATTTTAATTTTATTTTTACAGAGAAACATTTCAAGACAAAATTAAATTCCCCATATTAGCCCACAAAATTCTCTTTATTTCAGCCAAGACCCACTTCACCTAACCACCATTTAAACCAATCCAATACCAAAACTAACCCATTAACCAAAACCCAAACTTATCATACCTACCCAAATTCAAACCAAAAAAAAAAACCCAACCCCAAAAAAATAAAGAAAAAAACACTCAAACCACCATTCCCAATAAAAAAATAAAAAAAATCAAAAATCAAAAATCAAAAATAAAACCCACCCCCAACTGTCAACCCCATACCCCCATTTTAAACATAACCTTTCACCCGTCAAATATTAAACTTTCACCTATCACATCCATCTTTTCACCTAGAAAACTACAACCCCATACCCCCATTTTAACCCTTCCCTCTTTTCCTAACCGTCTACCTCTTTTCAAAAGAAAAAAACCTTTCACCCATCAAATCATACTTTTTCACCTAGAAAATTAAAACTCCACTACCACTCTCCTCAAACAAATAAAACACTTTCACCAATCAAATACCCCAATTACCCCCCATTTGACTGGCCATAAACTAAAACCCCTTTTTTGAATCCTACTATTTTTTTTCTTTACTAAGTTCCTTCCTTTACCATCTTCAAAACCATCACTCACCACCTCTTTTTTTCAAACTAACCGCCCCACCATGGTCCGCACCCGTGATCACGCAGTGTAAGAACTGCCATCCACAATAAACCGACGACAAAATTGGTTCACCGCCCCACCTTTCGTCACCATCGACTCCGACAAGTCTCTTCCCTTTCCGTCATCGTAACCGCGCCGTCCTAGGAAGAATCGCAACCCAACCCTGATTGTCATCGTCTACCCGCTCCATGAGCCACCTATTTCGGATAAACATCCTCCAAATAGCCTGGTTGAACCACCGAACTCATCCGACAACCAAGATCGACCTTCTCCTCGACCAAGCTTTCATGCGCAGCAACCAACACAACCGGGGCCTTCGAGAAGAACTCCGCGACCCGAACGATGATGCTGAACTATATTCGACGCAAAGACGAACCTGAGGTTACCAACAGCCACCGTTGGCCGGTTCATCAATTTCGACGGCAGACGATGACGAAAATTACGAAGATGAAACGGACCACCACGATACTGACTTTCACCCACGTGAGCGCGGTCAGTTTCGACAAGGAAGAAGATTCATGCCCCCGGAGAACAGATTTCACAGGAATCTAACATTCACGAACCCGACACATCAAGCACAATTCGAACAAATCCAACATCGCCCTCTTCTGATATGTAAGCACGTAGACTCATTCTCACTATATTCTTTAGAAATTGAAGAATTTGTTAATCAATATTTTAATGCTATTGGGTGGACTGATTTTGCTGCCATTGATGAACCTGCATATTATGAGTTGGTTTTTGAATTTTATTCCACATTTTACTTCAACCGCTCTGTTAACACTGTAGACACGCCTCGTGCTGTCAATTTTCACTTACTAGGTGTGCATTATAATCTGTCTATTTCTGTGTTTAATGTTGCTTTGGGATTCGTTAGTGACGACTATTTAGCAACTGACGACTATTATGAATCATATCTCGACAGACCACCTGACTTTGATGCTAATGAAGCTTTAGCATTGTTAACTGAAATGCGACAGATATCCTACGACCCGAAGCATTGTAAAAACATAGGAATTCATAGTCCTACACTTAGATACAAACATAGATTCCTTGCTTTTAATTTTTCCGGACGAAATGATGCATCCGCCTCTTTAACTAAGACTGAATTATTCTTTCTATGGTGCATGCATTTGGGTAGGAAGGTGAATTTAGGCCATTGGTTTGCTATTCAGTTTCACCATGTTTTGAGATCGAATCGGCCACTAATTTTGGGTACTTACATCAAACGTTTAGCCTCCAATTTGAATCCATCAACTATTAATTTTAGTTCTTTGAATTTGGCATACAAAACGGACTCTTTAGATAAGTACTGTTTGGATTATATGGGGTTACTTACCGGTACCCATTCTTCTTTTTATTTTGTTCCTCCAGGTACGAGAATGGACCGGTCGCATCAAGTATTCCGACGAAGACACTAGCACGAAACGGAGCCTCCAACTTCTGTCGAATTTTGGTTAACCCGAATCGAGGAAGGACTCTAATCTTTACGCACTTTAGTGACGGACGTTCTCACACACCTACGAGAACACCCTCCACGACGTTAAAATACATGGGGAGTTTCTTTTTTCTCTCTTTTTCCTACTTATCTTTGCTTTTTATTCCTTAAATTTCACTGGGACAATATAAAATAAGTAGGGGGAGGGAAACATAAATTGGTTCAAATTTGCTTATACGTTATTGTCTTTTTGTACGTTTCACGTGGAAGGTAAATAATTTCCTTGATAAATTAGGATGGTCCACTTATGGTTTGACATATTTAGCTATTTAGATATTTATGTATAAACTTTTCAATAGCTTATTCATTCTCAAAAAAAAAAGAGAAAAAAGAAAAGAAAAGAACAAATAATAAATAATACTCCTCTAATACGAATGTTAATAGTGAAAATTGGGGTTGTACAACGGTCCGAGTAACCGGAATGTGGTGCTTGGGTTGTCATCACATCTTGCGTAAAAAGGTTCGTGTGGCTGTCCAAATTTCATTGCACTCACTCCGCTAACAAGTTATCATGAGTAGGGCGAAATAACCCGCTTAAAGACGTCTGAATCGAGTAACCGGAACATGGTGCTTGGGTTGTCATCATGTCTCGCGTAAAAAGTTTTGAAAATGTCCTAAGTACAAAAATAATAAAATGAGTGGTAAGTTTTTCTTATTTCTTAGGCTAAGTTATTTGGGATGATTATATGTGAAGACTAAATTATTGAATTGTGCAAACCATGGGGTCAAGTCCTATTATGGAGAAAATGTTTCCTTTTGCAGATACATGCATAATGCTCGAGGACTAGCATTAAATAAGTAGGGGGATTTGATTAAATATTAAAATTACATATTTTATGTAATTAAATTGATTAATTTACCAGAATGCACCACTGATTTTTCCATATTTATGTTGAATTTTGTGCAGGGGTGCAATTTGGGGCTAAATAGAAGAAAAATGAAACAATTGAGCTAGATAGAAGAAATAAGAAAAGGAGGAGGGCTAAAGCAGAATTTTTTCAAGATATAATTAGCTGAAATTTTTGTTGACTTAGTGGGAGATTATGTAGGGATTTTTTTTATCATGGAATATTTTATTTCCTTGATTTTCTATGGCTAGTGGCTCTTAATTTAGCAAAGCCACTAGTATAAATAGGGGGCTACATTGTTCATTTATTCATCAAGTTATTAATCAAGTTTTCATCTTTGGAATGCAATTCCTCATTCATTCTCACGAAGCTATTTGTTGTTTTTGGTTTCTTTTTCTTTCAATTTATTAATTTCTAGTTTGTCACCAACTTAAACCATTTACAATTTCTTTTTCAAACTTCCTTTTCATTTCCAGTAGTACACTACCAAAATTCCAGCCCCCATACTTAATCACGTCACCCATTCTTTTTACCCATTTTTACCTTATTTAATTTATCCAACTCCAATATGCCCCAAACCTTAGTTAACTAAATCTATTTTCAGCTTTAGGTCAGAGTTAGCCTCGTCAGGACCTGTGAGTTACGAACCCGAGCAATTTAACTCCTAAATTCCAGTACTTATTATTTCTCTATATTAAGAGTATGATTTTGTCAACTCACAAAGTCAAATCAACACTAAGTCAAAAAAGACGTCGTTTGAGTTAGTGTGGTTAGACATACAGTTAGAATTTCGAAAGGATCGATTGTCTAATTGGTTTTTTGTGAACACATTGGAGTGCCAAGTGAGGATTGTTGTTTGGTTCCGTCAAGGGAAGTAGTAACCGAATTTAAATGTCTCATGCGGTTGAGGGCATTGGTTCGAGCTAGGCTCTTCTAGAACGCAAAGCTACCAGAGTTCTAAATCACGAACGTTTCGTTGGTTGTTCGATCAGTAAGGGTTAGTTATAGGACGTTCCATAACTAATTTACACAAGGAAAAGTTGGTGTCCGATACGTTCTTGGTAGCTATAACTAGCTTATTGGAAAAGAATAGTTCATCTAATTTCAAGGATTGGTTCAAAGAGGAGGAAAAACCCGTGCCTAAAGCTGAGTTTAGTTTAATTAAATTTTCTTCAGATTTATTCAACTGTTTTTATTATTTTATTTTCAGCCTTTACTTTTTCACGCATTTTTTCCCTGTCTATTTCAGGTTCCAGGTTTTCGATTTTATCCTCCCCCCAAATTTCTTGGGCAGGACAACTACCCCGACATAAATCTGGTAAAGAGAGAAATAATTTGCAGTAAACCCAGTCTCTGAGGGATCGACCCTATTCCCTATATTGCTTAAATTGCAAATTAGGTGTAGGTTTATATTGGTGGAATCGACAGCCATCAATATGAATTCTTAATTAATTTTCGCATCATATGATCCAGAATAATCTAATTGGTCACGCCAAGTAGTAAATGTATTTGTATTAGTAAACTTCTGGTTTACTTAATCATGTTTTTCAATTGTACTAATAATGTAAATATAAATTTTGACAATTAATAATTTTATCGTTTTTTATTTTGTATTCACATATAAGCAATATTGTGATACTTACTTAAAATGTCTAAATCAATATGAATTCTATAATGCTACTAAGTTAATAAATATAATTTCTAAATAATTATATGCAATGTTAAGCTTCAGAATAGCAATTTTTTGTTTTTAGATATTAATATATTAACTCTTCGGAACTTTCAACTAATTTTGTACTATCAAATATTGGAATAATATTTGTTTGTTTTAGTACCAAATAAGATAAATATTTTCTATCTATAATGATAAAATTTATTACTACATTCTCATATTCTTCCTTAAAGAATATTAATGAAACAAAATATTTGGGCATATGCTACATATGTGGCTAATAATCTTTTATATCACATTCGTAACATAAGTTATCTTTACTATTTGAAAAGTTATTTTATAGAACTCTCATTGTTCTCTTATTTATTACTATGTTCCCACTTTTAGTGGTCCATGAGTATATCTTTTATTTTCTTTATGTTTACATTCACTCGGAGAATGCAACAAATCTAGTAGGACGAACTTATAAACATCCCAATAAATTATTTATTTCATAATCACCATCACAAACATGCGTGAGATTTCAAATCAAAATTTATCTATTAATCTTGTCATGATTAGTCTCCAATTATAATAAACATGATATAATAAATAAAATATAGTAAAATATAGCTTAAGATCTTTAACATCATTGTCATCACCATGATCCATTATGAGATTGAATCTTTCAACATCCTAAAAATAAAGTTGTAAGGATGAAAACTTAAGATGAAAGAGGAATTGGATTTGGGGACGACTTTGAAAGATTTTGAAAAAATAGAAAATCATCGTGCTAATAACGTGTTATAAAACAAAGAGAGATAGAGAATATAAAGAATAAAGAAAATATTAAAGTAATAGAGAATGTGTTTTATTGATCAAGAGAAATGATTTCAATGCTTCATCGAGTCTCTATTTATAGGCATAAGAAGTATAAAAGAAGTAGAGATCTAATTCTAATAACTATTAGAATTTAAAGTAAATTAAAACTTTATATTAATCACGATATTCATAACATATTTAATATTTATTTTACATTAATTCATATTTAATTATTAAAATATAAAATATTCAAATTAAAAACTTGACTTTGATCCAACTTGGTTTGACTATAAAAGTCAATGATTTAAATCCATTCAATATGAATTGAATTGACTTAAATATAAATTATATTCAACTCGAATCGTCTTAAGCCTAAATTGGTTTGTATTTTATGTGATCTAAACTAAAACAATCTAAAATCCAAATGATTCACACAAATAATCTAAAATTAATACGGACGCATAATAACCTGACTTCAAAAGTCAAACTTAAATTCAAGTGACTAAAATCCAAACCTTAAAAAAACTCGATCTAAAAAATAATTTAAACACGAAATAATTAAAAAATTAAAATTAATTAAAAAAATTTAAAACGAATAAAAAAAAAACTTGAACTTATCCACGTGTCTACGTCAAAACAATCAAGACTAAGGGAAGTGAAAGTCTCGACACTTCAATCTTTGGTCAAATTTATTTTTAAACATTTATTCCTTGGTTTCCTCAAAACCCAATATGAAATTAATTTTTAAGTAATTATTTAAATCCCGTCATTTTCTCCTAAAAGTTCTTAAGCTTCTTATATGCCACTCAATGTAGCGTAAATTACATTAATAGTCACTTGTTATATATATATATATATTTTAATTTTTTAATTATTTTAAAAATTACATAATGGTCCTTGAATTATTTAATTTTATCTTTTTTATTACTTAATAATCTTAGATTTTTTGGGTGTATTATAGAACTCCTCATAGTCCAATCGCAATCCGACCTTGCAACCTAGAACTTGACTTTTAACAGACACCCTTACTATCTCGCGAAATTAATATGGAATGCTCCGCAATCTTGCAAGGTGTTATCGACAGGGGATCCTTTGCAACTTGTGCGAGGCATGCTCTTGGCCTTATGAGATGCGATACGCGACTACTTACATGTTATAGGAGGACTTGAAAGCACACCTCGCGAGGTGGGTTAGGTGGCCACTTCTAATAATACTTAGATGTGAGCCCTGTCAGAAAGACATGTATAGGATATGTGTCAAACTTAAAGGGGGGCATGTCGTCCTGAGTTATATGCAT
The DNA here is from genome assembly GCF_025698545.1 of Gossypium raimondii. Taxonomy (NCBI): domain Eukaryota; kingdom Viridiplantae; phylum Streptophyta; class Magnoliopsida; order Malvales; family Malvaceae; genus Gossypium; species Gossypium raimondii. The sequence goes on along the minus strand of NC_068570.1, from coordinate 59,341,361 downwards.
GGCATCTAGTTACCTTCCTAGGATGTCACATCAAGAGAACCATGTCTTACAAATAAGGAAGGATCGCTCTTAGGGGAGACAAAATGAAACTTTAATAGGGTGTTTTTATTTTTATGTTAGCCAACTGGTAAAGGTGTTCATGGGCCGAGCCAGATCAGGCCTAAGCATGATATTAACCTACTATATGCTTGTCTAAACTCGACTCGAAATACGAGTTTAAAATTTTACCCAAACCCGCTCATATTTGCAAAAGATTAACCCAAGCCCATTTTAAGCACACCCATATTATTAGTTTTTAAATCCAAAAAATATATATTTATATTGTATTATTTTAATATTTGATATTTTTACACATTTTTATATGATCATCTTTACATTAGTTTAATGTTTGCATTAGAGTAATATTATATATTAGTATAGATTTATTTTTTAATGTGTTCTAAATTACATAATATAAAGTATTATAAACTTAAAAACGGGTCGGACTCGGGCCTTGAATGTTCAAGTTCGAGCTCGCCCCATATTTTAAACGAGCTTAATTTTTTTGCCTAAGCCCATTTTTTGAGCCTAATGTTTTTACCCAAACCCTCTCAAATTTCGGGCGAGTAGTCCGGTCCATGAACAGGTCTACTATCAACTGGTGACCAAAAAAGACAAAATTAAATAGTTAGATGATCATTTTGTAACTTTTTATAGATGAGTGACTTGTTCTGTAATTTACCCAATAATTAATTTCAATTCGCTCACACCAAAATTTCCCGTCCTAATACATCCCCCATCACCGTTCATCACATAAAAAATCGTAAAACATATTGTCGATATCATCGTCCGTCGGATTCGGATTAGTGTCTAAAACACACACACAAAAAAAAAAAAGGAAAACATAAAATCTTAGTTCATTTAATTTATTTTTATCATTAAATCTCAGATTGCAACGAGAAGACTCCACGGTCCACTCGTAATATATAAATATTTATTCATTTCTTCTTTTTTTCAATTTTTTTTTTATAATTTTGAATTATGCTAAGCTTACAGTTCGAGAAATCTAACTTGACGTTGATCCAAAGTAAACGGTGATTCTTTTACTATATTTTACCCTCTTTTTTTGAATCCACGCTTTAGAAGTTCTTTTTGAATTCCTTCGAAAGCATTTCTTTTTCTTATTATTTTCTCGCGTTTTCTGGCGGTTTTTCTTGCGTTTCAAACGAGCCAAAAAAAAAAATTTTGATGAAAAAACAATGGCTGCGAGGTGTTCGATTTGTTTTTTCAGCTATGGATTTAACGGTTTGAGTGAAGGTAATTATGGAAATGATGTTGATTGTTGGAAGAAGAACGTATCATTGTTTTTGCCTTCTCGTCGTCGTTTACTTCCTGTTTGTTGTAAAATACAGCGACGGAATCTCAGGTGCTCTTTTTTTTTCTTCACAGCTTTCGAAAATGGTCGGTTTTATTTTTATTTTTTATTGAGGAGACGCTTTTTCTTTTTGGCTTTAATTTAGTTAAATCTAGATATTTCTTTGTTAGAATTTGATTTCGCAATGCATATTAATTGCGGATTAGTACTCTTTTAACATTTATGTGAATGTCGCGATATTGTTTGTCTTAGAAGAAGCTTTTTTGGCCTTAATTCAGTCAAACCTAGACATTCTTAGCTAGAATTTTGATTTTGCAATGCATATTAATGGCGGATCAGTGCTTAATATTTATGAGAATGTCAAATGGTTACTCTTTTCTATTTATTTAGATGGCAAGAAAGAAAGAAGGAAAGAAAGAAACGTTTTTTTGTAATAATGTTAGTAAATGAGCTTGTAATAATTGACTGTTATAATTTGATATTTCATGAATAACTCAATGTCGATTTTACATCATATAAATATATTATCAATAACTTGAAAGAAGAATTTTTATATTTTGTGTTCCTACTGATATATGATCCAGTTGTTTTGATGCTTCTATTGATATATGTGCAGTTCATATAATAGAAGACAAGGGAAGAAGCCTCCTTTTGAACGGATTCGACCAAGTGCAAAGTTGCAGCCAAATAGCGATGATGAATTTGATCCTGAACATTCTGTCCCAAATAATGGAGATATGGAGCCTAGTGTTAATCGTGAAAAAACTTTTGAAGACGATGTTGACGCTAGGGGAGATGCAGAGCATACTGATGAAAAGAATTTGGGTACTCAATTTGCCTCTGCCATTGAAACTAACAGAGATGTAAAGCATGCCGATGAGCAGATAACGGACAGCCCTGCACAGTCTGCTGTAGCAAAAGCTTCGGTACATTCATTTACCAAGTTCTGGTTTTCCCCCTTTCTTCCCTATATGCCATATAGATATTTCAATTTGATTTGTATATCTTTGTGAACATTTACCGGATGGTGGTGAAGTGGGAAGAGTAGAAATACGTTTACACTGCTTACTTTTTGTGTGTCTGATATACAATATGGAATAATTATATCTTTGTTGAAGTTTGTTAATTAGTATTTTTGTAAGCTTTTTGAATAGAAAATTGGCATTATGGATGTTTCTTTTGGCTTTTAAGATGCATCGTTTAATCTTACTGTTCAAGAAGTGGTTTGAATTCTTTGTTTGATTATCATGTTGTTTTGATAAAAATAATAATTTTCTTTTAGGCTAGATTTATGGGCATATCAAGGCTTGGGAGAAACAATTATTTATTGAACTATTAGATAAACATGCTCATGCACTTCTACTGAAGGCTTAAATTTTAAATACTGATAATCCTTCTTTGCTTTTTGCAGGCCATAAACGGAGTTGGTGCAGAGCTGCTCTCAAGTGTTCAACCAGACGACCTGATAGGCATGATAAAAAATGCGGAGAGAAGTAGGATACATTGCTATTAGAGAATTCTTGTAGATATTTTTATATAGTAATCTTATTGGAATGCTAGTTTCTGTTAAGAGAGGTATATCAAATGTTTGTATACTAATGTTTCTAAATATGTAGATATCCTTCTTCTCAATCAAGCTCGGGTTCATGCACTAGAAGATCTTCATAAGATTCTCAGTGAGAAGGAGACATTGAAAGGTGAAATTAACAATTTGGAAAAAAGATTGGCTGAAGCTGATGCACAGATTAAATTTGCTTCTCAAGAAAAGGTGCATGCAGAACTATTAGAAGATCAGTTAGAGAATTTGCAAAATGAATTGATTAATAGGGGTGGTTCTGGAAAAAGTGAGCTTGAATTGTATGAGAATCGAAGCAAAATTTCCAACGAAGGGGCACTTTTAGCACGTGATGGTCACATTCATTCTCTTAGCAAGGAAGTTGATTCATTGAGGACAGAAAATCTAGCCCTAAAATATGATATCCAAGCGCTTAAGTCAATGCTTAGCAATTTGAAGAACACTGATAAACGCATAGTAACACTGGAAAATGAAAGCTCTTTTCTAGAGTCCTCCGTGAAGGAGCTGGAATCTAAACTGTCAGTTTCTCAGCAAGAGTCTTCAAATATTTCTACTCTAAAGACTGAATGCAAGGACCTATGGGCAAAGGTAGAAAATTTACAACTCTTGCTGGATAAGGCAACTAAACAGGCCGACCAAGCCATTTTAGTGTTACAGCAAAACCAGGATCTTCGGAAGAAGGTTGATAAATTGGAAGAATCTCTTGAAGCGGCTACTATCTTTAAAGCCTCATCTGAGAAAACCCAACAATATAATGAACTTATGCAGCAAAAGATAAAACTACTAGAGGAGCGTCTTCAAAAGTCTGATGAAGAGATATATTCGTATGTTCAATTATATCAAGAATCTATAAAGGAATTTCGGGACACCCTTAATAGTTTGAAAGAGGAAAGCAAGAAAAGGGCATTGGACGAACCAGTTGATGATATGCCTTGGGAATTTTGGAGCTGTTTATTGCTTACTATTGATGGTTGGGTGCTTGAGAATAAAATATTAAACAGTGAGGCAGTGCCGTTGAGAGAAATGGTGTGGAAGAGGGATCGACGCATTTGTGATGCATATGTGATTTGCAAAGAAAAGACAGAGGATGAAGTTATATCTACATTTCTCCAGCTGATATCATCACAAGCTAGGTGCTTATTTAACCAGTCAATTTTACTACATTACTGCCTGTTTTCCCCTTTTAAACTTTTCCATTTTGTTGATCTTTAGTCCAGGGTTGCATGTCATTCATATTGCTGCTGAGATGGCACCAGTTGCTAAGGTATGTGTTAGCCCCTTATATTTGCTGCTCTCTTGGCTAATTTTTAATGAATGAACATGATAAGGGGTCTATCCTTTTTAGTCTTTTTTTCAAGTTGGTGCACTTAACCCTTCTCTATCCCTGATGTCATATTCCCTTTGAAAATTGTGTTCTTCTTCTTTGATTGTAGAAAAGGAAAACCACACATGTAGTTTATTAGATTGTTAATTTTTTTCAAGGTGTTGTGCAACCATTTGATATTTTTGCGGTTCTGATGCCTTGCATTTTTTCACTTTTAGTATAAGAACATATAAGTTAGAGGAACATCTTAACATTTTTCATTTCATGTTCTCTGTAATCTTTGCCTTGCTAGGTTTGCTGGCTAATGTTCTTATCCTGTCCTGTGTGTTTTTTCCATGTTCACCAGTGCTTTTTCCTATGGTTATACTTGCTGCTGTAGTGATTGGTGTGCATTCCTAGTTATTATTCTAGTGGTTTCTTATTTAATCATAACGGACAGAATTGCACTATCTTCACTAAAGATTGCACTTTATAAAGCTCACAAAGAGTACTATTGTTCTTTCCTTTTGGAGCGCAAGTAGAAAGCACTAAATTAATGTCTAGGTTAATTTAAAGCTGTTCTTTATGGCTTGGGTTCTTGTGGAAAGACTGAAAACAAGTGAGACCTTTTAAAATTCAAAGAAGCTGACATCTTTCATTTACAGGTTAATCTGCTTATTTCATATGAAACGAGTTTACCACTTTCCTTACTACAGATCAGTCCTCTTTAGCAGTTCTATTTGATCTCCTTGGCCTATTGTTTACCTAGATTAAACAAGCTTAAAGTTTCAATTTAATGTGCCATAGCAAGCTGAGAAGTTCAACCACAAGGATTTCAAACACAGTAATTTTGTAGCTTCCACCTTTTGCCCTTATTACCAAGCGAACAAGCTTATTGGGAAGTATGCTGGAATTTTGCATAAACACAATATATGGCTTCAATTTGCTTGAAAGTAGCTGATAGTGTTAACCATCAATGTCCATGTACCTTCCGCTGTAAGGAATCTTGATACTTTGGTGCTTGGGAATATATTTTTGTGGTCGTGTTTGGACCTGCATGGCTGGATAGCTTGCTGTTTTATGTAATCAGGAATGTCTCAATGGTGATTTTATTTTATCTCTGCATTATCTTTTCCATTTTTTTTCCAATCCACCTCTTTGATTAGTGAATATTAAAATCTATTTTTCACAGTAATCACCAAAATTCTTATATTGAAAAATGGATATGCAATAATTGGTTTGTTATTTTTGTTCTTAAATTTTCTAGTATTATTCTTCTTGTGTATTTTTACATGTTTGTTTGGAGGATTAATTGTTCTTTTCTTTTTTGTTTTTATATATATGTGTGTGTATGTATATTTAATTCAATTATTTTTTATCAGGTTGGTGGCTTGGGAGATGTTGTGACTGGTCTTGGTAAAGCATTGCAGAAGAAAGGGCACCTTGTGGAGATTGTTCTTCCAAAATATGATTGTATGCAATATGATCGTATTCGTGACTTAAGGGTATGTTAGCATATTGGAGATTTGAGAAGCACTAAGTATCTGTGTTTATGATGATTTAAATTTTTGAACAGGTCTTAGATGCGACAGTATACTCGTATTTCGATGGCAAACTATTTCAAAATAAAGTTTGGACTGGTACTGTTGAAGGTGAGAATTTTTTTCCTTTCCCTTCCGCTTGCATGTTATTATCTTTGCGTTCTGAACGTGGAATTTAATTCACAGGTCTTCCTGTTTATTTTATCGAGCCACATCATCCCAGCAAGTTCTTTTGGAGAGGACAATATTACGGAGAGCAAGATGATTTCAAACGTTTTTCATTTTTCAGTCGTGCAGCACTCGAGTTGCTTCTTCAAGTTGGAAAGAAACCCGACATAATTCATTGCCATGATTGGCAGACAGCTTTTGTTGTATGACATTTAAACTCTTGTTTCTTTTGTCACCTGATTCATTTTTCCATATCACTGAAGCTTTTTTCTTTCTATCTCAGGCACCACTTTACTGGGACTTGTATTTTCCAAAAGGTTTGAATTCAGCTCGAATATGTTTTACTTGCCACAATTTCGAGTACCAAGGGGCTGCACCTGCTTCAGAATTGGCATCATGCGGTTTGGATGTCCAGCAGCTACACAGACCTGATAGAATGCAGGATAACTCGGCACATGATAGGGTCAATCCTATTAAGGTGCTGCAATTTTTTTTTTTTTAATGTAAAGTTTCTTTCTATTCTTTTTCTAATTTCCCTTCTTTTCAGGGTGCAATTGTGTTCTCTAACATAGTAACAACAGTATCACCAACTTATGCACAAGAGGTCCGAACTGCTGAGGTATGGATATTTTTGTAGCTTTCTTTCAAGGGTAAACGACATTCAAGGTTATTTAACTATTAGTAACTTTATGTTTTGGCTATTAAACTTCAAAAAGTTACAAATTGGTTACTAAATTATTTGAAAGTTTTCATTGAAGTCACTGGCTTATAAAATCGCTGCTGTATGGCCTTCTTTATTTGCACCACCTGCACCAATCGGTAGCTCTCTTTCGCCTTCTCTTTTATATAGTTCAAATTTTTTTATGAAACAACCTGGAACGTCACGAATCTGTGAACTAAGACCCAAATAGCTTTCTTCTTTGATCTCCAAAATTAATCATCATATTGAATTGAATCTAAGGTATGTTTTGCTATTCGTCAATGGATATTGATCCACCATACCGATCATTGAATCACTGTTTGGAGCTTGCTAGCCTGACTTTAAAAAAAAAACTTAACAGCACGTTGAATTAAATAAAAACTTTCGGATAGTTCAATGATTTAAATGAAAACTTTTGAATAGTTTAATGATCTTGGGTGTAGTTTACCCTTCTTTCAACAACTTGGTTTGTTTTCTTAGTTGCGAGGTTTAACTAAAAATTATGCTCTTTTTCTTTCTGTTTTTTTAAAGGGAGGAAAAGGCCTCCATTCTACACTTAATTTTCACTCAAAAAAGTTCATGGGGATCTTAAATGGGATCGATACTGATGCTTGGGATCCTGCCACCGATATTTTTCTCAAAGTGCAGTATACTGCTAACGATCTGCAAGGAAAAGCAGAAAATAAAGCTGCCATGAGAAGGCATCTAAGACTTTCTTCTGCCGATGATTCTCAGCCTCTGGTAATTTTATTTCTAAGGTCCTTTTTTGTAAGATTTCAATGATATCCTAATTAGAACCTTGTACAGTTATGTTAAGTTGATTTGTGGAATACCATATTTTTGCAGTAACTCGAATAAGATTATATGGTCAGGCTTTCCGCTGACAACTTTTTAAGAATTTAATTAATTTCGAGAACAACTGAAAAATAGATTAATCAATTTTGAGAATGAAACTGTAGCATGAAATGGCCTTTATATCCTCATCCAATAAGAACACTGTAATCCGACTGCCTATTAGGAGTTTATTGAGTTTTATTAACATTCTGATATGTTTTTTATATCTTCTCTACGCAAGCTTTTGAGTGTACACTATGAACCGGTTGTCACCTTTGGTTTTGATAACATGGCATCACAAGTTCTTTTTTTCCCCCTCAACCAACTCGTCTTTATTAGACAATGTACCGTGTGAATTCTAACTATGGTCTTTTATTTATTATTGAATAGGTGGGCTGCATAACAAGATTGGTGCCACAAAAGGGTGTGCATCTAATTAGACATGCCATTTATCGAACGTTGGAGATGGGTGGTCAGTTTGTGCTTCTTGGTTCAAGTCCAGTTCCCCACATTCAGGTAAATCTCTACTGCTGTTCTATGTAAATGTAATGACTGGAAAGTAAATAAGGTTCTCGATTTCAAATCGAACAAATTAGTTTCGTTTTTTTTTTTTACCCTTCTGAAGGTTAAGGCTGCCATCTTATCCTTCTGCTCTATTAAGTTTCCTTTAAACAGTTTTCGAAGAAGAGTTTCTTATTGCATTTGTTGGTTGTACTCTTTGTTATTTGGGACTCGGGTGTGATCCTCAGAGGTCATATCTCCATATCCGTGTGTCAGACATGGGTACTTCATGAAAAATGAAGAGTCCGAGCAATATAGGTTGTACTTTTGTTATCATTGACCAACAGGGAAGGAAAATACTTTCCCTCTTTTAAATATTTTTTAGAAGCTAAATGAGTCCTTGAAAAGAAAAACCAGCAAACAATTCATGCAACTCCGTTACCGTTATAACGAAACTGGAACAAAACCTGTTAATCATATGAATACTGCATAAGAGAAAGCACTAAGAGCAGTAAAACCTCCATTTAGGCTTCATTTTATGCATTGAACAACAATGGTTGACCTCCGAAGTAGTTCTTTCGTTTTAAGTTCATTTCTTTTACCGTGCTGTATTTCTGTGTTTGAAACCGTTAGTAGGGTGAGATCCTTTATGTATTTTATATTTGATTCTTTTGCAGAGGGAGTTCGAAGGTATCGCAAACCAATTTCAAGATCATGAACACATCCGGTTAATATTAAAATATGACGAGTCTCTTTCTCGTTACATTTATGCAGCATCTGACATGTTCATAATTCCATCTATTTTCGAGCCTTGTGGCCTTACACAGGTATGATCCAACCTTCAGCTTTAGTAATCTTTGTTTGAATGAGAAACTAAACCGAACCATTAAATGGAAATTCATATAAAACATCAGAGCCTCTGTTTTAAGTTTCCCATTTTTTTGTTCTCATACCAGATGATAGCAATGAGATATGGTTCCGTTCCAATTGTCAGAAAAACTGGTGGTCTAAATGACAGGTGAACTGCTTTTCCTTAACATGTATGGTACTTGTCTAAAAAGTTGTGAGCTTATTCTTTTATAATTTTCTTCTGCAGCGTTTTCGATGTTGATGACGACACAATACCTTACCAATATCGAAACGGTTTTACATTTGCAACTCCTGATGAACAGGTAATTTTAGTTACAGAATTGTTGAAATGTAATTAACCACAATTCCAAGTTTGTTTCACTTTCCGATATCACTAATTTTTCTCTCTCATACTTCGGCACAAACCCGACAGGGACTAAATGGTGCATTGGATCGTGCATTTAATCTCTACAATAACGACAGCGAGACTTGGCAACAACTTGTCCAAAAGAACATGAACATAGATTTCAGCTGGAGTTCTTCAGCATCACAATACGAGGAGCTGTACGCGAAATCCGTTGCCAGAGCAAGGGCAGCCACAAGTCGCACGTAAGGTTCAGTCCCAAACTCTTTCTTTTTGTTCGAGCAAAGCCGAATATCCATAAATCCCGATAACAAGTGAGTTCATCCATATATATATTTTTACTGCTAACAGATGATTTTTTTTTCATTGTGATATCAATTCACACCGTTCATGTTGTTGATAAGAAAAAAAAGCCTTTAGGTAATATATAATATAATCAGTGTAACATTTTGTGTTAATCCTCTAATACCATATACATTATAGATGGTTGAGAAGATATATTAGGGAATCTAACCCTTTAATTAAAATTTTCAGTTAATTATTCTTTTTATCATTTTATTTTGGTCAAATTTTTGTTGTGATTTTTATGTTTAAATTTGGGATTTAATTCGTATATAGCAAAAATCGTTTCGTTCAATTTGATTGATAATTTTAGTCAAGTTGATTAGGATGATTAATTTGGTTTTGTAGGTGGTTAAAATAGATTATGTTTATCGGTTATCAATTATTAATTTTCATAATTATATCAAACAATTTAAAATTTTAAATAATATATTTATGATATATAAAATTTTAATCAAAACTCAAACTATCTCCTATTTGTGTTTTATTTATTATACTTGGAAGTAAAGCTTGTTAAACTAATTTTTTAGTTTTTTATAAATTTTAATATTTATTTAATCAAACCAATTGGAAGGAAAAAATTGAAAGTTAATTTAATCAATCAATATTAGCTTATTAAGTCTATTTGGTTAGGTAGTTAGTTAAAATATAAGCTTGATCAATTAATTCGATTTTAACTGAATAGATCGATCAAACTAATCAAATGATAGAAGAGATTGTTATAGTTTTGATTGTAAGACTTAAAAGTAATTGATCTTTCAAATTAGTATTTTAATTTTCATAAGTTCAACCTAATTAATCTAAATAATAAGCATAATTATTTTTTTAATTATTCAAATTAAAATATCTATGTTGTTTTTTTAAAATGTCCATTGATTTGCATCATATTTTACGTCACTAACCAACAAAGAAAACATAAGAAGGTATAAAACCACCTCTTTATTTTCTTTAACCTCGCTTTCCGGGAACAAAGTTGGTGGCATAGGCCCAAGCATTGTTGTCTGCAGGGTCAGCCAAGTTCCCTAACAGTCCCTCGGTTCCTTCCGGTCATGATTGCTTAAACGAAGAACCTGAACATCGAAAACATAGCCAATCTCCCGTTCTTAATCTCTTTCACCTTAAGTTCAGCGAATGCCTCCAAGTCATTTGCAAGAACTAACGGGTCAAAATTATTACCAGGGTACAACGGGTCAGTTACTTCATCGAGCGGTCCACCAACAATGCGGTAACCCTCGACAGCACCCATTCAGATAACTTGGCAAGCCCCAATGGCTAAGATGCTTGGAGCATGGATCAAGCTTGGGTTGCCCAAATACTCAAAGCCACCTTCGCTGAAGATTTGGGAACCGATTTTGAACCACACGGCTTCCGTTTCGTGATAGGAGCTCGGGGAATATGCACCCCAAAGCTCATAACATCTCCCATTGACAATGGATGATTTCCAGCTCACGGTTTCTAGCAAAGGTCTCTGGGTCAGCGGATAGTCCAATTGTGTCCCAACCGTAAACTCCAGGAACGCTCAGTCGAAGTAAAACTTTGGTTTCCTAGAGAGTGGACTAGCTCTAACCATGGGTCAACTCATCGGCTTATGCTCCAAGATCTATTCGAAAAATGATATAAGCTCAAAAAATAAATTTAGAAAAAAAAATAAGGCTTGTTTTCTAAATGAGTTGGCATCAAATAAGATTTTTTTGGCTCAGACCTGGCTTAAATCTGTTTAATTTTTTTTCTGTTGTTGTTTTGTTGTCATTTTCTAACATATTGCTACTATTTTATTATTATTGCTTAGATATTGTATAAATTTTGTTTTATTGTTAATTTTTCTACTATTTTAAAGACATTTGCTTGATTAGTTGTAACTATTCTAATATTATTTAAATATAAAACTTTTTTAATGTATTTTTAATTTATTGAGAAACATTTATTTTAATATTTTTAGTCGTTTGATATATTATAATTTTTTAAATTTATTTTTTATAAGAAAATATAAAATTTTTAATACGTACAGGCCGAATCGAGCTCGAATTTAATAATTTTTTATTTGGAACCAAGCCCAAACTTAAAAAACAGACTTAAAATTTAATATTGGCCTAGCTTAACCTGACCCATGATCAGGTCTAGAGTGAATCTAAGTACAAAACCCTGTCCAATTCGTACCACGAGCTGCAAGAGGCAACTGGCTTAGTGGTTTTTCTCATGGAAACACAACCACTGGCATTGATCCCGAGAGTGGACGGAGAGAACTTCATGGCTTTTCCGGCGAAGGACAGGGAAGAAAGTGCCATGGTTGCTGTTGTAGTTATATATATATATATATATATATATTTGAATGTTTGATTGTGGTGTTTATATAGATTTTTGTGAAAAGGGTACTTTTTATCTTACAAATATCGATAGGTGAAATCTTATTGGTTGGTTATCATTTTAGAAATTTTATTTAAAATGCCCACGTGGCATCTTTAGAGACCATTAATCCAATATATGTTGATCTCAAGGTTAAGTGTTGTTTATTACACCAATGAGATTATGCCACCTGTGAGTATTAGGCAGCCCAATCAATATCTACTTACAACAGATAACCTTTTCTTTCTCTTTGGCATAATGGCAAATTTAGCCATTCATGCTTACATTTTTTTCAATTTGACCATTATTATTCTTTTATCTAAATTTATCTCTAAACCTTTAAAAAATAGTCGAATTTAACTATCAATCTTTAAAAGACAGTCCAAATGATAATTTTTTAATAGAAATACTAACTAAAACGTTAAATTTTCAAAACATGATTATCTGCATGGCAATCCATATGTATTTCATGTTTTTTTTTAATTTTTACGAATTTTTTAATTTTTTAATATTTTTAAAAATTTTAAATTATTTGTTGATATGACATAATATCATCATGAAGTGCATGTGGACTACCACACAGGTTGTAACCCGAACATCGTTGAAAGAATTAATATTTTAGTCAACATTTTCGTTAAAGAAAGCGATTTGACACTTTTTGAAAAGTTAATGATCAAATTTAACTAAAATAAATAAATATGACCAAATTGACAACAAATATAAATGTTAATGGCAAAATTTATAATGAACATATTATCACATTGCTTGTGACAAATTCGATTACATATGACAACGAGGAGGGGTAGTTTTTTGTTTGCCCTAATCCCGCTCTAAACTCGATTTGATTTGATTTTTTAAAATTCATCCTCGACTTTGACCCAACCCAAAAATAACTTTCTTGATCCCACCCATCCTACCTAAAAATTTTAGATAATGTTTTACAAAATATTAATTTTTTTTCGAAATTAAACCAAATATATATTATAAAATTACGAAATTACAACAAAATATACAAAATAATATTTATAAAATTTAAATATATGGTAGAAACTCTTATAAAATAATGAAATTATAATTTAAAAAAACATAAAACATAGTTATAAGATTAATTTTTTTTAAAAATGGATCCATTATAAAATTAAAAAAGAGGGGTATTTTTGCAAAATGGGGTCAAATAAATTTTTTTAATCTCAACCCGACTTGACATCGAAACTTTTAATTAAAAAATCGACTCACCCCGCCTCGAAACTCGATTTTTTTAAGACAAAAAAGAAATGCATGCATTTTAAGTGGGCACATAAACATGAACATTGAACATATCACCTAACCCATTCAATTTGTTGGCAAATGATTTTGTATAGTTACACAATTTTGTATATTTATTTATTTAATGCTTTTAAGAGGATGAAAATGCTTTAAAAACCAACTTTGGGGACTAAAAAAAAAACTATAAACATTCAAAAGCTCTGTTATAAAAATCAAAACTTTGTTTTCTCTTACAAATATTATTCCACTTTGCACCAAAATGGCTAAACCAATTGGTTCCACTCCCATTTTCTCCCTCTTTGTTATGTTTTCTTTGTTGTACTCAGGTAAGTTTTGCTGATTCCTTTTACCTTTTAATATTGGTTAAAATATGCCGTAGGTCCTTGTATTCTTTATAATTTAAAATTTAGTTTTAGTACTTTTATTTCTAGAAATTTAGTCTCTCTATTTTTAGATTTCATAATTTATATCCAATTATTAACACTGTTAAATCTGAAATAATAAAAAATAATCACTTGGTAGCAATGTAACTAAAAAAATGATTTTGTAATAAACCTGAATTTAATAAAATAATCTTAGCAATTGGACCTAAATTCGAAATTTGAAAAGTAGAGGACTAAATTCTTAAAAATAAAAGTACATAGACTAAATTTTAAATTTACAATGAGTATAAGGATTTATGACATATTTGAACATTTAGTAATTCTATTTTTGTTTATATGCTTTTATTATTCTCGATAATTTCGAACACAATTAAACAAAAAACACGAACCTGATATATAACAAAGGGTGTCTTAATTTGTGTTCCGATGCTTAAACCAATAAAGAATGTTAAGCATATAATAATGGAACAACGAACTTTTTTGGCCCTTCAACTTTATAAAAAAAGTTATTTTAATTATTCGTTTCTTTTAGCCCTTAAACTTGCTTTTGTTTTGTCAAATCATCCCAAAATGGATGGAAAAATTAACGTTTGTTAACTTTGCTAACGTGGCTTACACATGGATGACATGTCAACTTTTAATTAATTTTTTAAAAAATTTAAAATATTTTTTTTGTAATTTTAATAATTTTTAATTTTTTAAAAACAATTTTTATATATTTTAAATTTTTAAAAAATTAATTAAATGCTTACGTGTTATCTGCGTGGTAATTCACGTGTATGCCACATCAGCAAAGTGAAAAAGTTAGTTTTTTCATTTATTTTGGGGTGATTTGACAAAAAAACGTAAGTTTAAGAACTAAAAAAAGGTGAAAATTTAATTGGAGGACTACAATTTTTTTTTGTAAAATTGGAGGCCAAATAAACAATTATACCTATAATAATATAGAATGAAAGAAGATATAAGATAAATTTAACGATTTTAGGCTTACCTCGTACCTTGTAGTTAAAAGAAATGATAAAATTGTAATTTAATCTCTCCCAAAATCGTAGAGTTATAAGCTAATATAATGATAAAATTATATATTATACCTTTCAAAAAATTCTAGTTCCGTCCTTGAAGGTATGACCACCATGTTCAAGAGGTAAGGTTTTTTAGGGTTAACACATTTAAAATGTTAACCCTGTATGATATAACAATATTTATATTTAAAATGTTAACACATTTAATAATTTATGTTGTGCTTATATTTATACGACTAACACGATACGTGACACATGCATATACATCATAAGTTTAGTATAGTATTTTATTTATTTCACTTGTGACCCAATTTTTTTAAGTTAAACTTCAGTTTGATCTGATCCATATACATTTTATTTATGCAGGAAGTTCTCAAACGATACCTAATGAACGGGTAACTAATTCAATCTAATACATTTACTTCAACATTTTAGTTAGATTTTACTTAAAACGTCATTAGTTCTTGTATTTTAATAAAATGCGAGATTTAATCGTTGTATTTTTACATTTAAAAAGGTTAAAATCCTCTTGCTTTTTTATTATTTAAAATTCAAATCTAGTTATTAATATCATTAGAATTTACGGTCAAAATTTACTAATTTGGCATGTATGTTCTCTATCAATTACGCTCCAAGTCATATGAGAATAGTCAAATCAACTTATCAAGTTGGTAAATTTTGACACAAAAAATACTAACAATACTAATGATTGGATTATGATTTTTTAAATTAAAAAGTCAAAAGATTTAATGATTAACTTTTTAAGTACGGAACCAAGATTTAGTTTGGATGGGCGATGCGTTTATCTCCGGTTAGGATAAAAATAGCGGTGGTGATTAGAGTAAATATTGTAGTGTGGGACAAAAAGAGAGCTAAACAATAAATAACACCTATAAGCTAAACGCACTTACCTCTAATCACGGAATAGCAGAATAACATTCTTTTTAAACAATAAATATTAACTCTGTTGAAATTAAGCCTTATTTGATTATTTTTAACAAAACAAAGACTAAATTATCTATTTAATAATAGATTATAGGTGTTCATGAGCCGGACCGAGCTTAAGCATAGTATTAATGCATTTTATGCTTGCCTAAACCCAACCCGAAATATGGACTAAAATTTTATCCAAGCTTGTCCATATTTGTAAATGGCTAACCCAAGCCAAATTTAGCCCCACCCATATTAATTTTTGAATTTTTTTTAAAAAAATATCTATATTATTTTAAATTTAATATTTAATAATTTTATATAATTTTTTTCATTTATTAAAATTTTATATATAGGTATTTTAACATTTTTTTAATATTTACATTATAGTATTATGTATTACCATAGATTTAGTTTTTATGTGTTATAAATTATATAATATATAAAACATAATATAATATATTATAAAAATAGAAAACAGGTAGGGCCGAGCTTAGGCTTTAAATGTTCGAGTCCAAGCCCGACCCGTACTTTAAACTGGCCTAGTTTTTTCGCTCAAACCCAATTTTTCGGGTCTAATATTTTCACTTAAACCCTCTAAAATTTGGGATAGATAGCTCGACTCATGAACAGTTCTATAATAAAGGGACTAATTTGATCTGGTCCTTATAATAAAGGGACCTATTAGATATTTTCACCCCTATATTAACCTACTTAAAAACTTCATTTTTTTTTAATCACAATCCCATGATTATTTGCAGAAAACTTGGTGCATTGCAAATCCATTAGCTAGCAATTCGGCACTGGCTGCCAACATTGAATACATTTGCAGTCAATTAGATTGTGGCTCTATAAACCCTAAGGGTCCTTGCTTTGAACCAAATTCTCGAATGCACCATGCTTCGTTTGCTATGAATTTGTATTATCAAGCCAATGGCAGGCACCTTGCTGATTGTAATTTTATAAACTCGGGTTTGGTTTCGTTGATTGATCCAAGTAAGTGTGCGATTCCCAGTACTTAATTAGAGTGTCTGTTACCTGTTTGTTTAAATGCCTAAGTGAATTTATGGTTCTTTGTTTTATGTTTTTGCAGGTTATGGTAACTGCAGTTTTCATAGTGGTATGTTACTTATCATTAGCCGCCATTTTTAGTAATTTTTTTTATCCTATTTGGTATTGTGTTTAACACTTATATTTGACTAGTGGCGAATCTTGGCGATAAATTAGGGATCTAATTAAAATTTTTAAAAAAATTAGCGGTTTAATGAGAGTTTTCAAAAAATTAGGAGGTTAATTAATTTTTTTTAAATTAGGGGCTTAATGAGAATTTTTAAAAATTTTGGGATCAAGGCCCTCCTGTCTCCCATCACAATTTACCTTTGCTAAACATTGACATGTTAGTTCTATCTCAATTGCAAAAATCTAATCTGACTAATTTAAATTTGAACCCATACTAATTTAATTAACCGTAAAAGGTCAACAATTGAACCCACCTAACCTGAATCCAAAAATGATTCAAACTCGGCATGACTTAAACCAAAGATGAGTTGAAGGGCAAACCCGATCCAAAACTAATCCTCCCACCCATTTGACAAATCTAGTCCAATGTAAATTTGAACAAGGGTACAAGAGTATAATCTTTTTAGGGTTAACTACATCATTAGTCACTAAATTATGGGTAAGTTTTTATTTTGATTATTGAACTTTTTGAAAGTTTTTATTTAAGTCATTGGGCCATTAAGTTTTTTGAAAAAGAGTTCCGCTAGTAAGCTCTAAGCGACGATTGGTACTGTGGATTAGTATCCGTGTTTGAGTAGAAAAATATACCTTAAAATTAAGTCAATCTGATGGCCAGTGTCGGAGATTAGAGAAAAAAGCTGTTTGAATTTTGGTTTGCGGATTTATAACATCTAAAGTTGTTTCATGAAAACAAAATCGAATTGAGAAAGGAAAAGAGAGTTTTCGATTGGTGCATGCAATGCGACCAGCGAAAACCATATAATATCAATTTTAATAGCCCAATGACTTAAATGAAAACTTTTGAATAGTTTAGTGACTAAATTGTAACTTTTTTAATTAAATGACCAAAATAAAAACTTACCAATAGTTTACTAACTAAAAGTGTAATTTACCCATCTTTGCTACAATTAATCTGCTTAATCTAAGATGGTGTTGGTAAACCCTTTTACAGGTGGAGGTCTAGCAGACGAAGAACCATCGGTAATGTTATAAAAGAAAGTTTCAAGGGTTAATATAACTTTTAGTTTTTAAATCTCACAATTAGGTCCATTTTAATAAATATAGTATCTAAATTTGGTAACTTAGTTTATTTAGATCATGAACTTGAATTCTATCCCTATTTGATGACATGATACAATATTAAAGTGTCACATCGTTATTTGAAATTTTAAATATATATATTTTAATTTTTAGATAATGATGCGGCATAATATTAGAGTATCACGTTATTAGACTTTTACATTTATCAAGTTCGAAGAACAAAATAGACCTAATTACTAAGTTCAAGTACCAAAGAGAAAAAAAAATACAAGTACCAAAGTGGACTAAAAGTTATAGGCATAATGATAAATTTAGCCCTTAACATTTACATATTTTGTCAATTTAGGGCTAAATTTGGCCCTTAATCTTTTAAAAAGTCAAATAATATTTTTAATAAAAATGCTGACTAAAACATTGATTTTTTAAGGCGTGGCAACCTATGTAGTATCTACGTGTACTTCATGTTGACATGATACTATTTGTTTTACCAATAAATAATTTAAAATTTATTAAATATTTAAAAATATAAAATACAAAATCATAAAAATATAAATATAAATAATATATAAAATTTTAAAAAATAGCATGAAATACACGTGAATTGTCATGCAAATTACCATGTTTAAAAATATAATGTCTTAGTCAATATTTTCATTAAAAAATAATTCAACCTTTTTGAAAGATTAATTTTCATATTTAATTCTTTTTAAAAAAGTTGAGGCTAAATTTAATTAAAAATAAATAAAGTCTAAATTAACAAAAAAATATAAATATTAAAGACTAAATTTATAATCATGTCCCCACCTCACAAAGTACTCTCATTTCTTGAACCATGTCGAGTTCACAATCCGGTATTATTTTCTTTGGATATCTCCAATACATCGAGGCTCGAGAAGAATCAATAATTGGATATCCAAAAAGGACAATACTAAATCATGAGCGCAATGTTACGCGATTTGTGCGGGGAAAATGAGAGTACTCGGTAGGTGGATGGGTCATATAAACTTGGGATCTGATGGTGTGCTAATGGGGGAGTGTAGGAAACTTGGTGTGTGGCAAAGCCAGGAACAAGTGATGAGCTACTACAGTTGAACATAAACTTTGCCTGTAACCTGGTGGATTGCAACGCCACTCATTCCGGCGGCGTTTGCTATTATCCAGCAACACTCATTAACCATGCATCGTACGCCATGAATCTTTACTACCAGATCACCGGGCGGAAGAAATCGAACTGTAATTTCAGGGAAACCAGCCTGATTGTCTCAAGTGATCCAAGTAAATTACATTACCCTGTTTTAGCTGCTTTATTTGAATATATATACTTACTTTTTTTAGAGAAGGTTGATTTTTTCGGAGAAGTCTTCATGTTGTCAGTTTGGAGTAAATGAACGATAGGGGTGAAGTTAGGAATTTTTGTTTAGGGGAGTCAAAATAAAATTATAAAATTTTTAGGGTCAAAGCTATAAATACTTATATTGGAGGGGCCAAATTTTGAAATTTTCCTTTTTACTAAAGGCTTAAAATGCTTAAATTTATTGTTTTACTTATTGGAGGATCTTATATAGCAATTCTACCATTTGACAAAGGGGGACCAAGGTCATTGCTTGCTCCCCTCTGCTCAACAGGTTAGTATTGTCCTAAGTCGAGTTTGGATTTTCTCTCCTGATTTTATGAATAGCTTGAGTGCCTGAAGAGACCACTTAAAGCACGTGTTCACAAAACGAGAACACCTCATCAGAATGAACTATATATACCACAAAGACATCTATCGGAAAAATGGTGACCATTTGATAAGGTTTGAACCCCAAACTTATAACGTATAAGTAATCTTTAAGGGAAAATAATACCACTTGATTTAATAATATCACCCCGTTAAAGGGTAAGTCAATTCCAAACGGACAATACTTCAAAGACTTTTTCAAAAGAAGTTGATCTATATATAACCTGTTTTGAGATTGGATTTTTGAGGGGTTTTTTTTTTTTTTTTTGGCAGGTTATGGGAACTGTTCCTACCCTTGTTTCACAGTGCAGTGAAAAAAAAAAAAAAAACACTACAATGGAGTTTCTTAATGTTTGTCGGAAGATTTCATGTTCTTTCGGTTATCTGTCTGAATTTCCCAAAGCAAATTTGGGTTTTAATTTCATAATCTGGTGTTGTTTCCTTTTTACTCTCTAGTTTCTATAACTTATCTTATGGTTCATTGGACTTACAAATTTTCTTACTATTTTCCATTTTGATATTGTTATGGTGTTCGTCATTAACGACCCGTTACCCGATCAGGGTCGACCTAATCCTCTTTACTTCAGTAGTCAAATGGTACAATTCGCTCTTATGAGTTCGCATCATCATGATGCGAACTCATACTTAGAAGGGACGTTGACCCTAGAATAAAATACGTGTTGACATGTATTAAGGCCTACCTAATATGTCACATCTAGGGACAATGTCTCATAAATGGGAAAATTGATCTCTATGAAGGATAGGCTCACAAAATACTCAACAGATATCAAAAGTTTTATATTTGATCCGTTGATAATATATAATTTTATGCATAAACAACAGACTAGATGATGACATATCATATATATTATAAATTTCCTTACGCACATATTTGTGTGGAAGTTATGTATTTAGAACACGAAATTATTTTAAAAATAACATACAATAAATAATGAAATTTATGATTTGAAACTAATTGATAATAATATATGAAATATATACGATATTAAAATAAAAAATAGATTAAATTGTGAGTGAAATGAAATTTAAACCCGTAAACACATCATATTAAGAATATTAAATGCATTACAATTTTTATTGTGATGTTGTCATTAATCTTGAGTTAGTGTCGAGTTGACTTGTGACATCGACTCAACCAACAATATTATCGATATATACAATTGATGTAGATAATAAAATATGCATAATATAATTAAAATGTACATATTATATTGAAATTAAACTTTGGTTCGTTGATGAAGTTAATGTTTTATTGACGTAAATAACACATGTTCAAATCCAATCAAATGCATTTTATTGACTTTTAAATGACTAAAATACCCTTGAATAATATAATTTACTTTAATTACGGAAGGACATTTTATATTTTTCCTAATCGAGTCGATGCTTGGTTGACTAATAACACCAACTCGATAAGGGCTTAAATAATATATATACACACACTAGTATCATGAGTAAACGATATCATTAATAATTCACATTATATATATCTTAATACATTCAGATATTTAATATTTTTTATTTTGAATATAGAAAAAAGTTGTATATGAAAAGTTAATCCAAATAGTAATTTTTTTAGAGATATCTCGATATCCATGTGTGTCGAGTTATTTAATGAATGTTGAATAGTAACAAAAAATTAATGACAATTTTCATAACACTATTTATGGCAAAAAAAAAAAAAACCACACATGCTAAAACGGCCTATAGAAATAGCATGACCTTGACATCCATAAATATCGAGTTCTTTTTGTAGCAAAAAGGTCTGAACTTGACACCCACAGAATGGAAGTCTTACTATATTATGTCAAATTCATTCGTACAAGATTCTTTAAGGGAATCTTGAAAAAGTAATTAAAATAACTTCGATATCCGTAGGTGTCAAGGTGATGTCATTTTATCAACAAATGATTAAACAACAAACTATACATGTTACTATGTAACATCCGTTAGAGAACTTGAACTCGACATTCATGAGTATTGAAGCACCCTAAAAAAACTTATTATTAAAATTAATTTCTCCATATACATATTTCGATAACTTTTTGTTATATTCAAATAAAAATTCATATATTTATATCGTGTTCACATTATTTTTTTCATAAATATTTTGATACCTAAGATTTTTTATATATATTTTAGACCAATGTGAATATTTTTTATATAAAATAAATAAATTGGAGAATATTTATGGTAAAAAAAAAGGAAACAAAAGGAAACAAAAGAAAAGAGATTATTCCCAAATCTTTGCAAATTATATATATTTAAACCCACCAAGTAATGGGGAATCTAGAAATTTAGGTTTTTAAAAAAAGGCTTTATTCCCATGGGATAATACTTAATAAGTCCCTAAGCTTTTACAATTGTGCCCCAATCACAAAACAAGTGATTGATTTGTTTATTAATTGATTAACATTAATTACCATCAAAATTAATTGACATAAACCTAATTTAAATAATTAATCTCCACTTTTAATAAAAGTGATCCCTTTGTTTAAGGGGAAAATGTTGTCCATTCATTTTAGGTTAAAAATATGCAATTAAAATTTCTACTTTTATAAAATTTAAAATTTAGTAAACAACAATGAATAATATTATAATTTTTATATAAAATTTTAAGTAAAAATAAAATTAAATAAAATATCTAAAAGGTTATACTAAACCTTTACCATTCCATCTATACTTTAATTGATTATTATAAATATAATTTTTTTCACTATCGTGAGTATGACATAATCCGATTAATTTTGTCCTTAATGTTTACATTTTCTTTTATCATTTTGACTCTAGTTCTTCTTTTTTTGGATGACTTTGGCCTTAACCTTTAAAACTTAGTTAAATTGATTTTCTTTGGACGGAAAAATTATCGAACTGCAAAAATTTTAGCTGCATTGACGTGATAGCTTGTATGACAATCTATATGTACTTTAATGCTGAAGTGGATAATTATTCTTAAATTTTTATGAATATATACACAGATTGCCACATAGGTTAGAGTATCAAAGCCGTTAAAATTTCAATATTTCAGTCAAAAGTAATTTGATTAAACTTTAAAGGTAGAATTAAAGCTAAAATGATAAAAAGGTAAACATTAGGGGATAAATTTGAAATTATACATTTTTATTAAATTCTTGATTCATCAAAACGCGGTTTAGTTGTTCGTCTAAAATTTATCAAGCTATAACGCCATCTGCATATATATATATATATATATATATATATATATATAAACCACCCCTTAATCCCTCTTCTTCTTCAACCAAAGATTTTTTTTAAAAAATCCCACAAAATGTTTTGAAAAAAAAAAAACCATAATGGGAAGAACAAAGATATGGGCAATATTCAAAAGGCTACTCAAGAAAGAATCATGGAAGTGGAAGCACGTTTTAGGGTCAGCTTTCAAGTGGAAGAGACTACACATTCATCACTTTTCTTTCATTGACGATTTGCTTTTCAAAATTGCTTCCATCTTCGAAGCGATTTTCTTGGTTTCTACTCTCTGTTTCTTCTATCTTTGTTGTGGATGTCAAATTTGATAGATTCTGTATGTACATGTATCTATCTCTGGGTTCTTTTTTGACATTTTCTTTTGGGTTCAGATGGGTTCTGAGAGAAAAGTGATTTCATGGAGACGAAATTAGGGTTTTGTTGCCATTGTTGAAGCTTGTTTTAGAACTTGTTTGAAAGGTGGTGGGAAACTGGAAATGTAGGGAAGAAAGATAACTTATTTGGTAATTTTTCACTCTTTATTTGGGGAAGTTTTATTTAGGTTGAATTATGTTTTAAGTTCTTTTACTCTTTGTAGTTTTGTAATTTAATCCTTTTCCTTTTGTTGTTGAGAAGTTAGTCTATTTGAGATTTAAAAATTTAGATTCAATTGTTGATATCGTTAAAATTATGTTGAAACAAAAAATATTGTAATAAACCCGGATTTAATGGAAGAATTTTGATAGTATTAACCATTGAATTTATTTTTAAAAAATTGAATTTATGAATTTAATAGAATAATTTCAGTGATATCAACAATTGAATTTTTCTTTCAAAAAAATCAATTGAACTTACATTTTAAAATGTATAAAATAAAGGGACTAAAAATTAAAAAATAAATGTAAAAGGACTATATTCTAAATATATAAAAAATTCCAGAGGTTGGAGCATATTCTACCTTTTATTTAAAGTTAATGCATGAGTTTCTTCTCTTATTAATTTCCTCTCTTATTAATTTCCTCTCCCCCCCCCCCCCAAGGGTTGGCATGTGCCTTGCCGACAAAAAGGGAAAATTGCATTCTTTTCCTCTAAAATATATAAAATTATAAGACAGTATATGGTAAAATTGCAATTTTGCCCTTTAAAATGATAATTTTATTTAATTTTATTAAAATTTTTTAAAGATATTAAATAATATAATGGTAAAATTGCTTTCTTATAAAAAAATATAATTTAATTTCAACTTCTCCAAAGAAATTTTCCACTTCGTCTTCAAAAAAAAAAAAAGAGTACATATTGCAACGAATTTTGATATTAAGTTCTGGGGTTTAAATAAAATTTTAAAATTTTCAAGGATTTAATTATAATTTTTAAAATTTTGGTAAGTTTAATTTTCTTTAAATAAAATTGGAAGCTTAATGAGCATTTACCAAAAAAAAAAAGAGAAGGAATTTAATTAAATTTATTAAAACTTTTGAAGAGCTTAATAATAATTTACAAATATTTTGAGGGACTGATGTTGTTTCATTTTATCATTTAGAAATTCTTGATTGAGGTTACTGATTAATTGCATAAGATCTCCTTAATTTATGGTTAATTCCATAAGATCTGTTTAATTTATAATTTATAATTTAGAAATTTTATTGATATTTAAGAAAATATAATAATTATACGCATAATTTACATATAGTGAGACTCGAATTAGGTAAGTGGAAAATAATATTTTATATATAAATTTTACATTTTAAAATAATATTTCATATAAAAAAATGCTTTTGATTATATTAAGTAAAATGTAAACAAAAAAAAAATTACATTTTAAAAAAAATGGAAGAAGGAAAACAAAGAACTAAAGACATAATCTCACTGTTTTGAATAGCTAAAACTATCCTAATTTTCTAGTATACTAGGGATTGACGCCGTCGCCGTCGTCAACGTCACCTTCATCAACATGATGCATCTCTTTCAGTTTCTGTTCCGAGTACATCCATAACGTATTGCTAGTCGCCATCAACAATCGCCGGCTCCCGAAGTTCATTGCAGTCCGGTCCATTGACAACCATTGTGTCCCGATCAAATCTTCAATCACTTTGTTATCGATCAAATTAACGAATTGTTGCACCACTAGGATGGAGCTCGTATCGGAATCCGATGCCGCCAACAAGTCGCCGATGATACCGAGCTCCAGATAGTCAATCCTGTCAAGTAACTCGGATGTTATCGGCGAGTCTAGCCCGTCTCGTCTCCCTACAATGAATAGCTCAAATTTATTCTCCATTTCTTTTAGTGCCTCAATAAGTTCTTCCCCATCATTTACAATCTTTTCTTCGTATATAATGAAATCATCGTTGGATGTTTGTATTCGGAAATCATTTATGCAATCGTCGTCGAGTTCATTTGATTTCCTTTGATCGCGGGAATCGGTTTCTAATAATCGTATAACAGTTAAGAGAACACCGGGCTTCCTCGCCATCCTCCATGCATAAGATAAAGCTTCACAATCGTCGACTCCGCCGATGAACACCATTGCTATTTCATGTACCCCGTAGTCAGGATCCGAACCGTTGGTCACTTCGAACCCACGGTCAATGAAGATTCCGACCGAACATGGGGCATTGTCAAGCACATTTTGGTTTATGTTAGGAAATGAAGAGATAATCTCTTCGAGGCTCTGTTCTGTCGTAGCATGCTTATGAAACGGCAATATCAAGAGTGCCACGAACTTGTCTTCAGCTAAGCTACAAATATCCCCATGCATTGCCGTGAAAGGCGACAGCGTTGTTAACGATTGGACACTTACGTTGTCGTTCGTTTTCTCGAATTCATTGAATGCGGTGACTATTTGGTCCGTCTCGGAGCTATCGTAGTCATGGTGCGCACCATTTGCTTTCGTTTCTTCAAACCGGGGGCTGTGCGAGTCGTGCACTATGAGCACGGATGATGGCTGGTCGGCGAGATCGACGAGGTGGAGCGCGAACACTGTCAATTGATTGTGTCGGGAACCGTGCGATATTTCGAGGAGCTTTAAGATCCCTGGTACGTTGCAATATGAATGGATGCATACGAGGATTCGAAGTTCGGTTTTGTTCCTAGCTTCTTGAATGGTCCTGCTATTGTATTTTATGAACAGATTGGTCCTCTTGTAAAGGGTAGCAATGGTGGGAGCAATAATGCTGTTCATTAACAAAATTGAAATAACTGTCACAGCATAGTCACCAGCATGCAAAACCTAAATAAATAAGAAAAAAAAAATTATATGAATATTTTTAAACTTATCCATCTTCACATTTGGGATTTAATCATATATTTTAATTTGTCATAATTTGATCTGGAATGTGGCATTAAGTTTTGGAGGGACCTAAATATTTTTTTAAAAAATTTGGCAGGTCTAACTGGAATTTCCAATTCTTTTAGGGGTCTAATTAAAATTTTCAAAAATTTTGAGAGGATCAACAAGAATTTCCAAAATTTTTGAAGGATTTAATTAAAATTTTAAAAAAATGATGGGCTTCCTGAGAATTTTGCTATATTTCCTATAACTCATAAATAAAAGGATAATACATTTTAGCACACTTAAACTCTCATATTCCTACATTGACAACAATGTAATGCCAGTCACATTCTAACAGTAATAGTTAATAATTTATGATTAAACTAGAATGTTACCAATTTGGACTATCTAATACATTATAAATTAAAATAGGGTAAATTACATCCAAGATCACTAAACTGTTAGTAGTTTATATTTTGGCCACTCAACTTTAAAAAGTTACAAAATGATCATTAAATTATTCAAAAATTTTCATTTAAATCACTGAATTATTCAAAAAATTTTATTCAAGTCACTAGACTGTTAAGTTTTTTTTTCTTTAAAAGCTCGACTAGCTATCTTCAAGTAACAATTTAACGACTGGTACAATAGATCGATACTCATCGGCAAGTAGAAAAACATATCTTAGATCTAAGTAGATCTGACGATCAGTGTTGATAGAAAGCTATTTGGAATTTAGTTGGCAGATTCGTGACGTTCAAAATTGTTTTAAGAAAAAAAAACGAACTATAGAAGAGAAAAAGAATGAGAAGTTTCAATTGGTGTAGTTGATGCGGATGAAGAATATCATACAACAACAATTTTAACAATCCAGTAACTTAAATAAAATATTTCAAATAGTTCAATGACCATATTATAAGTTTTTTGACAAAAAACGTAGTCCCCGAATTTGATTAGGGTAAAAGGAGAAAAAGAGAGAAAAGAAAGTACCCCTTTGTCCAAAGCAGTGATACAAACAAGAATGGCCCATATCCCCTTGGTGGTCATGAGTAAGCCAAGAGCAAAGCTATCTTTAGAGTGAATGTTGGTGAAAAGTGAAATCGGTAGGAAACTAAGGATCTTAACGGTGAAAAGCAATGGTACAACTACAAACACGAGGCTCCACTTTGTTATCTTGAAGATGTCGACTCGGAGCCCGGCGACGGAGAAAAAAACGGGCATTAGAAGCCCCGAGATGAAGTAACCAAATCGGTCCATCAAGACGAGCGCGATATCATTGGGCATGATAAGCCCAAAGACGAACGATCCGACGATGGGGTGAGTGCCGGTAATGTCGGTCGTGAACGCGCTTAAGACAACTCCGACGAGGGCGAAACACAAGTAGCAATCACTATAGTTGTTGTTGCCATCGGATGTGAAATGAACCATCCATCCGAGGAATGGACGAATGAGGTAAAAAGAGGCCACTACGTAGACTATTGTCACAAGGATGACATATAGTGCATTAGCAGGGTTATCACAAAATGGGATCAAAATAACGACAAGAATCCACGAACCCAAGTCGCTGATGAGGGCGATTGGCATCGTCAGTCGACCGATTTCGGAGTTGAGTAGCTTGAGGTCACATAGAATCCGGCCAATCGCCGGGAAACTCGTGACGGTTAACGAGGCAGCCCATAGAAAACCACATCCAATATTGTGAACTTGAATCCGATATTGATCGAAGGATTCAAGCCATGAATAAAAAAAGGCAACCCCAACGACGAAGGGAAAGAGAAGGCCAGATATAGTGAGGATTTTGGCCTTTTTGCTTATCCGACCAACGGCAGTTAAATCGAGCTCTAAGCCAACTAAGAACATGTGAAGAAAAAGGGCCATGTATGCCAAGGTTTCCACTGTAACAACATTTCTTTTCGGAAACAAATCTGAGAAGTACACTATCTTCCCTAATGCAGATGGACCTAACAATATTCCACCCTGCAAAAACATCAAAATATGGTTTGAAATTTTGAGAAATATATATATGCATGAATTTTGAAACATATGGAAACAAGGGAGCTTACAAGAATATCAGAAACGATACGAGGTTGATGTAAGGGTTTGAAAAGGTGGTAAAAGAAGCGAGTGACGATTAAGATGGCAGCGAGTTGAGTGATGAAGATAGGGAGAGCTTCGACGAAAGGGTTTTGTCCTTGCCAAATTCCATTGTAATTGGTGATGTTCAAAACGAAACACCGATTCTCATTGCCGCCCAATTTTTGTGGTTGCTCCATCGCGATACCATCGATCCTCTCCGCCGGTGTGGGGGTGTCAAGTGGTGGCTTTTTGTGGGGAACGGGGAAATGGGTCAAAGTGAAGAATTGAATTTTTTCTTCTTTTGTGAGACGGTACGGCCAACGGGGTAAAGTGTAAAAATATAAGGTTATCCGTTCAATTTGGTTCCACTTTCTGTGGTTTTATTTTGATGGTATGTTTGGTCTGGGTTTTTTATTTTATTTTATTTTTTATACTCCACTTAAATTATTTATAAATTTTATATATACCTAATCATGGATCGGGCTGACCCTCAATAGAATTTTAGGTCCGATTTTAGGCTTGGGTTGAAAAATAAGTTTAAAATTTTGTTCAAGTCTGACCCAATTAAAAATGTTAAACCCGTATTACATTTTTTATATTATTATATTTATATAAAAATAAAATTTAAAATATAATACATCAAATACACTAAGAACATTAAAATAAATGTTTTTCAATAAATTAAAAAAATTATTTATACTTAAACAATATTAAGATAAGTGTAACTTTGCAAGAAAATATCTCTAAAATATTAGCAAAATTAATAATAAAATAATAGTTATACAATAGTCAAACAATAACAACAAAATACTAGCGATATAACAGCGAAACAACACCAAAACAGTGACAAAACAATAACAGAAACAATGAAAACAGCATGAAAAGTAACAGTTTTTCTTTTTGCAAAATCAGGCCGAGTCTGGACAAAAAAAAAAGCTTACCCGAGACCCAGCCCATTTAGAAAACAAGCCTCGTTTTTTTGTCCGAACTCATTTTTTGAGCTTATATTTTTGCCCAAACTCTCTCACTTTTCAGGCAGGACTTTGGACTGAACCGGGTGGCTCGACCCATAATCAAATCTAGTTAGGCCACTCACTCAGGTCTAAAAGTCTACCTAAAAGTGGCAATAATTTAAATATAGGTCCAAAAAATTGACTTGGATAAAAAAAACCCATTTTCTAAATAGGTTAGGCCTTGAATAAAACTTTTTGGCTAGGGGTCCGATCCGAATCTGCCTAATTTTTTTTTTTGCTACTATTATTATTTGGATATTGTATAATTCTTATTTTATTTTTAATTTTGATACTATTTTAGAGAGATTTGTTTGTTAAATTGTAAATATCTTAATATTATTTAAGTATAAAGACTTTTTTAATATTATTTGATGCATTATATTTTTTAAATTTGTTTTTATATAAAAATAATATTTTTGTTTCTTTTTGTTGTTGCTGTTGAAGGTGTTATGGCGAAGCTTAATGAAGCAGCGGCGATGGAAATTGATGACCAGAATCAACCCCAAGTTCTCGATCAATGGTCAGTTTTTTTATGTTTCTTTATCGAATTTTAACTTCAACAATTGCATCAACTGTAGTCATTTGTCGGCGAGATTCATGCAAATTAATTGCAGTCGGTCTTAGTTTTGCTAAGTTCGCCAATCGGACGATGACCTGGACGCCGGCCGGTGATGTTGGTGATGTTGATGACGATTAGAAATGGACGGTCAGTTGTTTGCTGACAGGAGGGTGCTAAGTTAAAAATTTTGTAATTTTTAGGACTAAAAAAACAATTTTTCATTTTATAATTTTTATAACAGGATATAAAAATACTGATGTGGCAAGTCCAGTCAGCTTAAGGCAACGGCTGAGTGACCATTTTGAGAAATTATTATAACGACAGTGACTGAATTGACAAAAACAATTAGAGTGACTAAAATAAGAACAATTTTATTTTAGGGTGACTTCTGATGTAGTTTACCTTAAGTTATATTCGTTTTTTAAGGGTAAAGTATACCAATAGTCACTTAACTTTGATATCAATAACAGAGCAGTCGCTCAACTTTTAACTCAGTCATTCAACTTTTAAAAAATAACAAATCAGTCACCATTAACTATTTTCTGTTACAGACGTAACGGGACTTTCATTTTCCGTCATTCTCTCCCACTCCCCCACCGTCATTTTTTTTTGCCTCGTCAGGGATATTGCACCGTCATCTTTTAAAATCTGTAAGAAAAAATAAAATCAAATTACGCAATGTATAAATGTTGAGAGTTAAAGTTGTTATTATGCCAATTTTAAACGTTGCTAAGTTATCTGAACGCTAGTAACTTAACTACTGGTGACTAAAAAAGAAAAATTCATATAGTTTGGTGACTATTTTATAATTTTTCGTAATTAAGTGATCAAAATAGTAATAGTTAAGTAACTACTAGTATAATTTATCCTAAAATAAAATCGAGTATAATTATATAATTGAGGGCCAAGGGGGTATAACTAGACCTGTCCATGGGCCGGGCCGGGCCTGAAAAAAATTTTCGGCCATATATTTCGGACCCATATTTTTACCCAAACCCATATTTCTAGCGGGTCATCAAATCAGGCCGGGCCGGGCCATGGACAGGTCTAGGTATAACCCAAGAATTCTCTAGAGTTAGGAACTAAAAATATCTCTGCCACCATTTCTTATCCCTTTCTGGTTCACCTTTCCAAAAACTTTAAACCCAAAGCTTTGAAAAAGAAAAAACATGAATTCTTCGTCAATTTGCATGGCGATTTCAGCTTCATCTTCCAACACTTCTTTCAATCAATGCTTAAACCCATTTTTGGGTAAACTTTTACCTTCAAAACCCAATCAAAATCTCAGGAGAACAGCTTGTGTAAGAGTTAATACCAAGGCTCTTTTATCATCTTCAAAACAAGCTGTGTTGAATGATTTCCATGAAAGAAGAGCTCTCAAGGTTTTTTTTTTTCAAACCCAGTTTTCTTTGTGGATTTTCGATTCTGCTTTGTTGTTTTGATTTTTAACGTTTTGTGTGTGTAGATTATCTCAGGTTTGCAGAATTTTGATAGAGAGAATGTGGCTTCTGTTGTTACTGCTGCAGATAAGGTTAGTTTTTATTCTTTATCACATTACTCTCTTAACTTGACAAATTTTTTAAATTTTATCCCTGAACTTGAATTCTATTAAGATAGCGGACGTGGTTATGTCCGTTTTTTTAGAAGTAACCAAATCATTTGTACAATTATGTACGAAAATGGCCTATTTTAAACAGTGAATTTTGGTGTCACCGTTGCCATCGGTGGCACCGTCCTAATAATGGTCCAATCATTGATTAGTTTTAAAAAATAATAATTTTTTGGGTGTCGCAGTTGTTATTGGCAACACTAGATTAAAACGTGATTACCTAAAATGTTTAGGTACCAGATGAAGTAATTATCTTTTCTAGATTGGATGAAAAAAATAGTGGGACTCAATTAAATGCTTTTAAACTTTTGGTTTATTTGTATGTTAGGTTTGTATCTTTTGAAATTAAATTTAATTAGCCCTTAAAATATAAGAATGACAAAATGAACTATTTTTCATTTTTTAAAATAATAAATTTTAAAAAATATATAAAATTTTATTTAAATTATCCAAATATATCCTTAAAAATTTTCCTAAAGTTTTAAAAGTTGTTTTTAAGGAGTCAACAATGAACTATAAATTTTAAGGGATTAAAGTGCAATTTTATCATTATATTAACTTATAATTTTACAAATTTTGAAGAGATTAAATGGGTATTTACCATTTTGGGGTCAAGACTCTTACTTAGCCAAAATTTTATATAAAATTTAATTTTTTATTTTTAAAAATGTTTTAAGTGATAATAAAATCCAAATTTAGAGACGAGAATGCCAAATTTGGACAAAAAAAAATAATGGATCAAGATAGAAAAAAAAATTAAATTTAAACACTAATTTATTTCATTTATTATTATTTGAAAAGTGTGATTTTTAATTCAGGGTGGAGCAACTCATGTGGACATAGCTTGTGACCCAGATTTAGTGAGGCTTGCCATTGGCTTAACTTCTCTTCCTGTATGATTTTCTTAACCTCTCTTTCTCTCTCTCTCTCACATATTTTAAGCACGGGTTATCAATTCAATTATGAAATTATAAAAATATTATTTATTTTAAATTATAATTAATATTATTATGATCACACTTTTATCTTTTCATATTATAAATTATAAATCCAACGGTTGAATACTTATTCAATGATTAAAAATTTTCTTTTGCCGACATCGAGTGTGTGATAAAATCTAGCATATATAAAGGAAATACTTAATCCATATTTGTAATTTCCCAAACTTCAAAACAAAGTTCACTATACCATAATTCAATTTAATTCATTTTAGTCCTTAATTAAATGGAAAATTTTCATTTTTGACCCTTAAAAAAAGTTAGCAGTTCATTTTAAGTCATTTTAACACTAATTTTTTTTTTTAAATTATCTCAGCTCCCGACACAAAATTCTTAACTTCACCTCTAAGTACAAGTAAAACAATTCATACAGGCTAGATCAGAAGTCAGGATGGCAACGAGACGGGACGGGACGAATTTTTTGCTTGCTTCGATTTTAACTCGATTTTTATGAATATATACCCAAATGTATTTACAATTTTATTTTATTTTATGATACTAAGGGTGTGTTTAACATCGAGGTTGAAAAATATGTTTCAAGTTAAAAATAACGCGAAACAAATAAATTTTCGAGTCAAGTTAGTTTTTCAAAATGACTTATTTAGTCAAATCAAAAGACTGAAAATTTTAGTTTTTGGCTTTTCAAAAGTCAATTCGGGTGTCAAATTATAAACGTGTTACTAATAATTCATAATTGCTTAAAATGTATTTAAAATTTATATTTCATATATCATAATTTTAACAATAATTCTCGTTATATTTGTATTATAATCTAAGCGAATATTTGTTTTTACTAAAATAATAATAACACGACATCATGCTAATAATAAATACATGAGGAGATAAAGATATCATTTTAATTGGTATAATAACAAATTTAGTACTTAAAGTTTACACATTCTGACAATTTTATTTTGATTTAACAAGTTTAGCCCGCATGTAAATGTGTAAATAATGAGAGGTTAAATTTGTTGGTTTTTTAGAATTAAGACATTAATGTCGTGATTAATTGTCCTTAGTTGGTCTGTTTTTTTTTTTAGGGGTCGATTTGTTCCGTTTTGAAATTGAGATTAAAAATTAATATTTCATATATCATAAAATTAACGAGTTTGGATATTTTTAAATTAAATTTTTATTTTTCGCATTATTTTTTTATAGCAATTCTAAGCCCATGCAATCTTTAATCAAACTTCAAAAGAATACTCTTCTAAAGCAATACTAAACTATTGCTATTACAGGTTTGTGTTTCATCAGTTGATCCAGCAGCATTTTCTGCAGCAGTTGAAGCTGGAGCTTTGATGGTTTGATCTGAAAGCCAGAACTAATAATAAGGTCCAATCTTGTAATTATGTTAATTAAGTTTGTGAAAATTGCAGGTTGAGATTGGGAATTATGATTCCTTCTATGAGGCTGGTGTTATTTTCTCCCCAGAGCAGGTATATCAAAATATGCTAGTAACTCGGAGTTACTGTATGTTACTTGAACTCGGGTTTGAGTGTATATTTATGTTTAAATACGAATCGAAATGAATAATTGTAAGCAAAATTATGTGAACATAGCCTTGGGTGGTTGGTGAGAAATAGGCTTTGGAATTTTGAGGTCTTTGTTGAAGGATTTCCGCCTCTTTTGAGAAAAATTTTTGAAGTGTCGTTCATTCAGGGTCGGTCGATCTCTCAACACATCCGCGACATTGTTTATGATCAAGGTTTTGTCTTCTCGACTCTATGGAGGGCTCGAGTGCCTAAGGCTGCCTGAAAAGGCATCAGGCTTGCACTCTATTGGACCTACTGCCTCTTTAAGCAGCCTTAGGCATTCAGGCTCTCCACATAGTTGGGAGGCAACCTTGACCAGGGACAATTCCAATCCGTTGAGGGTTTTTCTTAAATTCAAATTCCATCGTGTTCAGAGTGTCATATTTACACATGTGGGTGGTGGGAGGGGGAAATTTGCATTTTTACCCTTTAAACTTTATAAAATTATAAATTAATAATGGTAGATTTGCAATTTGGCCCTCCAGAAAATGATAAGATTTAAATTTAGTTTTTTTAAAAATTATAAAGGTATATCCCTATTAAATACATACTGGGAAATGTTTTGACTAGTGGAGCAATATCAGATTCCAATTTGTGTTTGATCATGTTTCTGCAGATACTAAAGCTAACAAAGGAAACAAGGAGCAATCTTCCTTCTATAACACTATCAGTTACAGTGCCTCACACACTTAGCCTCCCTGACCAGGTTTTAAACCCTAAAGCATCCATAAAAAGCTTTAGCTGTTACGACCGACATTTTTTAATGGATCTTTGAGCTTTTAACATTTTCCACCTCCCCAAACAGGTCAAGCTTGCAGAGATGCTGGAAAAAGAAGGTGTTGATGTTATCCAAACTGAAGGAGGAAAATGTTCCACTCCCTCAAAATCTGGTGTCCTTGGCTTGATTGAGAAGGTAAATGGTTTTTTAAGTGTGTTACTCTGGTTTAGGTGTAAGTATCTGGATTTGGGTATGTGTTTGACGTGGGGTCTTTAGAGGATTATATTCTCGTATTTATATATGAGAGTATGACCGATGTGGATATTGGATGCAATCCTATTGAAAGGATGGTAATGGACGATATCCGAATCTGTTTTACAGAGCAAATAACGGATTACTTTTTATTAATGTTTTTGGAACTGGACTTGTGGTCGAGCTGGTCAGATCACTAGCTCTTGGTCTAATCGGTTCAACCAGTCCAAAAATCTTAAAAAGAAAAATTCTAAAAGAATGAATAAAAATGGGGAAGGAAACAAAATTGAGATAAAAACATAGAAGAACCCGGTTCAACCGATTCATGGTTTGCGGTTCAACCCTTGTTCTAAAACCGATCTAATCCCTTTGTTTAGACCAATACACCGATTGGTTTTTGGTCTAGCCGGCCCGGGTTAGATAACATTGTACTAAATCCAGATAGGAGCACACACTTAACTAGAGTATAAGCACTGTCAACAAATGTAAACTATGGACTCCCATGATTAGTCTAGTGGTTAAAGACTGTTCATTCGAGTTCAAGCTTTCGAGAAAGCAATAGGTAAACCTTTATTTGACCTAGCTTTCTTTGGACGTAATGTTGTGCAAGTGTGTGAATACTAACCCCTTAATTGATTCGAACCGGGATAATAATAAAAAGATTTGTAGGAGGTCATATTGATTTTATTGTTTTGGAACAATTAGGCAACACCAACATTAGCAGCAGCATATTCAATATCAAGGGCAGTGAAGATACCAGTAATGTGTTCATCTGGACTTAGTGCAGTTACTGCTCCAATGGCAATTACAGCAGGGGCAGCTGGCGTGGTATGCAATTCTTTTTAAGATTTGTAGTGAGACATTATTAATCTGATAATATAAAAAAATTAGTGAAATAATTGGTAAAAAATTGTTTTGGGGGGGAATGCAGGGTGTGGGATCAGCAGTGAACAAGCTTAATGATGTCATAGCCATGGTTGCAGAAGTAAGAAGCATTGCTGAATCATTGAAAATGGCGGCTGCTGATCAACAGATTACACACACTGACAGGAGCTTCATGATGTAGGTTTCAGCTTTTTTATCTTAGTTTTAGCCAAAAATAAAAAATGAGTTGTACCTGGATTTTGGGTAAAAATGAAATGATTCAAGGGATCAAGCTGTTGAAACTGTGGTACCAGATAACCATGCCATAAATTTCTGCAGATTTTCTATGCAGGCACTACACTCAAACTTAAAGAGTTAATTGCACCAAACTTCCCTAAACTATGACCCACAGTCTAATTTGATCCCCATACTTCTAAACATTCTACTTAGATCTTCAAACTAGCCCTTCAATTATTGACATGTGAAACCAAAAGGAAAAAAAAAACGATAATTTTTGTAAAAGCTTTGAAAACCTCAAAACCAAAATATTTATATCTATTTTTACAATATTCATTTTTCTTCAAAATTTTCATTTATAGGTTAAATTAATGATTTTAGTAATAACACTTTATTGATATAATATTGAAAATTTAAAGATGTAATTGAAATATTTTAAAATTCGAAAAGCAATTTAGAATAAAGGTCATAGTTTAAATGTTTAGTGTAATTAACTCTAAACTTAATAATTAAACCAAGAAGTTCACATATAATTTTCATACACCAGAACTCGAACCTGAACATTCAAGGTCTCAAGGTCTCAATCTTACTAACACTGCCAACCAATGTCTCACCAAAGTCTCATTGGCAGAAAAAAAATGTTAAATCGTAAATTTATCATTTACTTGGATTGCACTCCTAGGAGAAAATAATATTATTGGAAAGGGCAATCATAAAGCTCGAAAGGTTTACTCTTCATGAATCATAAACCTGACATGAAATATATATTCAAAAAAAATCTAATTCAAGCAATGATAGATTCCAGGACTTCCAAGTTATTAGGCAGAAGAAACTACTGCCATTCATTATACTTTCAGCAATTCAAAAGAAAATACAACTATATGTATATACATACATATATACCCAATAAATGATTATGGGGGGTTCTCTTTAATGTAAAGAACAAGAGTTCTGAACAATTATTTTTTTACCAAATTACAAGCACCAATGCTTCCGTGATTCTGAAAAAAATAATGTACAGCCAACTTCTTAATTTCATAGTCCATACCTCACCAGGCATGAGTTCCTCCCTTTGTCAAACCAAAGGTAATGGCGATCATAGCGATAACGGACTGTAGAATTAGAACGGGACAGCACCAAAAAGGAAAAGAATTTAGAAAATATTAAAGAAATATTAAAGCAACATATTGAGGTGCAAAGCAAGAATGAGCAATCCAGATTTGTGATGCAGGCACAAAATGGTAATCAGTTTCAAAGGGTAGTAAGCATATCAACCATGCATTTGGTCTATGTTACTCCCTCTTCATTTTCTTTGAAATATGTGTTCGACACATTTCATACATACGCACGTGGTATATAATTCCAAATGTTAAAATTTAATGGTAAACTACACCTAAAATCACTAAATTATTAGTAAATTTACGTTTTGATAATTCAACTTCAAAAAGTTACAATATGGTTATTGAACTTTTCAAAAGTTTTCATTTAAGTTACTGACTTATTTAAAAAATTTTATTTAAATCACTGGGCTGTTAAGTTTTTTTTTTTTTTTTAAGTTCAGCTAGTGAGTTTCAAATAAAGATTCAACAATCGGTACGATATATCAGTACCCATCGACGAGTAAAAGAACATACCTTAGATCCAAGCCGACTTGACAGTCAATGTTGGAGATCGGAGAATAAAATTGTTTGGATTTTGATTTGCAGATTCGTGATGTTCAAAGTTATTTAAAAAAAAAACCTAAACTGTAGAAGAAAATGGGAAGGAAAGCTGCCGGTTGGTGCAAGTGGTACAAACAAAGAAGCCCATACAACAATGATTTTAACAGCCCGTTATTTAAATGAAAATTTTTGAATAATTTAATAACCATTATGTTACCTTTTGAAGTTGAATGACCAAAACGTAAACTTACTAATAATTTAGCTCATACTGATACTGGTATTGTATTAGTCACTCAGCCCCGAGTCTAAAGCAACATAACAATTGCTGGTTTCAGGATAACTTCAATAGAACTACTACTATGTATAACTTCAAAGTAATAAGTATTACGTAGATGGTTTACTCGAACTGAATAGTAAGAGGTCATTTACTTCCTTACGAGTTTCTGAATGTTTTTTTTTTTTTTTTGCAAAATGCAGACGGATTAGTATCGATATCCAGAACGATAGATAACAGAGCAAGACATGAAAGGCATTCAAAGAAACCATATGCAAATAAGAAAGAAAATGAAAAACTTACAGCAATAGCACATGCAAGGTATCCTGCTTTTTCTCTATAATCCACTTGGACACACAGTAGAATAAAAGTTCCAACATACCAGGGAATACCACCAAAGAAGAAGCCAAGAAAAAACCTATCCAAAAATAGTTATGGCAAGAAAACCTTTGATGTTAGACACAGAAAGACGGAACAAATTTAGGCAAACGAAAAAAGAAAATGCTGAATTATTGCTCTTCTTTCAATAAAAATACCATAAAGGCCCTTGTATTAGGTGTTAGATTGCATTTTTCCCTCTCTACTAAAAAATGGACAAATTAGTCCCTGTACATTAGATCAAAGAGCAAACTAATCATTTCTATTAAAAATTTCATTCATTTCTACTATTAAAAACTGACATAGCTGACAAAATAACCAAACAATGACACATGGTGTGCCACATGTACCTCATGTTGATGTACAGGGACCAGTTTTTAATAATAAAAATGGATTAAATTTTTAACAAAAGGACCAATTAACTCTTTGATTTACGTCTAGGGACTAATTTGCTCATTTTTTTAATAGAGGGATCAAAATGCAATCCAACTCCTAGTACAAGAGCCTCCATGATACTTTTACCCTCTTCTTTCTTTCTTTCTTAAGAGCTATATTCCATGGAAGATATTGCAGCAACATAGTGCACCTTAAATTAAGATATATTGTTACCCTAGATATTACATTGACACCCGAAACTTCGTAGAGGTTGATTTGCATGATGTTGTTATTTACATTTGATGACTTACACAACTCAACCAGGTAATAAATTCCACTCTGTCAACTCCATGCATTAGAATGAGCTATGCCTTTTTAATATGCTATAACTAATGAAAAAGTAGCTATACAAGGAAGTTAGGAACGATCATTTCTGAACCAAATCACCTATACACAGACCTGAAGGCATCAATATCTGAGGCATTCACAGCTTATTAGCTTACAAATGTGGGATACAACACAGGTTTATTACTTGATATAATAACATAAGCAATTAATAATGGAAAAAAAAAAGACATTGTTGATACAAGTTTTGGGTTGAGAGTTTGGAGATGGTTCACCCTGGAAGGGTAGAGAGCCATAAAGCCGAGTGTTATCAGAAGTACGGTGAAAAAGGGGAGAAGCTTGTAGTTTCTCCAAGAAGATTTTGTGAGGTCCCAAAAATGGGGTTCTCGGGCCTTCCACGGAGAACTCATCTTCTCGGAGAAAGGGGTGTAATTGAGTCGAGCCGAGCTCTAATACTGTCAATCTCAAGCTCAACTCAAAATTTGGAGCTCGATACTCGGCTCGAGCTCAATCGAATATCTATTTTTAAGCTCGAGCTCGAGATTGAACTCGATTAAGCTAGTTTACCAATTTTTATTCTCAAGCTCAGGTTCGGCTCAATAATCAAGCTTAGAGTTAATAATATATATTAAGGGCAACAACGTAATTTAACAATATAAAATATGAAAAACTCAATAAGGCTCGCGAGCCATTCGAGCCGAATATTACTAAGCTCAAATTTCACTCGATTGATAGCTCCAGCTGCTAGAGCTCAAGCTCGGCTTGATAATTAACAAATCGAATTCGAATTTTTTCGAGTCAAACTTGAGTAGCTTGCAAGCACTAGTGTCTCATTTACCCTCCTGGGAGAAACTAGAAGCTTCTCCCCTTTTTTTCACCAGACTTCTAAGACTGCTCGGCTTGACGACTCTCCCCCCATATCTAAACTCTCAACCTAAAATTTGTATCAACAGACATAGTTGCATCAACCTGTTCATCTACCAGATGCCGTACGAATTATGCACAAGGAAAAGATAAATTTAAATGTCCAAAAGAATTTATGCTCAAAACCTAGTTTCACATTATTGTTAAAACACTAACAGATTCAAAAAACACCAAGAAAAAAACAAATCAATCCAATAACTTACAATAACCATCCCATTCCAAGTCCACAAACAGGTAGGCGAGGTTGCCTCAAGGGCACGGGTTCTTCAACTGGAAAACCTTCAAATAACATCAAATTCAAACAGAGATTCAAAAACCCAATTCACTTTTAACAATCAATCAACTCAATTTCAGACGGTTAGGGTTCAAAGACAGATTATAAATAAGAAAAAAAAAAAAAGCAACCAATACCTGTAACGGTCTGGTAGCCATGGACATAGGGGTTGGCGGCGCAGCCCGGCGGAGGGATGGCGTGAGGTAAGCCGACAAAGGGCTGAGGAGGCGGCTGTTGAGGGAAATGAGGGTGGTAGTAATTGGCTACGCCTTGAAACGTGCCGTATTGATATTGGCTTTGAGGGTTCAAATTGGGGGTGACGCCTCCTCTATTTTTCCCATCTTCGGTCATTTTTTTTTGCTTCTTTTCGGCGGCAAGGGTTCTGAGTTGTTACCGCCGGCGGTGATAATCCGAAGCGGCTGACAAAGCGGTGGTCAAATATATTTATTTGAAAATGAAAATAAATAATATAGATCGTTGTTATCAAGAACTGGATGTTAGAATTTGTTTAGGGTTAATAAAACATTTGGTACCTGAATTTAGCTTCAGTGTTCAATTTGATACCTGTGTTTGCCTTTAATATTCAATATGTTATCTAGACCAAACCACATTATGAATATTCAACACGTGTGCTATAGTAAAAAACAACTTGCAAAAAAAAAAACTCAAGTACTAAATTAAACATCGAAGCTAAACTTAGATACCAAATTGAGATAAAAAAAATTTAGATACCAATTTGGAAGAACTCATGTACCAAGCTAAACCTTGAAGATAAACTTAAGTACCAGTTTGGGACAAAAAATAAAGTACTAAATAGTATATTAACCTAAAAACATAGGTAATTAATTGAAAGAAATTTCAAACACCAGATTGAACATTTAATACTAAATTAATCGACTTAAATGGGACAAAGAAAACTAAAGTATCAAATCAAAACCTGAGACACCAAATTGAAAATTAAAGCGAAAATCTCAAATACCAAATTAATATTGAATTAACCCAATTTCCTTTTGATATAATGGGATATTGGCGAAAAGAATTTCTTTAATTTGGGCAATCTAAAACAAATTATTATTTATTAATCGATTTTTTAATTTATTTTGGGATCGAAATCATTAGATTTGGGAATTTTTATTTCAACTTATATTACCGTGATTTTATCCGTAGTTTGGTTTGGTGATTTCCTTTTATCGATATCTTTTATAGTTTTGGTTATGTTTTTAGTTTTAGTGATCTCTGACATTTATCAATTTTATTAAATTCTCAAAAATGGCTTTTGGTAATTTTTTCTTAATGGGTCTAGCAGAACTAAGATACAAAGTTCAAGAATTTAATAAAATTGATACATCTCTATTCCGGCTGCGGTCACTATTAATTTATATTTTCTTAAAATATTTTCACCACCAAATCTAAATCATTCTTTGTTATAAACATATAAATATACCAACAGACCAATTTTTAGGTTCGTATTTTCATCATTGTTCTAAATACTGTGTTCAAAAGAAAAGATAACACCATCACCATTTATAAAACACAGATAAATCCATTTGGGTTTTTGTTTTTCATACTTGGCCTTTGAAACCATATGCATGATAATCAAAATACCACATCATTAACTTGGTTTAGAAATGAGAGACCGTCCACGTCCCATTGTGAATCCCCGTGTTCCATCAGGCATTCTAGGTCCCGGTGGTGGCTTCGATGGTTCTACGGCATGGCATGAGGATGTAGTTCCATGGCCTGTATGATGTAAGCATATTACGAAACAGAATCGAATAGGGAAAGAAGGAAACACGAAAAAGATAATGCCGGTTTTGTAATACCGTGTCCATTGGTACCACGATTTTTCTGTCTCCTCCCTCGTCCTCTGTTTCTAGGTCGAACCCCATTTTTCTCTTTGGACAAATGCTCCCCATCCTAAAATGTAGAAGCAAAGTTGCACCTTTGATTACTACACTCTCTTCTTGAAGAGTTGTATGAAATATTCGATTATGGCACATCCAAGAACGAGGAAGAAAAAAACGAAATCTACCTTCATTTACTTCTAAATGTTTAGTGCAAGTATATCGGAATTCGCATGAGCGCATGTTTTACACGAGACTAATTCTTGCAATCAAGTAGATAAAATAGTACTGAGCATGAAAAAGAAAGAACATGTAGCATGCATACCTCATCATCTGGTATATCTTCATGATACTCACTTGAAGCATTTTTCTCCTCGGTTCCAGTTTGATCAGATACCTGAGCATTGATGTTTTTTTCATGAGCAGGTCCCCTCCAAGCTTGCTTTCGCTGTCCATGCTTACCCTAAAACATGGAAATAATATCAATACTAGCTTATTCCTTGGTAGAGAAGTTGTTCAAGAAATATGGACCATTACCTTTCGCTCAAGAAGCTTAACATGCATGCCATTTCTCCAGTCGTGTTCATCGTTCAAAGTAGCCACCTTATGAAACCACCGGAGAAGTGCTCCGAATCAATTAATCGAATAATCAAGCAAGACATCAGTTACAAAGACTGAAGACTTCTTTGACACTTACAGCTTTTTCAGCAGCCTCAATAGTCTCATACTCCACCAGTGCGTGTAACTAGATCCAGAAACCGGCCAATTAAACAGACCATAAACAAGGTTATATACGTATAAATGTAAATAGCTCTTACTAATAAAACCATATCTTGCCATAAAAAAGACAAGTTTTTTAAATCATAATACTTTTTAAACTTAATTATAATTAAAAAATAAAGTAGGATTTTTAAAGTAAATGGTTATTTTAGGGTAATTATTTATCAAAATTTATGTCTTAAATGCCCCTAGATACATATATACACCCACCATGTGGGTATTTTTTTTCAAGAAGTAATATAAATAGTAGTTATCTTGAAAAAAGTCATTGACAAAAGTGGGTAGAATTTTAATAAAAATATGTAAATTTTCAAATAAAAGAATTATAAAATTAATGCACATAAATAGCCTTCCTATATTACTGAGTTAGTGTCACTTGACTCATGATACCGAACTCTAGTCAACATTTTATTATTAATATAGATAAAATTTAAAGATAAAACCTAATCAATACCCACGATAACAATGCATTGTAAAATGCCAACTGATTTATAAGAAGCAACTCAAAAAATAAAAAAACTTAAAATGTTCATTGATCATATATAAGTAGTTAGGTTATTAAAACGAAAAAGAGAGAAGAGAATGACAGAGAAAGGACACAAAATTCCTAACTAAACAAAATAGTATCAGCCAAATTAGAAACCAGTTCCATACCTTACTACTGATCAATATATCGGCCCTACCAGTTTTCTTTGTCTCTTCAACAGCATGAGGATCACGAACTGATATTTTCTTTATCCTGAAAATTCGGAAGAAACAATAATTTAGACAAGGATAATCCTCAAACAACGGAAAGAAGAAAGAATGAGAATATTTTCTTTATTTAAAAATGAAAATATACCTTCCCACTTCACCAAATATC
Source organism: Gossypium raimondii (assembly GCF_025698545.1). Taxonomy (NCBI): domain Eukaryota; kingdom Viridiplantae; phylum Streptophyta; class Magnoliopsida; order Malvales; family Malvaceae; genus Gossypium; species Gossypium raimondii. The sequence goes on along the minus strand of NC_068570.1, from coordinate 59,297,811 downwards.
CTCTTAATATTCTCTACCGAATGATCCTCTGGAAGATTTTCTACCAAAACGGTGAATAACTACGGTCCACAAATTAGATGCCACAAAATTAAGAGTAAAATATGCGACTGAAGCCATTATGTTCCATAAGAGAAATACCTTTGGATCCCTAACTTCAATGAACGGAAGAGGATTCCGACGCTTTACCTTCTTCCCATCAGAACTCACAACCTGAGAGGGTTTCAAACTTTCCATGAAAATAGAAATAGCATACCAGAGGGAAGGACGAAACAAAAAATTCTAAATTATTTTATTGTAGCGTATCAAATCCTTATAACATATACAATTTAGGGCCATATATCAGTTGATCTGTACAAAAAAGGGCAATATTTCTAAGGAGCGAGCATCTAGAAACATACAAGTAAAGATGACTCTTTGAGAGCAGCAACTATTGATGGATAATTCCTGGTGAGTCTTTTCGTTTTCCTAAATGAAGAAATAACTGAAATAGGAACTGCAAGGAAGACAAAAAGCCATACGCAAGTCAATAACAAGATATCAAGGTAATAAGAATAGATATTTTTATCTGAAAAAGTGATGGGTACCTTCTAATAATAATTAATCAATTAAGAAGGTCTCAATTTAGACAAGTATAACAAAACAAGAACACAATGAAAGCTTAAAATCTTTATACTTATCTTTATGAAAAAGACAACAAGAATATCAACACTCCCTTTTGCATATATCACATGATAAGGAAAAGAGTGTCATAGATCCATCTATGCAATAGACACCAATCTAACTAATTCACTGGTTGCCATCATGCCATGCAACTTATTCCACCCAATGAAATACTCTTCTGCTCAGTTTTGCTTTCTTCAATGAATTTTCAAAGTGCATATATATAAATATAAATATAAATATATACTAGAATTCAAAAAAATATGGAAGGGAAAACAAGAGAGAAAGATATAAGCCAATGAAAAGACACGGCCTCTTCTGGTTCAAATAATGCTAAGATTAATAGAAGGAAGGGAAAAGCGGACACAGCTAGCAAGCCAGCCCCTTCCATGTTGCATGTACAGCAATTCTATTACCAACTACCCGTTTCATTGTTTGAGGGAAAAAAACTCAAAAGATAAGGTTCTCATGTTTCAAACACAACAATAAACATGACCAATATTAACTAATCGGTGGATTCAATATACCTATGCGTAGTTTTTATTTCTCAAATTCATCCTCCCAATCCAAGTCCAAATTCGTTTTCTTAAATCTTCTACCCGATTGCTGAATCTGATTTAAACTCCTTTTATCATTTTGGCCAAAAAATTCCATTTCCCTGATGATTCAATAGGTAACCACTTGTTTCCACATAACTAAACTAATCAAAGTGATAAGTTAAAACATAATACTTAAAAAGTACAAGCAAGCTACATTAAAAAAAAAAAAACTAAATACCAAGCAGAGTTCTAATCACTTACCAAAACCTTCTTTGTTCTTCTTAATTAGTCCCATCATGTAATTATCAGTAGGCAGATTTTCATCGCTAAAATAATATTCCGCCTACAAAATCAAACATAAACATAAATAAAGATCAACCAGAACAATTTCTAGGGCTTAAAATGTCAAACAACACGAGAGAAAGAGAAAAAATATTTTTTGGGGGGCACGCTTGCCTGCTTAATGATCTTCTTTTTGAGATCATCAGTAAGTACATCAACCGCCGAGGAGATCTCATGATTCTGAACCTGATCCTCCTGGCCGTGATCATCTTCATTTTCGTGACCGTGATCGTGGTCAATATCATCATCGGACGGCGGAGACAGAATATCGTCTTCAGGTGACCCGATGGGAACGGAATCGAGAGGATCGTGCGGCGGAGAAGGCGGGATGGAGTCGGCGGTGGCGGACGTAGGCTCCACGTGGAGGTCCATCTTGTAGAGAAAGGGGGGGAAGAGGTAAAAGGAAAGTTTTGATTAAACGAAGGGAAAAATCAAAACCCTCCCGCCCTTCTACCTCTCTGGTTTTTTCTGTCCAGTGACCCATTTATAAACGAAAGAGTATTTTCCGTCAAATTTTTTGGTAAATTACACCTAAAGTTACTAAACTATTTGTAACTTTACATTTTGGTCACTTAACTTCAAAATGTTACAAAATGATCACAGAATTATTCAAAAGTTTTCATTTTAGTCATTAACTATTCAAAAGTTTTTATTTAAATCATTGGGCTATTAAGTTTTTTATTTAAAGTCTGGCTAGTGAGTTCCAAGCAACGATTGGTATAGTGGATCAATACCCATCAATGAGTAGAAGAACATATCTTAAATTCAAATCGATCTGATGATCAGTATTTGAGAAAAAAGCTATTTGAATTTTAGTTTCACATATTAGCGACATCTAAAGCTATTTCATGAAAAAAAAACTAAATTATAGAAGAGAAGAGGAGGCTACACAACAAAGAAGGCTACACAACAACAATTTTAACAACCCAATAACTTAAATGAAAACTTTTGAATAGTCTAAAGACCATTTTGTAACTTTTTAAAGTTGAGTAACCAAAACGTAAATTTATTAATAGTTTAGTGACCTTACATGCAATTTACCCTATTTTTAATCCCTTTGGATTTTATAATTTTCAGTAAAATAATATTTTAAATTATAATAAATTATGCCACACTTGCTATCCGAAATGAAAAATTAAAATTAAAATAAATTAAAGATGTTAAAATTTATAGTGTTGACTTCAAATCATATTATATATATAATTATCTATTTCCTATATAAAATAAACAAATAATAAAAGTATCCTCAAATTAAAATAATTTTTAAAATAATAATATTTTAGTTATTATCCAGTTGAATAAATATCAAGTTAACCTGCAATGGCAACTCATTTACATATTTAGTATATACTAACAGTTAATTGCATTAAACATCTTCAAACTATTATTTTCATTCTGAATTGGTTTTAATTACATTCCTAAATTATCAAGATTATATCAATGATATCCTTTCGTTACTAAAATCATTAATTTCCTTATTAAGCAAAACATTAGGTCGCACGTGACATAATTTACAATAATTTTAATTTAAAAGTTATATGCAACATTCTATTCATTTTAAATAAATTTAGCTATATAAAATTTATGATATTGTTTAACCGTTTAATAACGAAAGGGTCTAAATGATATAATATCAATAATTTAAAAAATTATTCGATTTAAATTTTAATGTAAATAATTGTTGTCTCCTAATTTTACAAAATATTTTAAATGTGTACCCAAAAGTAAAGACTTATCCAATCAAATATAAAATGACAACTTTCATTTCATGCTTATCTATCACTTATTTAATGAATCGAATCCTTAAATTCAAAGAATCGACAGTTTCATCCAATCGTGACATTCATAAAAATTAAATAAAAGTATATCAAAGGAAACGAACCCGTTTTGTATTGAATTAATTTAAATTTTTAAAATTTTAGAGGTATTTTATCGAATTAATTTTGGATTTAAATTATTTTTAGATTTACATTATTTTAAAGTTAGATCGTTTTAAGTTCAGATCATTTAAGGTATGGTTATTTGAATTGGATCGAATTGGTCAAGGAATTGATCTGAAGAAGAAAAGTGTTAAACCAATTGAATCGAGAACCGGTATGGACCAACTAGACTAGGCTAAAAACCGGTTGACCTGGATATTTTTTTTATGAATTTTTAATGATTTATTTAATCTAAGCAGACGAAAGCATCAATTGAGCCAATTGGACCAACTAGACCGGTTGAACCATTTGGACCGACAAATCGATGACCTGACTAGTTCGACCATCAATCCAGTTCTAAAAACCTTGATTTTAAGTTCAAATCGTTCAAATTTAAAATTCAAATATTTCAAGTTTTGGTCACTTCTGGTTCTATTCATTTTAAAATAAAACTGTTCCGAGTTTGAATCATATCTATTTCGGATTAAAGTTCAGATTGTAATCGTAATAATTTAATAAATATTTAATTTACAATTTTTAAAATATTATTATTTATATTTTTATAAATTCACTAGACATGTGACTTCAAAATATTAAATAAATAAATAAATAAATAAATAATTTCAGAGCGAGCTACTTGGTGCAAATATAACCAATATACCTTATTATATTAAACATATATATGTGATATATGATAAGAAGGGATTGTATCAAATTAAGATGTCATGCCATTTGTATCTCATCTCAATAGTTTAATGCCAAGTCAACTTTTTTCTCTTGAATTTCAGTATAATCCAATTGAGAATACCAAATGACCTGGAATTCTAATTTCATACAATTCTTTGTGAATATGCTATAAGTCCTACAGAGGTCAAAAGACTTACCTGGTCACAGTCAACTCCTTTTTTGGTGCAAAAGAGGGAGACGGTTAGAGTTGCTTCGGACTGATTGAAGACAAGAGCTGGCTCAGAGTGGCTGGTAAATCCGACCAGAAATGTGCACTGGAAAATATACCTGAACATATGGGAAAAACAATTATAAATCGACTTCGAATACCTGAAAAAATACCAGAAAACCACTTTTAGTACAATTACCTGCTTTTGCTTTATCCATTCCTTATTCCATGACCACATGAAACTGCAGGGGAAAAGTTGGGAGTCTACGCATTTACAGAAGTTGTTAAAGCTGAGAATACAGAAATAGATGATGTACATGTCGTTTGAGATGGTCGTAATCTGTTTCAACGGGACCCTTTTTATAATAAAAAGGACAGTCGTGAAAAGATGCAGGCAATGCCAATGATAATGAACAAATAAAAGAATCAATTGATTTGGGGCTCGAAATTACAATTACACTAAGTCAATTACCTATGATCATAGTTCACTCGATAGATTGGTGGGCAAACCCCAGCCACATATAACCCCAAAAAATGTCAATCAGAAGATATAAACGTTAAAATCAGGTCATGATTAGGTGGGTCTCGTAAATGCCGGTCTAAGTGTAGATCAACAACAAAACATGTAAGTTAAACCACAGCCTAGATAAACCGGGAACCTGGTCAAGTAGGCATGGACTGCTTTTGGAACAAGAAAAAACTATACTAAACCATGTCAAAGGGCAGTGTATTCAGTGGCCATGTCAAGAGACATTAAAGCTCTTACATGATTCCCTTCATCATGTTACTGCCTCCCTCTAAATAGATAGCATCTTTAATCGGGAAAGGGTGAGCTTCCGTGTTAAAAACAAATTTATCGAGTGGTATAACAGAGCTATCCCCAAAGAGTAAGTACAAATACTTCAAAGTTTCACCGAGGAAAAAGGTCTCCATCTTATCTCTTCTTTGAGGAGGAAGTGTGGTGACATCGTTTAAAGAAGTGTATCCACCGGAATCCACCTTTGTGTATTTCTCGAATGACTGAAAGATCTGCCAACCCCATTCCCGATATCTGCAGTGCATGATATTAAGTAAAAAAAAAAAAAAGAGTTTACACGCACTCGGACTGGGAAAGAGAGACTAGAAACTAAAGAACTAAAAGAGCATACTTTGGATCTTGAGTGATACGATACAGTACAAACAAGGATTCAACAGTTTCAGGACGCAACAAATTGTGACGATCATTGAACTTAATTATTATGTCATTTACATATTCTGAACTCTGATTTCCGCCACCAAGACCATCTTCATAAAAGTCCTGTTAAAACCGGAGCAGCCATAGATAGATGAATAAGCAAATATGAACCATTTCGGTGCACATGCAAATTAATTTGATCCTATACTGATTTTCACAAACAGGTTAACCAAAATCATCTAACCTTAGTATGAAAGTATGCAATTTCAGGAGCCAGACCAGTGGAAGTTACTGAATACATCTCGAAACATGTCTTGGCTAAATCTTCTGCGAGTTTCAAGTTTTCGAAGTCTTCAATTGTAAGAAGGTTGTCCTTCATGGCTTTCTCCTTTGTGATGCCTTTAGTGGCACCAAGTGCGAGAGTACCAGGCAAAAAACACACCTGGCAAGTGCAGTAAAAATACTTCACATCAATGAGGGGTGTTCTTCAGGATCCGACAACAGAGAGGCTTTCATTGGAGTCAATGATTAACACGAAAATATAACTTATAAATTCACTTAAGTGAATAACTAGAGCTATAATGATTAGAAACACTGTGGTGGGAGGAACTCTTCCAATCACTAACTCTTTTGCACTATTCAGCTTGTTTGGTCTAAATGGAACCAAACTGTTATTCTACAGAATACTCCTTCGAAGGTATTGGCCAATAGCCTACTTCCTGACATTATTCAGCATTTTTTTTTTTGAAAAGAAATAAAGTCTGATATACAGAAAACTACTGCTTTGGCAGAGTGAGCTAATAGCCTAGTTTTGATGGTAAAGCCAACACGTTTTTGTGCCAAGGAAACAGGATCAAAGTTTGACCTCACTGGTAAATAAAGGTTATGGAATGGACCAAGGCGACCTCTTGTTGATCCCATAGGATAGATCCAAAGAACGGGCTTCACTTTTATGCATCTAAGATACCAGTTAAGCTTGTTTAAGTAAGCAACTGGCAAATTTATTTTCGAGGAAGAGCAAAAACTTGTCACAAGGATTATAACCACCTAATAAAGTTCGGATAAAGAACATCGGTTTTTTCAGCCTATATTTCTGTTTCCTCTAGCTCATTTAAATTGCCCAAAAGAAAATTGAAAGAGGGTATCAGGCAGCACACAGCAATTAAATTTCTATTTGATTCTGCTGAATATTATCGAGTGGTATATGAAAATGTTATCAAAAGGAAACTTCGTTGAAGCAGAACTTAGAAGGCACATTAAAGTATCTGAAAGAAAAATTCTCAGAAATAAATATTAGAGGACATTGGGCTGTTCTGGGAACAGATAAGAGGAATAGAGAAAAGAAATAAAAAGAACATCAAATATGAATTTCACAATATCGGATATGTAGAGACCAAAGTCCTAATTTGCTGAACACAACTATAACGATTCTTCAAATTAAAAAAAAAAGAAAGTGTACTCACATTCTCAACTGTACAAGCCTATAGACATATGTCCTAGAAGCACATAATGCAGAAGCTTATTCTTGAAAATGTTCTAATGCTTTAGACAGTAGGATGGCAGTATGAGACTAAATTTGACATCTTTCACCTTTTAAAAAAAAAAAACAGACGCCAAATATTTCCAATTATCAAGGTATTCCTAGAAACTCAAGGGTGGAGAAAGCACTACATACCAGGTGATCCATTTTTGGACTGAAAGAACCTTTGGATCCACCAGGCAATTCCCCCACAAAAACCAATTCATTTGGTATCGTTTTTTGAACAAGCAAGTGCCTAACACCCCTCATTGCCTCCTCATACATATCATACAGATATGTGAAATTACCGTCTTGAATAGATCTTAGCTGAAGCCACACTTTGATTAGGTACTCATAATAGCTATCACCTCGAGATCCGAGTCTAATTTCTTGTCCAATAAATTCACCAGAATGAGGACTGCATTTCATAACAAGATTATCAAAGAGAAAATAAATAAATGCTCACCAGAATGATCTGCATTCCAAATTAAGACAATATCAGGCCTAGATAACTTTAAATAAATATTATGATGACAGAACACAATGATGATAAGTATAAAAATGATATGAATGTATGATAAATGGAATTAACCTCGAATCATTTAGTCCAAAGAGAATGGTACCTTTACATACAAGAATAAGTCAGATTTATATTTGAACAACCATTAAAGATTTTCGTTGTTCACATTTGTGGAAGTCATAAAGGGATAAGGCAACCATAACACGGGAAAATATCAAGCCAGCCATTTCCTACACATTCTCGCAAATCATTCACAACTAAGAAAGAATTATTCTACATGTGAAATGATAAATTGAACACATTTAGCCTGAAAAACTGTTTGGGGGGGGGGGGGTTGATGGGTATGCAATGTCTCTAAGTAATTCGCTGTCTTCATTGTTTTCCTTTGTCCATTTAATCACAGCTCATTTCATCACTTAAGGCAATTTGTTTTCGCATAGTTAAGTACATTAATTAAAAACAAAAATATGTGACAGCCAGATGTCAAAGCAATCCTGCATGTTTAGAGCATCCAAAAAAGGTAACAGCAATGACATAATGAAAAACCAGGTTATCACATTGTTTTCCTCTGTGTTTAAATGACAAAAATCAGTTATCTTAGCAAAAGAAAATTTCTGTCAACCTAAACTTGGCAGGCTACAAATCTAGTAAGACATAAAGAATGACATTGCTGTTTTAAGTAACGACTTGGGAATTACGAAATATTTGATGCAAAAGAAACATACCTGATATAGATAGGAACTAGTCCTTCCACCTTTGGAAGAGTTTTGAAATGCGCGAAAACCTTCATCCCTTCTGTTTTATACTTCGGATCACCAGAAATTGCACTGAGGTAATTGAACTCAAGCTGTAAAGTGGAAACTTCTGATGTACTACTCAGTAGATTACTGGCTGGATGAGCTGAGGAATTTTTTAGCAAAACATCACTGTAAGGAATGGGAGTTGGACTAGAAGTAAAAGCAGATAGCAGACGATCAGCCAAATTTTTTGCAATCTCTAGATAAATGGTAGGTTTTGGTCCCGTATTTGCTAAGTTCATATCTTGATCCCCCCCACTCAAATGATAAGCACTCAACAGACCACCTAAGACCCGTATTGTGGTTTCAAATAAATTAACATCCCCTTTCTGGCTAATCCTGTCTAAAAGATTTGACTCAATCCATGATCCCGCTTCAGAAACAACTTCCTCAAGACCCATTATCATGGCAGTATCAAGAGAATCTACAACAGTAGCACCTAGACCTCCTAGCCCATCAAATCCCTGCATGCTCAGTGGCAAAAGCTCATCGTAACCCATCGCAAACTTTTTATAGCCAGACCATGCATGGGTAAAAGCCTCCTTTACGTTTCGTTGTCTAGCTTTCCATTTTTCTTCATCATGATCATTCGGTTTACCAGTAAATATACCAGAACTAACTTTTTCATTCCCTGATAACCGAGGAGGAAGCCTTGGAGCTCTTCTCAAAAGTTTTTTAAACCTTAGACCAACATCAGTAACTACCTTTTGTTCTTCATTTGTCCCAAGAACTTTTGATAGTCCATCAGTAACAGAAGGTGTTTTACTTGCATGTGTCAACATTAGACATGCTAAGCCAAATATCATAAATAATCCTAAAAACTTCCCTGTACTACAACTTACACATTCACGCTTCATATCACTAGTAAACAATGTTTGAGTGATCACCTGGAATACAACATATAAGAATAGATAATAAATTCAAATTAAACACGTAAATATGTAAATCCATATAGGATTCAAATATCCAAATCCATTATCCATACAAAAAAAAAAAAAGCAAATTCAAATATCCGACACCGTTCGAACCAAAACCAAATCAGATTCAGATATCTCGATAAAAAATTTGATCGATAGTATCAGATATTCAAATTCTTTTTACTATCCATTGTCTCTTCATTTTCAGCGCGCTAAATTCCTTGCTAATCTTTTTTTTTTTTTAATCTCATCTCTTTCACACTGATCGCTTCCATAAATATAATCACGTTCACATGAAAATCACATCAATATGCAGATCGTTAACAATAACCTAATAATTTAGCCATTAACTTCCTCTTAAAGCAATTTCTAACTTAAAACGAAACAAATTTCCAGTTCATCAAATGAAAAAATAAAAAAGTACAATTCAGGAAAATGAAAAGCAATAAGGAAAACGAGAAATTAAGAAACAAATCCAAAAAGAAAAAAGGAAAAAAAAATGAAGGGAAAGAGAGATCATAATACCTTAAAGAAAGATCGGTGACGGAACTTGGCATTATCATAGTGAACATCTTTCACAGAATAAGGAAGCGATTTCGACATGATCGAAAAACTCTGATCTAATTTTGTCCTTTTTTTTCTTTCTAAATTTATCAGTTTTAAATCAGGAATTTTAACGGGCAAAATTTAAAATAAAGAAATAAACGGAAATTGTGAGGAAGCAATGGAAAATTTTATTTTTGGCGGGGGACTGAGTTCGCGCTAGAAAGTGTTAAAACGTTTTGGTTTAATTTTAGTTAAGTCCTTGTATTCTTTGAATTTTTGGAATTTAATCTTTCTGATTTTGTTTCTATAAATTTAATTGGCATAATGCCAATTTAGCCCTCTATGTTTATATCTTTTGTCAATTTAGTTCCATTTTTTTTGCTAAAATTGGCCATCAACTTTCCATAAATAGTCAAATCACTTTTTTTCTAATGGAAATAATTATTAAAACATTAATTTCTTAATGATGTTTGCCTGGCAACTTGCATGACAGTCCATCTATAGCTCATGCTAATATGACATTATTTGTCTTATATGTCATGTTAACAAATGATTTAAAATTTATAAAAAATAAAAATATATATAATTCATAAAATTAAAAAAATAGCATGGAGTCCATTTGGATTGCCACAATGTTGCAATGATTAAAATTTAACATTTTAGTCAATAATTTTGTTAAAAAACACAACAATTTGACTCTTTTGAAAGGTTGATATCAAATTCGACTCTTTTAAAAGGTTGAGAACCAAATTTAACTAAAATAATAATAAATGTCAAATTGATAAAAGATGTAAATGTTGAGGGCTAATTTGACATTATGCCGATTTAATTTCTATAATGAAATTTGAAGTCACTTAATACATTATTAATTGAATTTTAATTTTCAAATCAAATAAGCAGAGGGATAAATTCTTCAAGTTAGAATCAAATAGGTTGAACAAAAATTTAATGGTTTGATCAGTTTGATCACGAGTTCTTACAACATTAGTAAAAAGAACATGTGTGTGAATAGTTGAAGGGGTTGGCTCCTTTGGACGAAGTCTTCGAAGAGTCATTTGTCGGGCAGTCAATTTGTCCCTCAATAGTAGAAGGTATTATCTCTGTGTCAGTGTTTTGTCCTCGACCTCCATGAAGAGTCATGTACGGTTCACAGGGGTACCTTAGTTGATGGAGATACGACCTGCAAGAGCTCACGTGAATCATACATGGTTCTTCGCAAATGCCAAGGACAAAACTCTGATATCGGAATAATACTTTTGATTATTGTGAGACCGATTGACATCTTGACGAAAAACACTTTAAAAACTTCTCTCGAAGCAGCCGACCCCTCGTTACGAAGCATCAAAACAACGCCGAACACTTAAAATTTGTTTGAGATGATAGAGACATATGCACTCAAAGAAATAATTAAGGAATACAAAGCACTATTTTCTTTATAAGATTTCCTTTCCCACACCCCTCCAATTTACTATAAGAATAAACAAACTACATATACATACATCAATGAAGCTTTGGTAGATTTATTGCTTTTTGAGTTGTGTTGCAGCAGCATCAATGTCTTGTTTGAGTAGATAGACTGCATTCTTGAACTCAGTGAATTCTTCTTCATTGAAACTTGATGGGATTGTCTGGTTTTGAATTTCTTTAAAGGTTTCCCAATGTTGAATGGCTTCTTGTTCCTTTTGATCCATCATGGAAATAATAGCCTGAAAAAGTAATATGTTTTGCAACTAATTTTTTTTGGTCAAATTTCGGTTTTGGTCCGCCTACTATGTTAAAATTTGTGATTTTGTGTCTGAACTTTTTCTTTGAGGTTTACAAGTACAATTACAATACATATTCGAACTAACCATAATCAGAACAAAGCTCGACAGAACACCCTTAGACCGGTAATTGGAATATATCTGGAGCTAAACTAGAATAGCTCTAAAGAGGACCCACGCATTAGGAGCGAAGTCAAAAATTTATTTTAAGAGGCAAAAGTGTAATTTCATCATATTTTGAGTTATAATTTTATAATTTTTCTAGGGACTAAAAGAAAATTTTACTATTTTTGAGGGGCCAAGTCCACTGCTGTCCCCTATCTACACATCTACACCCTTACCACATAAGGTGAGATTTTAAACTTGAATAAATTTGAAAATAACTCGCACATGATTTACACAATGCGAAAATCGAACATGGGACATCAAGATCTCAAAAGCCTCGTTATAAAAGTATTCCAATTAAATATTGATATTGATTTCTTCTTCTTAAAAACACTCTTCAACTCATCACGTTGACATGATTTTCTTTCTTTTTTTTTGCGATGAAAGGAATGTTTTTAAAGAAAAAAATTCACATCAACATTTAACAGCAACAGTAACGTTATTTACTATTTAGATTAACTTATAAGTTATAACATTATAAAAGTAGATGATTAAATTATACCACATCAAAGTATAAAGACTAAATTCCAAAATTAAGCATAACAAAGGGACCAAAATGTAAATATGCCCATACAGTACTCACCCTCTGAAAAAATAATAAATAAATTGATTTGCAATGTTACCTTATAAAGAGAGAATTTTGCATCAGAAGCCTCTACTTTTGCTAAGCACTTCGAAGCCTTTTGAACATCTCCCTGCAAAGAAACGGATCTAAGATAAAGGCAAAAAAATAGATTTAAATATTTGAATCCGAATCTATTATCCAAAAAATATATATACCAAATTTCGATAATGAATATCTGAATCTATTATCGATAAAAATAAAGTAGATTTAGTTCATGGATCTGAATCTACTACCGATTAATGTTTTAAAAACTGAACTAATGGTTAAACTAGTCAAGTTATAGATTTTCAATTCAATTGGTTTAACTATTCGGTTCAACCGACAGTTTTTTGTCCCGATTTCTGATTTTTCTTTTCTAGTTATGAACTATTCGTTTAGAGACTGATTCAACCCTTTTGTCTAAACTAATATGTCGATCGATTTTCGGTCCAACCGGTTTGACTAATCAATCCTGTCCGATTCCAATAACACCGATAAGGATAATAATTAAGATATTCAGATAAATAACATCTGAATTTATAAAAAAAAAAATTGAATATCCCTAACTATCTAAATTTGCAATAATTATAAATTAAAATTAAAGGTAGACTTGTTCATGGGTCAAGCAGGTTGATGCCTTGTAGGCTCAACCCAATTTGGGCCGGGCTTTGACAAGAGTTTCTGTTTTAGTTTAACTCGAATTTAATTTAAATAATAAAAAATATATTTTTAAAAAAATAAATTTAATTATAAATAAAAATATATTTTAAATATTTTATTAATTTTTTAATAGTGAAATGAATTTTGCTGAAATCGAGCCTAAGCTTAAATTTTTGTTAGAATGAAGGTAGCATCTGACCCGGCTCATAAAGAACCAAAAAATTATAAGGAACAAACCTTGTAGATGTACAATTCAGCAAGCAAAAATCCAATCTCATTAGCTTCATTTGAATTGGGCTTCATTTGTGCCTTTTTCTTCTTCATTGCTTTTTTCAATATTTTTATTGCTTCATCTTCTCTTCTGTTCATCTCTAGTCTTCCAAGAACTTGCTTTTGAAACCAAACAAGAAAAATCACATTTAAACTCAATTAGTATAAGTATTGTTGTTAATGCAGGAAGACGTAGGTTCGAGTGCATTAAAATGCATTATCCTCCTATATATCATTGTGTCAAAAAAAAATCATAACCTGATATTATCATCCATATGATTTTTCGAGTTGGATTTATTTTAAGATTGACATTTAAGTTTGGGTTTTTTGAGGTTACTTGTTTGGTTTATTTTAAGTTTTTCGGATCAAGTCATTTTAGGTTTGACATTTGAGTGTAGGTCATTTGAGTTAGGGGAGATATTAAGAGGAGCAAGAAACGGGTTTGGCCCTTGCAAAATAGAAAAAAAAATTCTTTAGCCCTTTTAAAATAACAAAATTTTAAATTTGGCTCTCGTAAATTTTTAAATTTCGATTCTAGCCCTTTGAAAATGAAAATATTATAGATTAAACCCTAGAAAAATTGTAAAATTGATAAAATTGCATTAAGCTTTCTCAAAATTTATTATACAAATTTGGCCTAGCAAAAATTTTACAACTTCATCCCTATTTGGGGTTTTACCTGTTTGATTCATTTCGACTACAAGTCATTCTAGATCCTAGATTCTAGTCATTTCGGGCTTAAGTTCGACAGGACAAAAGGTGAAGACAAGGGGGCAGGCAATGGCATTTCCCAGTAAAATTATCTTTTTAGTCCTTTTAAAATTCATGCAGTTACAAATTAATATAATTGTAAATTTATAGTTTGCCCCCCAATTTATTATTTCATTCTTACCCCTCTAAACAATATTTTAGCTTTGACCCTGAATTTTTATGATGAAATCGAGTTAGCTTTCAAGTTCATATCAAAATCAACCATTCTAAATCACATGGCAATCTCAAATATATAATATTTTTAATTGTATCATTAAAAAAAAACAGAAAAAAGAAGAAAAAGAACCTGAAGTTCCTTGTAATGGGGTTGTTCATTTTCAAGAAGAGTCTTTAGCTGTTCTACATCATCACCACTTTGTGTTGTTGATTGCTGCTTGCCATAATTAACCAATCTGTCCAAAGCTAGCTTTCCGCCATGGATGGCCGCCATGGAAATGGATCTCGGTATCTTTTGCTGCCGCCGATGATCGGTTTTTTTATTGTTCCATGCACGGCTCACATATTTCCACCCAATGCAAATTCCTCCGATGATGATGAGAGGTGTCGTTGCTACAATAGCTATTGTTCTATACTTGCTTTCTTCCATGTTCATCTTCTTAGCCGAGTTCACCATACCAGACCTTAACTAGGGAAAATAATGGGTTTTTTTTTTTTTCTTTTCTTAGTTATAGAATAAAATCCCTCTAATGTCAAAGCTTAATGAAATGTTGAAGAGGATTATGAAAATGAAGTGGCCATATAAGGTGGTCAAATTATCTTGATTTCTAGCTTGCATGAAGGGGAAACACAATATGCATACATACGTAGAGAGATGTATTGTGTACCATGGTAAAATTGATGGAGTTCCTTGTACTGAGTGTTAGATCGCATTTTGCCTCCTCTACTTAAAAGATGGGCAAATTAATCATTATATATTATATCAAAAAGTAAACTGATTGGTTCAAATTGGCATGGCTAACAGAATAACCAAACAATGATATGTGGCGTGCCACGTGTACCTCATGCTGATATAAAGAAACCAGTTTTTAACCGTAAAAATGGATAAAAGTTTTAATAGAATGATCACTTTACTGTTTGATCTAATATATAGGGACTAATTCGCCTATTTTTTTAATAGACTAGGCAAAATGCAATTCGACTCCTGGTACAAGGACCTCTATAGTACTTTTACTTACAATATATGTCTTTTTAAAAAATATATATTTTTGTATTATTTTACCGAAGCGGTAAGTGTCACCCATTTAACCTTGTTTGTGGTCTTTTTAAATTTCATTGCTAGTGTATAAAATAAATTTTTATTAACTTTTTTTCACTAGTAGTAAATTAAATATCGACGGTGTATATCAATAAATGGTTGGAGAAATGGCAGTGGACTTTTTTTCGAGACATTTGGACTGAGTTCAAATCTTAGAGTCATTCTTATTGGAGGAGGGTTTTAATTAAACACCATCTCTAACTCGAACAAGATTAGAATCGGATGAAGACTTTATCATAAACATATATATTTTTAAAATAAACAATTTATTGATTTAGAGAATCCCAAGCAATGAAAAACTAATATACATTCTTGGAATCAACTTAAGCTTAAGGGAAAACCTAAAATATTCCTTACCCTTCTCATGAGATTAGCCCTTTCTTTTTCTTTTTTATTCTTTTTCTTTTTGTAACTTTATGATACAAGATTTCTTACCAAATAACTATATTTATAATTTATTTATTCATTTTAATATTCTTGTAATTTCTAGTACATGAAAGAGATTAAAATGTTTAATGAGAATTTCTAAATTTTAAATTTAATTAATTCAAAATTTTAAATACATTTAAAATAGTTAATATAAATAAAAAAAATATTTTAATAATTTAACTTCAAGTGTGATTCCGCTAGATCTTTGGCGTCTTAGAGAACTTTTACGAAAATTCTCAATTTTGCGAGAGTTAGGCTAACTTAGGCAGATTCGGAGCAAAAAAATCACCTAACGCCGTGTAGTTAGCGAGACAGAAGGTCTAGCTCTGTAACATTTGGATTAGCAATGTGTCATCATCACATGTGGATCGAGTAACATGTTCCATTCATGCCAAATTTAAATTATTTTTTATTAAATAAACGAGTTTAATTCATCAAGCTCAATTAATTCAATTTTTATATAAAGTGATCTCGTACGTTAAAAATGAAACTTAGATTAAGCTCGAACTAAGTTTTAAATTTTGAATTGAGCTCAAATTTCAGCCTTTTAATCCTTTTTAATTTCTTTATTCAATAAAAATTATATTTTTGACCCTATTAGAAGTTAAAAATACTAAAATATAGCCTTTTTTTAGTTTATCAATTGCACCCCTAAGTTTATAGTTCTTGCATTTATGTCTTTTTCCTTCTTTTTTATGACAAAAGGAAAATTTATTATTAGTGCATCAAATTAATAGGTTTATAACTTAGGATATGATATTATTAGGAGAAGTGACCATGAATCTCGAGTTTTTATGAATCATAAAATAGATATAAATGATATTTTAATTATAAAAAGAAATTAAAAGGGTCATCTAGTACAAGGCTAAGAATAGTAAAGGGATAATAATAATCAAAATAAAATGGATCCATAATCAATTTATCATTATACCTTTTATTTTTGGTTTAACTTTGAATTTCATCCTTCTAATATAAGAAAACTAGGAAGTTAGTCTATATACTTTAACTTTTTATAATTTGATCCTCTTACTTTACGAAATAAGAATTTAATCCAATTGCTAGTGAACACATGAAATTGAATTGTTGATTTTGCTAATTCATTGCATTAAATTGTTGAGCTTAAATTATTGAACTATTGATTCCTATGTCATCAATTTAATGACAATGTTCAACTGTGTTGCCTAATTGGACTATTTTTTCAGTTTTTGTAAAGTATAAGGATCAAGTTCTAGTAATTTAAAATAGATAGAGGGGATGAAATTCAGAATTAAACTCAAAATGTTGTCCGTTGGGCAGTCGGTTGATCCCTTAACAACCAATGGTATTATTCTCATGCCTGGTTCGCATAGCCTAGTGTGCCTCGGTTGGTAGTACCTATAAGACACAAAAGATTTATTAGTATATGACGTGTGAATAATAATAGAGCTACCTGAGCTAGGAGGGACTCAAACCACCAACCAGAACCTTATAAGGCCTTTACCTACAACCACGATACCACTTGGGCTACAAGTGACCAAACCCCGACATGTGGACAATACCTTCAATTATAAATGGACCAATCATATGCCCGACAAACAACACTTCGAAAACTTATCCGAAAAGAATGGACCCATTTAACATTCCTTCATTTTTCATACTTTTTAAAGCTTAAACCATTTTTTAATTCCCAATTCCACCACATTGTCTTTATTAATGTGACAGATAATGAACCATATGTAACAACCCGTTTTCAGTGAAATCGAAATACTGGTTTCAGGAC
The DNA here is from genome assembly GCF_025698545.1 of Gossypium raimondii. NCBI lineage: Eukaryota > Viridiplantae > Streptophyta > Magnoliopsida > Malvales > Malvaceae > Gossypium > Gossypium raimondii. Next base: position 59,280,307 of record NC_068570.1, on the reverse strand, counting down.
CACAAATCTGAATTCAAAAATTTATTTTAATATTAATTTAATATCTATAGCATTATAATATGATATTATAAATATTTCGTTAAGAAATTTTACCGTTTGTATGCTTAATTTGTGAAAAAGGACTAAATTGCATAAAGTGCGAAAGTTGTGTTCTAATAGCTAAAGGTGTTAAATAGCTATAGAACTTTAAAGTGGTCCTTATGTGATAATTAGACCATTAAAGGTGATATTGGATGAGCATGGCTTGGTAATTGAGTAATTTTTAAAGTTAGGTAAGGGTAAAATGGTAATTTGGTAATAAAAGCTAAATTAAATAAAATAACACAAATTGGCCATCCTTCTCTTTCATTTTCACCAAAAATTTCAGCAAGAAACACCATTTTTGGAGCTTAAAGTTTCATCCATTGTTTCCCTTGCATGTAAGTGATTTTGGTGTTCGTTTTTAATGATTTTTATGTTTTCGGGATTGTTGTTGCTTAACCTAGCTAACTAGGGGACCAATTTGAAAAATGATTGAAAGTATAGGGTTTTTCCATCAGATAATTTTAGTTTTTCTTGAAGTTTAATGTAAGAAAATGAATCCTTGTTGTTAATTAAATAACTTCTGTTAAGTGAGTTTTAATGAAATTGTCAATTAGGGGTTAAATTGAGAAATGTGTAAATTGTGTGTTAAATGTGAGAAATTGTGAAATGTATGGGCTGATATGAGCATATATGATTTTCGGCTAGGTTTGGGTGTGGTGAAATTTCGTGAATTTCATTTTTACGAGCCTAAGGACTAATTTGTAAAAAGGTCAAAAGTATAGGGGTAAAATGATAATTTTTCCATAACATGAATTTTGGATTAAATTGAATGGATTGATAATTTAATTAGCTAAATTTGATTATTTATATCAAGAAAAGCCACGTTCAGAATTAGATCAATGCGAAGATAAAGTAGTGGATTGATCGGTCGATTTACTCCGTACTAATTCGAGGTAAGTTCATATGTTAATAAGAATTAAATTAAATGTGTTTTAAATGATTTATTATAATTGTGATGATACGACTCCATAGAAATATTTGACGAAGTTTCGACCACGTAAGGATCCCGATTGAACCTTAGGAATAGATAAGATACAAATGACATGTCATTAGGGGTTTCCGTGTTTTGGGTGCTGGTCTTGTACGTCCTACCGATGGCTGAGTTTTCAGCATGTGTTGCGATTACTTTACAGCTTGTGTGAGCAGCACGGTGTAGCTATATCTTGACTGACAGCTTGTGTAAGCATCGATATGAGATATGAGATAGTGGCGGTTTTGACCACGTGTTAGCACATAGTGTGCGAGATACCTGAATATCTGATAGTATTCCAAATGGTTCAACGGGCACAGTGTTATTACGAGGATTATTTGAGTTCGATACGAACCAATACAGGTATTCATGTGAAATACGGGAAGTGATTTATATTTGATACATAAATACAAGACTAACATGATTGTGGATTATGTGTTAGGCTTTGGGCCAAATGGAGTTAATTTACGTCTTAATTTTGCTTATCTAAATTGTGGATGAATGGTAAGTTGTATTTGAGTTATACGAACTTACTAAGCTTAATTGATTACTCTGTTTTATTTTTCGTGTTTTATAGTGATTTGGAAGCTCGTTCGGATTGGAAGTTGTCGGAGATTGCATCACACTATCAAACGCTTATTTTGGTACTTTGGACTTTATGTTTTGGTTAAATGGCATGTATAAGTCATTTTGGCTAATGGTAGTCTATATGTTTTGTTGTGTATTTAGCCAATTGATTTGGCTTGAAAATGGTGTATGTTTTGTTATGTAAATATGTGTAAATGGCCTTATGATATGTGGCGTATAGTTGCTATGTGAATGCCTTGTTTGTGAATTGATATTTTGGGTACTAAATGGTTGAGATTGAGATGTGGTATGCATGCTAAGTTTTAGGCACAATGTCTCAATTAAGTGTTTAACCATTTAGGTAGATTTTGGAAGTTTATTTGGTATGTTTTAAAGTGATCAACGGATGTGCTTATGGATATCAGGTTGTATGAGTGGGTATTACATGTTATAAACTTGATATTGGTTGGTTTTGGATGTCTAAATATGTCATGGTTATATGCAAATTGTTGTGTTTAGGTTGGTACCAAATTGGGTAAGAAATATGGCTTGAAAAATGACCTATTTTTGTCCACACGGGAAGAGACATGGGTGTGTGTCTCAGCCGTGCGTGACACACGGCCAGGTGACACGACCGTGTGTCCCCTGATACTTTAATAAAAATCAAGTCAGTAGCTTCACACGGCCTAGCACACGGGCGTGTGGCTTGGCCATGTGGCACAAGTCAGTTTACCCTCCAGTTTTCACACGGTCTGACACACGGGAGTGTGAGGCCATTTTGAAGGGTACACGACCTAGCACATGGGCAAGTGGTCTGGCCGTACGACCCAAGTCAGTGAGTTACACTGGTACGGACACAGGCTGAGACACGGCCATGTATCCCCATTTCGAATTCCCACACGGCCTGGCCACATGGGCATGTGTCCCCTGCACTTTGAAAAAATTTCTTGAGTACTCGGTTTAGTCCCAAACCACTTTTAATGTCTATTTGGAGCCTCGAGGGCTCATATTAGGGACTATATGAATGAATTTGATTGGTTTCTAAAATGAATGTGTTATGAAAACGAAATGTTGATTGTTTGATCTATAAGTCCGGGAATGCTCCGTAACACTGTTCCGGCATCGGATACGGGTTAAGGGTGTTACACCATATCTTTCAAAGTTTTAATTTCTTAGAAACGTCAGTCTTATTATTTCGTCGCTAATGATCATTAACCTCACCTCTTTCAATAATTAGTAACGATATTCCAAGAAATACCTGTCTTTATCTTTGTTTGACCACAAATATATGTTTATTTAATTTCATTTTTAATTATTTAATTTCTATTTTTTTATTTTATTAGAAAATAATTTTCACATTGTTTATGTAAATGATCCCACAAATTTTAGTTTGACATAAAAATAAATTTAGCACTTAATGTTTACAATATTTGTTAATCGGCTTTTATTATTTATTTGAATTGGGTTTTGGGTTTTTAAAAAGTCAAATTTGATAATCAACTTTTAAAAAAGTCGAATTGTTGCTTTTAAATGGAAATAGTAACTAAAATGTTAAATTTTTAAACATAGCAGTCAAGGCAATCCGCATGTACTTAAAACTAATATTTTTAAATTTTATGAATATTTTATATATATCAATATTTTATATTTTTAAATTGTTTGTCGACGTGGCATATATGACAAATAGTGTCATGTTAGCATAAAGTACATGTGGACTGTTATGCCAATATCATTAAAAAAATTAATGTTTTAGTCATCATTTTCGTTAAAAAATGATTTGACACTTTTCAAAAGGTTAATGGCCAAATTTAAATTTAAAAAAAATAAGGGTCAAATGAACAAAAGATGCAAACATTGAAAGCTAAATTTATCATTATGCATTTCTTTTAAGGTCAACAATGTATCGACAATGTTGACAATAGGTGCTGGAATCTTAAGTGTTTATATTCGAGTCCCACCATGATACATATAATGTGGGGATTCCAAATCCAAATTTCATTCTAATTTAAATTCCATAACGTGTGGGCCTAGTTTAGATTTGTTTTGATTTTGGTCCGAATATATTTCGATTATCAATTTGACACATGCATATGAGATGATCTTTCAAAATCATGTATCAATTTAACACATGCATATAAGATGATCTATCAAAATCATGTGATCATGAAATATGATACATCAATTACTAAGTCATCCATCGTTATCCTTCAATAATTAAGTGAGAATTTTTAAAAGAATATATTATTGGTTAAATTGTGATTCTTCATAATCAAGTGATTAAAACCAAAAATAATAATAATAAAGTTGGACGACTAAATTAGTAATTTTAAAATATTATTGATTTGATTTCATTTGCTAAATGCATGGAAAATATGGATTGAATAATAATGTTTGATTTGATTTTGTTCGGGATAATAATTAATAATTTCAGTTTATATAATTTCGAAATAAGTTCAAATATTTCATATTTTCGTACTCTTCACAAATTTAGAATTTAGTCCTTATACTTTTATTTCCAAAATTTAGTCCCTTAACTTTTCAAATTTCAAAGTTCAAGCCCAATTATTAACAATGTTAAATTTTTTATTAAATTTGTTGGTGTAACATTTTGAAATAAAAAATATATATCACTTGATAGCAATGTAACTAGAAAATGAAAAGTAAAGAGACTAAATTCCTAAAAGTAAAAATATAAGGACTAAATTCTAAAGTTATAAAGAATACAGGAACTTATGACATATTTTAATCTTTGAATTATTATAGTTTTATTTCTTTATTGAACATATTATGGTTTTATTTATTACAAAATTATGTTGTTTTTAAAACTAATTCTTAAAATAAGTGTGTTTTGAGATTATTTTTTAAAATCTATTTTTCAATGAACGTTTCGATATCCATGAGTGTCAAGATCTGATTGGTTCTGATTCTTCATAGATTTCATGCTTCTTGATCTTTGGAACACTAAAAAGTAAATATTTCGTGTCGAGCTCTCATTGTATTTAACTTAGGTATCAAAGATCAACAATGACATTGATTCGAGAATTTATTGTCCATGCCAGTCCCCCCAATTTAGAGGTCATCATGGGCCAGGTTGGGTTTGGGCCGAGCTTCAATAGAATTTTATGTCAGTTTTCGAGATTCGGGTTTGACCCAACCCCAAAATGAGCCTAAAATTTTGTCCAAACTCAACCCAAATAAAAATGTTAAAACTCGAGCCTAATCCACTTGTATTAAATTTTTTATATAAAAACAAATTTAAAAAATATAACACATCAGATACACTAAAAACATTAAAATAAATATTTCCCAACAAATTAAAAATAAATTTAAAAATTATTTATACTTAAATAACGCTAAGATAAGTGCAATTTAACAAGCAAATGCATCTAAAATAGTAGTAAAATTAACAATAAAATAAGAGTTATACAATATCCAAACAACAACAAAATAGTAATAATACAATAGCGAAACGATACTAAACAATGATAAAACAATAGCAAAAAGCAATTTTTTTTAAAAAATTTGAGCTGGGCCTGGGCTAAAAAAACTTACTCGAGCCTGGCCCGTAAATGAGCCTCATTTTTTTACCCAAACCCTCTTATTTTTTAAATAGGCCTTCAATAGCCCAACCCATGATGAAGCCTTCTCCAATTTAATTCAAGGATGCCTTGACAGTCGACACCATGCCCTATAAAAACTCTAAATTATCTACTTTTCCATTTCAACTTCAACTTGTAGGTAAAATGGTCGCATTTAGTTCAAGCATGAACACATAGCTCCTCGAGCCATGAACTAAGAAAAATTACCACCTCATGTAACTTAATTTTGTTGTTATTAGCTATGAAATTCTATGTAGACTCTAGTAAACAAATATTATTCTTTTATTATTTTTAATGGAAAAAAATCGAACAGTTCGATCCCAACATGATCTTAAATTTGAAAAATCATATCCGTGTATCGAAAACCACTTACGGAGGACTGATTTCATAACAATATCTAGAATGCCCTCTTCAAAATCGTGTTGGACTTGCTTGCCACCTTAGTTGAAAGATGGAGACCGGAGATAACTAGTAAGGGACCTTCCAATCGATGAATAACTAGTAACAAGAGATAATGTAATTGATATGCTCTCGTTATTCCACCAATTGTTGGGTGCAGTTTTAGGAAAAAGTAACCCGTTTTAATACCGACGAAATAAACAATTGATGTCGACTTTTGCAAGCATAGGCATAGATACAATTGATGTCGATATATGTTTGGGGTTAATGGCTGCTCTTCCAACAATGCCATCTTCTGGGTTCAAACTTGCATTCTCTCATTGAGAGTGTAGTGTGCCTTACCGGTACTCCCAATACTTGTTAGTTAATCATAATCAGTTAACAATGTTTAATATATATTTTTCATTTGTATAAATATATATTGTCATTGCTATTTGGGATAAAACAATATTTAGTCTCTGAAATTGGTAACTTTTTCAATTTGGTCCTATAATTTTATTATCTACATTAGTCCTAAAACTTGATAACTTTTCTTAATTTGGTCCCTAAACTTTGATTTTATTAAGTTGTGATGATATGACATTCTTAGATTGTGCTACGTCATCACCTAAAAATTAAAAAGCATATAATCTAAAAAAATACAGTAAATTATAAAAGAAAATTTTTATAATAGTTTCAAGTGATGACAAGGCACAATATTAGAGTGTCACGTCATCATATTTAACGAAATCTATGTTTAGAGATCAAGTTGAGAAAAGGTGCTAAGTTTTGGGACTAATGTAGACAAAAAAAAAAGGTTAGGGACCAAAATGAAAAAAAGTTAACAAATTCAGGGACTAAAAGGTTACTTTTTCCTTATAACGACATTTTCTTTTTGGTTAAATTGTTCTAATAGTATATATATTATACTTAAGTTGTGGATTTAATCATTATACTTTGATTTGGTCACTTTCAGTCATTGTACTTTTTAAAATTTGAAATTACAGTTCTAACCAAATAGTAGCTATTAATTCATTAAGTTATGCTATTACCAAGATCTTATGCAACAAACATATTATCACACTCGTAATGTCATGATAGTTTGTTATTTCCACATATTACTTACAAGAAAGCTAGATAATGGAATAACGGTTGTCATTTGCATAAAAAATGAAATTTGAAAAGCATAAAATATAAGAATATGATCGAATTAGAGAGCATAGACTAAATCTACAACTTTACACATAGTACATGACCAAAATTAGATTTTAATTGAACAGATTTAACAGACTACCATTTGGGTCATGATTATATTTTAAAATTTAGACTTAAGTTGATCAATTCGAAATGTTCAAAGATTAAATCTATAATTAATGCATAGTATAGGGACTAATAACAAAATTTAACTTTTTTATTTAATTTCAATAAAATATTCAAAATTCACAATTTCAATTCTCATAGTTACCAAAAATTTTCACAAAGAATCACTGGAGTTGGATGAGATAGCAATGGTCACTCTTACCTTAATCAGTGGTTGGGTTTGATCTTCGTCCTGAGTATGAAGTAGCTTTAAAACTCGTTACCAGCATCTATCCCTTTAATAGGTCTACAGAGTACGAAAAATTGATTGTTGGACTCGTTTCGATAGATACATTGAAAAATATAAAATAAAAAAAACCCACGTAACGCCAAATGGCTACACACTATAGTTAGTAACGCCTTTAGCCCCCTCTTTTTCCCTGTTTGTGCATTACCAAAACCGTCACCACTCACCACCATCTCTTTTTCCCATTTAAATACCCCTTCCAAATGCCCTCCCAAAACACACTCCATCCACAACTTTCTCTTGTGTTATTTCTCGTGCTCTCTTTTCAAACGCCACCATGGTGGTTCAATCCAATCTTTCGACGTTGAACCATTGTTCATCGATCGAAACACGTAAACCCGCCACCGTTCTCGACTCTATACCGTCGATAAACTTGAAAGACCCCGAATCGAAAACTCACATAATGAAAGCTTGTGAAGAATATGGGTTCTTCAAGGTGGTGAATCACAGTGTTCCAATGGAGTTTATAGCTAAACTGGAAACTCAAGCTTTGGAGTTTTTTAATCTTCCTCAATCCGAAAAAGATAAAGCTGGTCCACCAGATCCTTTTGGTTATGGTAGCAAAAGGATTGGAAGCAATGGTGATGTTGGTTGGATTGAATATCTTCTTCTCAATACCAATCCTCAAGTCACTTCTCTTAAAACCCTCACTGTTTTCCGGGAAAACCCAGAAATTTTCTGGTAAAATATTTTTTTATAGAAGCAAAAGTTTTCGGTCAAATTTCAATTTCGATCCTCTACTGTTCTTAAATTTGAGTTTTTATCTTCATATTTGGTATAATTTAGCTTTTCTTATAATGTCATTAATTTGTTGAAATAGTCTACACATTTAACTATTTTTAGAATTTTCCCTTATAAGCAAAAGTTTTGGTCAAATTTTAAATTTAGTCCCTTTATTATATTATATTTTAATTTAATTTAATTTTTCTATTTTATAATATCCATCGAAATAATTCATACGGTTAACCATTTCAATTTCAATTAAATTGCTAAAATAGATTTTTCCCCTTTTAATATTATAAAATACTTCTACAAGTGCGAATTTTTGGTAAAATTTTGATTCTGGTCCCTCGACCATACTTAAATTTGAGTTTTATCTTTATACTTTGTATAACCTAGTCTTTCTATTTCTATAATACCATTATTTAGTCCAAATAGTTCCTACTATTAAATTGCTAATGTAGATTTCTTTTCTCTTCTAATATTATAAAATAAATATAAAAAGCAAAAGTTTTGGTCAAATTTTGATTTTGGTCCTCTACTATACTTAAGTTTGAGATTTATCTTTATACTTGATATAATTTAGCTTTTTTATTAGTCCAAAGAGTTGACACTGTCAACTATTTCGATGACCAGTAATATCATAACAATAGGCTATTAAATTAGAAGACTAATTTTTTAATTTGAGCATAGTAGAGGGACCAAACCTGAAATTTTACCTTTTTTAAAAAATGACTAATTCTTTTTACTATTTTGATGGATGACGCAGGTCAGCTGTAAAGGAGTATATTGAAGCAGTGAAGGTAATGGCATTTGAAGTATTGGAACTAATAGCAGATGGTCTGAAAATTGAACCAAGGGATACATTGAGCAAGCTGTTAAAGGATGAGAATAGTGATTCATGCTTTAGGCTAAACCATTATCCACCATGCCCTGAATTACAGGCATTGAGTGGCAGAGATTTGGTTGGGTTTGGGGAACACACTGACCCTCAAATAATCTCTGTCTTAAGATCCAACAGCACATCTGGTTTGCAAATTTGTCTGAAAGATGGGGTTTGGGTTTCTGTCCCACCTGATGAAACTTCCTTTTTCATCAATGTTGGTGATGCTTTGCAGGTACACATAATATTGATGATGTCATTCTTTTTGAATTTTTTTATCGAAATCGGTGCTTGTTGGGACGAGAGCGGTGTGAAACTCGGTACCTTTTAAAAGAAGTGTTAGTTTTGAGTCATGCGAATGGAGAAAATAAGTGTCGAGAAAGATTTCATCCTATGACTTATCTTGGAATAGAACCAAGGTTTGACGTGTTAATCTTATTGACACAATTGGACCAAGTGGTGAAAATTTTGGTGCCTTTTAGATAAAGTCTTGTTTGTTTTGAGTTTTGTAAACGAAGAAAGAAATATTGAGAGAACTTTCATCCTGTTTAACATATGAAATAGAACCAAAGTTCGAGTCTTATTAATAATCCATTTAGTAGGTGATATTTAAGTACTATTGTTAATCTTTTTTTTACTATACCAATACTTGTTGGATAGAATGGTAAGGAACTTGATATGGTTGGACTCAATTTAGAATAGAATCAAGTTTCAAATTTTACTAACAATTAATCTCTTTTTAGATTTTCAAATAATACCCAAATCTTGTACATATAAATTTTTGGGTTTAAATCTTGCCAGATGTAATCTACTCAATTAATAATTTATGGGTTTTTTTTTTTTTCAGGTGATGACAAATGGGAGGTTCAAAAGTGTGAGGCATAGAGTATTGGCAAATTCACACAAATCAAGGGTTTCAATGATATACTTTGGAGGACCACCTTTAAGTGAAAAGATAGTACCTTTAACTTCACTAATGGGAAAACAAGAAGAAAGCTTATACAAAGAGTTCACATGGTGGGAATACAAGACTTCAGCATATAAGTCAAGGTTGGCTGACTATAGGCTTGGGTTGTTTGAGAAAAAAACACACCAAGTGCAAGCCATTGAATGAACCCCTCTTCCTTCTTAGCTTTAATTTTGTCAAAGTTTAAAAGAAAAAAAAAGTAGTCAAAAGGTTGACTCTACTTGCCATAGGTGATAAGCAAATAGGTCTTTTGGTTTTCTTTTTTATTTTTATTTTTCTATATTAAATGTGACAAATATCTAGCCTTCTCTACTATCAATGCAAACTTTATTAATTATATTTTGGTTCAAATATGCTATAAATCCTTGTATTCTTTAAAATTTGGAATTTAGTCCTTATACTTTTATTTTCGAAATTCAGTCTCTTCACTTTTCGGATTTCAAACTTCAAATCCAATTGTTAACATAATTAGTTTTTTGTTGTTGAATTGATTGGTGTGATATTTTGAAATAAAAAAAGTACTCAATTGGTAGCAATGTAACTAACGAATGACGTTGTAATAAACCCAAATTTAACACAAATTTGGAATTTAGCTATTATACTTTTATTTCCAGAATTTAATCTCTTTATTTTTCAGATTTCAAACTTCAAATCCAACTGTTAATAATGTTGTTGTTGTTTTTTTTTTTTGTAAAATTGGTTGGTGTGACATTTTGAAATTTTAAAAAGAATCACTTGGTAGCAAGCAATGTAACTAAAAACTAGCGTTGTATTGAACCTAAATTTAACAAAATAATTTTACGGTGTTAACAATTGGACCTGAATTTTAAAATCTAAAAGAAAAGAAACTAAATTCCAAATTTACAAAAAAAAATATTGGGATTTATCGTATATTTCAAGCTTATATTTTTAACATATGTTGAAATGCGAAATTTAGATTTATTTGTACTAATATTTTTAAAAAATTGAATGGTAGTCAACTAGCTACCAATGTAGTAACAAATGACTTGTGTTGTTTAAATATTTGTTGATATCAAATCCCGAGTTCAAACCCTATGACAAAACACGCGATTAAGTTTTGGGAGGTCTAACTGAAATCTTCAAAAAAAAGAGAGAGAGAGAGTTTAATGAGAATTTCTAAAAATTTTAAAGGGTTTAATTAAAATTTTCAAAACTTCCAAAGAGTTTAATTAGAATCTCTAAAAACTTTGAGGGACCTAATTAAAATTTTAAAATTTTGACGAGCGTGATAATTTTTTTTATGAGACGTTCCACAACCGATTAAAAAATTATTGTCTAAATCAATATGGATAAATTTCGAGTTCATAAAAGATCATACTAATGGTGTTAGGTAAAGTACTTGTAGTTTCAAACCTCTTTTATTACAAAGATTGTCCACAAACAATATGTTGAAACTAGTTGTTTCTTTTTGGAAAGTCATTCAACACTATATATATATATATATATACACACATTGCACCCAACATTGAAATGTCAAAATACAAATGTGTCTTTCAAACAAATTTTACAAATATGTCAGTGAGGATTCTGAAAAGGAAATAATGTAGCCAAAAGGATGAAGCTAAATCACTTTCATCAAGAGTTTGTTTTGACCATCTAAGCATGCTGTATTCAATTACAATCAAGTGGAGTCAATTTTTATCTCGATTCAAATTTGAAAGTTGTTATTCAAGTCACCGGGTTGTTAAAATGGTTGTTGTATAGCTTTCTCTGTTCACAATCGTCAGTTTTTTCATGAAATAGCTTTGAACATTATGAATCTATGAACCAAAATCCAAACAACTTTCTTCTCCGATCTCCGATCTCCGACACTGACCGTCAGATTGACTTGAATTTAAAATATATTCTTTTACTCATCGATGGGTATTGATCTACCGTACCAATCGTCGCTTGGAGCTCGCTAACCGAACTCTTTTTTAAAAAAAAAAACTTAATAGCCCAGTGGCTTAAACATTTTGTTTTGAATAGTTCAGTGATCGTTTTATAACTTTTTAAAGTTGAATAACCAAAACATAAACTTACTAATAGTTTAATAATATTCGGTGTAATTTAAAAAAAAAAATCTACTAGTGGTTTCAATGGGCATATTTAATGGAACAATCCCTTTTTTATTAAATTCCAAGGAATATTAGTTTAATATCCTCAAATTCTCAAGGTTTAGGTAAGAATATTATTTTAGATAGAGACAGTTTTATTAAATATTAATTTATTTTATCATTTTCTTTGGGACATTGTTCTTTTCAAACATTAGTTAAACAACTGCCATCCTTGCAAGCCTTTTATTTGCTAAAAGACATTAATTAATTAATCAATTAATTATGGCATAGAATAGTTAGGGCAAAATAAATTAGTTTAAGAATCTTGGATATTATAATTTAACTATTAAAGTAACCATTCTACAAAATTAATTTTATAATATTTTTTTCTAATTTATGGTAAATGGAAATTTATGCTAAATCTCTCTTTTATTAATTAATTTAATAAATATCGGTTTTAGTTGGTCAGTTCCTCTCTCTAGATTCTAGAGGAAAAGGTTTTCTCAAAAAAGAGATAGGAAGTACAGAGTTTCATCTCCTTCTTTTAAAAAAAAGGACCGTTTTCCTCTAGAATCTAGAGAGGGACTCAAAATTCTAGTGTGAATGGAAAAATTTTAAAATAATTTTCTTTAAAGAGTCAAAAGAAGAGTTAGATATGGATAGTTTTATAAAAATCTAGACCCAAATTTATTTTTGAAATATAAAATATTTTAATAGGTTTTTTTAGAAAAGGTGATATTTATTAGGGTTTGTATTTTACAACAGGGTACTATAAAGTTCATATATGGTAGAAAACACGATATAAATAAATTAATTAATGATTTTAAAAATTATTAAAATAAATATGATACTATAATTTTATTTATTAAAATAAATATTTCATTTTCTAAAATAATTTTTAAGGATCGATTTGATACATCGATAAAAAATTACCACGTGTCTCTTTAAAAAAAAATTTAAAAATATATTATTATATCTTTATAAGACACTTGTCAACCCTCTAGCTTTACTTGCGGAGTCTAAAAACTCCACTGGCAATGTATCAAAATATATTTTTTTTAAAAATAGGTGAGTATTTGGTATATTGACAGTGTACTTTTTTTATTCCACAAGCAACCTTAAAAAACTAACATGCGTTTTTTTAATATTCATTTTTTTAGTATCTTACTATACCTCTACAGGACATTTTTCAATCATCTGTTCTTACTCATGGAATCTAAAAACTTTCTTGTTAGCTTTAAATAATTATTTTTCTATTAAAAGATATTTTTATTTTCAAAACACAACTGTATGATTATTTTTTAATAATTAAGAATAAGAATTTACTATAAAAAAAATGAGTGCTTGACATTGTTTTCCCATCATGGTTGTATATATCATGGATCATTTTTTCCTTGGACTTTTGGAAACAAAAGGTGTTCAATTTTCAACGCCATTCTTTAGTAACCTTTTTAGTGCCTTAATACATGTGATGCTTATTTCTAGTACTAGAGGTGACAATGCAAATCTAAATAAATTTCTTAGGCATTCATTAAGATAATCTTTAAAAAATATATATTTTTAGGCATTCATTTTATAATCTGTTTAATTTAGATTAGACTGAATTTAAAAAGTCATCTTTAGGCATATTATGCGTTTGAGTGTCATGAACAATATAAGGCGAGGAATCCACTTACACTGGTGTAAAATTAGAGTAGTTTACACACTTTAATAATTTTTTGTTCAATTAATATTTTAACAATCTTCTTGAAGTAATTTTTGAGCATGTCTATTGGTGTCCGGCACTGCTCAACTCAGAAACTTGCCATGTTTTGTGTTGGCAAATTTTGGTAACAGAATCATTTGGCTTTGATCTTTGCTAATAATTTGGATGTTTGCAAGCCCATCTATGGTATCTAAACTGTTTATGGCAACATATCCTAAAGATTGGTTTGGATCGGATCAATGACATCGACTTCCCTGTTTTGAAGAGATTGGATCTGATCGGGTAAACTCGGAAGCATATCCTGAATACTTGAAGACTTATCCTGGACTCATTGAAGATACTTTCTTTGCAGATTATCCTGTTGTTTATTGGGGAAGATTGATTGTCACTGATCTATTAAATTAGCAAGTCTTGATTCCTTATAAATTGAGGAGACTTGTATATGTGATGTACTAATTCGAAAGCACTTATTCTTGTTCATTGAGGAACGTCTCTTATGAGTTCATGGTGTGCAAAATCAAGTGTGTTACTTGATTTTTGTCCTAAGTTTTCTCCTAAAGGAGAGTGATCTAGCTCTTAGGTGCATAAGTGAGGTTTCTAATGTGGTGAGTGTTAAAGGTTGTAATTACTTGGTGTACGAGTTACTTAGATAGGAGATTATTTCTCTAGGTAAGACATTACAGACATAGGGAAATCAAACTGCGTAAACATATTGTGTGCTCATTGTTTTTCTACCTTGTTCATCACCAGTGCCTAAAGCAGTTGACACTGCTCTTAGCACTGCTTTTGACATTGCTTGATTATGCTTGTAAATATTAATTTAGTTCTTTCAAACCCAACTGTTGAATTTATTATAATATTTGTACTTATCATGCATGTAAAATTTTGAATCGATTCGATATCTCTATCATATTGATCTAAAATATTGTATATATTAATATATATTTAATGGTTGAAAGTTTTTATATATAACTGTGCCTGGACGTGCATGCACTGGGGTTGAGAATCAACATAATAACAATCAATAATAGAGCAGTATACTGCAAGCGTGACAGGTCGAGTTGTAATATTTTTAGTGTTACAATGGAACACTCGAGTATTCCTAGGATCAAACCCAATAGAGTTTGAGGACAAAGTGATTCCTAATTGAAAAGTATGCAACCAGGAAGTCCATCTAACTACTCATTAAGTTCTATATTACGACAATTCATGATTAGGGTTAATTAAGCTCAGTAACTACTTAACACTAATGAGGACCAAATTGTAAAATAAGCAAAATTGCACAATTAACAATTCAAGAAACACAAGTGGTCGGTTGAATTCCATGTTGTTGATTAACCTTTGGATTAGGGATCTAAAAGGTTTAAACTTCTAATTGGCTCAATTTTACCTCTCGGTCACCATTTTACCAAATTGGACGATTTAGTCTGATTTATCTCTCGACCTCACCAAACTAACTCGAGCTAAGAAAATTGATGCTCAATAGGATCTCCTCTCGTTCTCACCTATCTATATGTTCCCTTAGAGGCGTCAATTCTAAAATTTGAAAGTTATTCAATTTAGTCTAGTTTTTACAATTTAGTTCCTATACCAAAAACTAACCAAACAACATTTCCATCAACCAATCACCATAAACTTAGTTACCTAACATCATTCCCATACAAACAATAGTTAGATAAACAATCAAAGCATACATTAGATTAAGCACAAAAGTATGGTTTAAGAAAGCTTAATGATTTCTTGATGGTTGCTTGGAGGAGAGAATGTTGGCAACAATAGAGGTCACAAATACTATCAAAGATCAAATTTTTTAACTAAGAAAAAGAAATAGAGCTGAGTTATATTAAATGTTATGGATTAAAATGAAAACAAAAAGAAAGTTTGAGTGCTAAACAACAATTAGGACAAAACTATAGTAAAAACTAACTACCAACTAACACAACTAAAAACTAAATCCTAAAAATATGAAGAAGAAGACAACTAGAAAGCTAAAAAGATGAAAGAAAAGTAAAAGTGAACAGCCTCATTAGTTCTTAGCCAAAAGTGGCTTTTAACATCTTATTACAACCAAAAATTTTGGACCAAAATGCCCATGTATGTTGTATTTTGATTGGTGTTGGACAAAAACTACCCTTATAGTCAATTTTCTCCTCGTCGGGTAGCAGTATCGCAATACTCAAGACAGAACTGAAATTGGGAGTCTTGGGGATCTCAGTGTCGCGATACCCATTCTTGATATCGTGATATCATTGAAGTTGACTTCAATTTTCTTCACTTCAGCACTATCAAGGTATCACAACTTCCATGCTTCAGTGCCGTGATACCCCCCTCTAAATGATGATTTCTTCAAGTTTGGGCCATTGTCAACTTCTTACACCAACTCAATCATATCGTTAGGCCCCCATGGCCATTTGGCCAATTTGGGTATCAAAAGGGCATAAAACTAACAAAACCATTTATTAAAAAAAGTTAAAAATCAACAAAAGTAAAGGAAATACATTTAAATTACTTGAGAATAAGCTCCTCCAGTGTAATGTAGGGCCTATTTTGACGTACCAACTTACGATAGATCAATATAAAACAAATAGTTAGAAAATTTTAATTTACTCCAAACTTGAATAAAATATAAAACATAACAGTTGAATTATTAAAATATTAATCGTACAAAAATTTATTAAATTGTGTAAAACTAGAGTAGTTTTACACTGGTGTAAGTGGATCCCTCCCCATAATATAATATAGGATAATTATTCTATACACTGCTAGTGGAATAAAAAACTCCACAAGAGGGTTTACGATGTTGCCATATATCCTTGTAATATCGAAAATGAAAAACAAAAAAGGACACATGAAAACATCCCAGACCCACTTGTAGAGTTCTTTTATTCCACTAATAATGTATGGAATAATTACCGTATAATGTATCTATGAACACCAAAAAACTCTCATTAGCTTTTTTAACTCTAATTAACAAGATCAAATATGCAAACGCTAAATCTTACCCATCCTTGAAATCATAAATTATATTCTAACTTTGACCTCAATTATAACCCATAAACCTTAAAACTCTAAATTATAATATTAACCACGAATACTAAATCTTAAGCGGTAAGTTTTGCTTTACCATATTACTAGTTCATTTTATTTAATAATTGACACAAAAATTAGGATAATTAAGTTAAAATATTGTTAAAGAGAATTGATCTAGTGTTAGATAGTGCATGGTATCTATTAAGCATTTTCTAAAACATATGAAATGATATATTTTTATTCGGTTACAAGAAAAATGATTTTTTAAAACCATCCTAATATAGTTTAATCGCCAATGAAGCTTTGGGTCACCCCTGAGAGATATTTAGCAGGTGCCCGTATGTCACTTTTAGTGGTTCGACTCCATAATTAAATAACAATGACATTAACAGACAAAGAGTAGGAATTTGATTACATGTTATTTTAGCCCATATTATATGGTCCAATCTGTCCTTTTGCTAACTCATTACAACTTTACATACAATGCATGTTAAGTTATGAACCAATGGATAAATAAATTGAAAAATAGGCCGTATGAATTACTAATTGTACTAATTGTGTTTTCTTGAAAAATAACACTTTTATCCCTTTAAATTTTACAGGATTATAAGATAGTAAATGGTCAAATTGCACTCCCCAAAATGAATGCATTGTATGAATGCATAGGTACAACTCTCATTCCATCTACCTACAATACAACACTCTCTATCGCTTCGTCATCTTAAGTCATCTTGCTCTCCTATTCCAACTTTGCTTTTTGTTGACTTAGGCCTCACTTGGATGGGCGGTAGTTGTGGTGCGGTGGAATCTTTTACCTCACAGCTACAATAACTAATCTCACTGTCACCATTATTTTTAACCTTATCGAAAATAAACGCACCGTCCATTCAAACTGAGCCTTAGTGTACCCAAAGCATAAGCTCCAATGATGTCAAAGCTCGCGTTTATCATGTAGGAACATCTAATCTCCAAGGCCAATCGATCTTATTTCAATTGTTATCTCCAAACAAATTCCACCGTCGAAAAAACATCAATAATCATCCTAATATAAATTAAACTCTTTTGAAATATTGTAGGTTTCTGAAAATCCCCCCACCCCCACTTCCATCCTCCTTTTTAGGATCAATCATTTTGCTATTTGAAGCAAAATTTACTATTAAAAGATCACATCCAAAAGGAAAAAAATATGCATCGTTAAAGGAGGATGTAGGCCATAATAATTTGTTGGCAATGAAATAAGAACATAAAGCCCTTTTTTCTTCTTCTTTTTATTACTTTTAGCATGCCATTGATGCATCATTTTCACCTTTTGTCTAATTGTTCTTTACTTAAAACGAAGGTCAACAAATGTTTGAGTGTACATACATAATGTATAGTATCAAAAATGAAATATTTATATAAAACAATTGATTTCAGGTTTACGAAATAGGGGTTTTTTTTATAAATTCGATGTTTGATTCAACTGATTCATACAATTACTCTTAAAAGATGGTATTTAGATATATGCTTCTTTTTAATAAAAAATTAAAAATGGGTTTTCTTTTTCCGAAAAGATAGAGTTTTCTTTTCTTTTGGGGTTAATATACTATTTGGTACCTAAGTTTTTTATTTATCTCAATTTGACACTGTGTTCGACTTTATTGTTCAAATTTATATTCAAACCAAATGGCATCATGTGTCCCAATGAATATTTAATCCGTATACTCTAGTAAAAAAATTAGATACTTAATTAGGATAAAAATTCTCGAGTACCAAATGAACATTGAAGTATAACTCCGGTGTTTAACTAAAAAGACTAAATTGAGACAAAAAAATTAAATATTTTTAACTTTTTTCCTTTTAACCATTGACTTCACAACTATAAAACAAACTTCATTTATTGATATGACTTAATAATGGGTGGAGATTGATTCTCTTGTCTAAATTCGAAATCATGTTACACATGTCAATTCTCTTCTATCAATTACTCCAACAACTTTAAGAGTACGTATCTGTTTTATGGTCTAAAAATAATTATGTTCGTATCGAGATGATATTTAGAGCCTCTTTGGATGAGCAACGCGTTTATTTGCAGTTAGCGTAAAAATAACAATGACGACATTGTCCATCTAAAGAGACCCTTAGATAAAAAAAATTCTTAATAATAATGATTTTAAAATTAAAATTCAACTGAAATATTCGAACGAAAAATTCGTTGTATTTTTTTAATATATGTAATTAATATTTTAAAAAATCGGAAAAAAAAAAGTTTATAATGCACATGCACGTGAATGATTTAAATCCCACCGTAGACTATGGTTTGTATAGTTTTTTCTTTGTTTTTGAACAGATAATTTCAGTTGTTTTCATTTGTGTGTAAATTTCTCATAAATCATTATGTTATTTTTCATCATAATCCTTGGGATGCATGTACCTTCTCCTAATTTTACATACCCACATTTTGTTGGAGGTTGATTGATATTATTTTTTTTAAAAAATAATTTAATTTAGATTTTTTATGCTTGTTGTGGGTCTCTCGCCGTTTTTTATTTGTTTATGAGACATGGTTCTGTTGATGTGACATGTTAGGGAGGTAGTTAGGTGCATTCATATACCTCCTTTAGGTTTGACGCATATCATAGATGTGTCTTTCTAATAGGATTCATACCCAAGTATCATTATATGTGCTTGTGTGTCTTGCCTCGTAGGGTGGTGAGGTGCGTTCGCATGTCTTCCTCGTGAGGGGCTAATATTTCACCTCGTGATACACATTAATGTCCATCTCGCGAGATCGCAAGGGTGTAAGTTAGAGGTCGGATTACGGGTCACCAGGTAGGGGTGTTCATTCGGTTAACCGACCCGAAATAACATTAACCGAATTAACCGACCTTTCAAAATTTTTAACCGTTAACCGAACCAAAATTTTTTCAAAAAAAATTAACCGAACCGAAATTTTTTCGGTTAATTCGGTCGGTTAACCGAATTAACCGAAAATTATAATTTTTTTATTTTTGGTTAAAAATTAACCGAATTAACCAAATTACCCGAATTAACTGGATTAGCCGAATTAACCGAATTACTCGAATTAACCGAATTGAATCACTACATAATTAAATTATTTTTAGACTTTTAGACTTTAGTTTTAGTTTTAGTTTTAGAATTTTATTTTTATTTATTAAATTATTTGTAATTTTTATGATTAGGTTGGGTTGGGTAATTGGGTTGGGTTGAATACTTGGGTTTGGATTGAGTTTAGGTGAATAGTGGGCCTATTTATATATTATAATTTTATTTATTAATTTTTTCGGTTAAACCGAAAAAATTCGGTTAACCGACCGGTTTTGAACCGAATTAACCGTTAACCGAAAAATTAAAAAATAATTAACCGACCCCCGACCGAAAAAATTCGGTTAACCGACCGGTTAACCGAATTTTTTCGGTTTTACCCGAGTTTTGCACACCCCTATCACGAGGTGTGTAGAGGCGAAGCCAGAAAATTTTTTTAGGGGAGCGAAATTAAATTGTAATTTTTATGATAGTAAAGATGCAATTTCAACATTTGAATATGTTATATTTTATAATTTTTAAAGGATTAAATCAAAATTTTATCATTTTTAGGGGGCCAAAGTGCAATTTTACCTTTACTAATTTAAAATTTTAAAATTTTAAAGGGCCTCAATAGAAAATTTTTCATTTTAAGGGGGTCGGGGCCCCTGCCAACCCCCTGGATTCTCCCCTGGAGGTGTGTTTGCGTGTCTTCCTCGCAAGGGAATGATATTTCACCTCACGATACACATTGATGTCCTCCTCGCGAGATTGCGAGGGTGCCAATTAGGGGTTGAATTCTGGGCCACAAGGTCGGGTCGGATTTCTAGTTGTGAGGTATTCTATAACAATGATTAATTCAAAATTTTGTTCTAGGGTTTTTAATCCCAAAAAACCTTTAATTTAGGTCTAAAATTAAATTTGACACAAGAGTTCACAGTGGATTTTAATTAAAGTTTTAAATGTTAACAAATTATAATATAATTAAAAATAATTAAAACGGTATGGAATTATTTAATATTACAAAAGAAAAACATCATATTTTCAAACATTAAAAAAGTAAATTGCAAAGTTTGTTTTAAATATTAGGTATAATGACAAATTTAGTCTTTAATATTTACATCTTTTGTCAACTTGGTCCTTATTATTATTTTTAACTAAATTTGGCACTCAACCTTTTTAAAAATAGTCAAATTTGACCATCAACTTTTCAAAAATACTACTAAAATACTACTAAAATGTTAAATTTTTAATCATGATAATCAAGTGTATCTCATGCCAACTTTTTTAATTTTTAATTTTTAATTTTTGAATATTTTATAAATTTTGAATTATTTGTTAACATTACATATAAGATAAATAGTTTTATGCCAACATGAAGTACATACGGACTACCAAATAGGTTGTCACGCCAATATCATTAAAAATTTAATGCTTTAATCAACAGTTTAGTTAAAGAAATTCAATTTGACTCTTTTAAAAGCTAATGGTCTAATTTATAAAAATGTAACTGTTGAGGGCTAAATTTATCATTATACCTAAATATTATAACGGTTTACCTTTTTTATTTGTTCAATTTTATTTTTCTTTTATGAATAATTAATACAAAGGTGATGGAGATAATTAGGCTATAAAATTAATGAGGGGCCAAAGAGAATTTTACCAATATTTATTTAAATTCATTTATTTCATATGTTGACAACTCATTAAAATTTATTTAAAACAAAATATAGAAAATTAAAATTTTCAATGGGTACCGTCATATAATTTCTTACCAATATATAAATTTATATACTGATAATATATTAAATATAAATATAAATATGCTAATTTTATATTTTGTAAACTAATATTTTATAAAACCCATTATGGAGAATGAAATTTTTTTATTGCAAAATAGATTTTGTTTGAAGAGTCGGAATTTTTTTGATACAGTGTCTATTTTTACTCATAATCTTTCAAATCCTTAATCGACGAAGAAATACACCGAAGCTCGCTTGAACTTGAACCCATGTTAAATAGTTTGTATTTAAACTTTAAATAAATGCTCAATATAACAACCGATACTTGAACTTAATAGTTTTTCTTAATTTGGTATCTAAACTTTTCTTTGGTCTAATTTGGTGCCTTAACTTGACACTTTTTCCTAATTCGGTACATGAACTTGACACTTTTTCTTAATTTAGTACTTAATCTTTTTCTAGGTCCAATTTGGTACTCGAACTTGACTCTCTCTTTTTTTGTCTGATTTGGTACTTGAACTTGTCAAACGTTTTACAAATTACTCAAATACACTAACAATGTTATATTTTTACGATGTAGTAAAAATCATCAACGTATGATCGACATGTGGCAATGACATGATATTTCACTTTTGTGTTTTAAATTTTCAATCACTTTTCTTTTTATTTATTTTACTAATTTAAAAATAAATTCCTTATGTTTTAGATTTTTAAAACTTTTGTTTTCTTACTCAATATTAATTCGTTAAGCATAACTCAATGCCTAATTTTTTAACACGAATTTCCACTAATTCTGACAATATTTTGTGGCACAACAGAAAAGTTTGTAACATCGTTAAAGTTTTGGGTAATTTATATAACATTTAATAAGTTTAAGTACCAAATTAAAAAAATGACAAATTCAAATACCAAATGTTATATTAAGTCTTAAATAATATATATATATATATTAGATAACATAAATGCTTACCTTTCCCATATCCCTAGTAGGATTCCCACACCCCTAGTTTTGTTAAAGCAAAGGTTTGGACATATTATTATTGGTTGAAAGCTACCTTTTAAATGATACCCTTTTACATTTACCACGTGGGTGAAATATTTTATATAATAAATATATTTAAAATATATATATAAAAATAAATAGAACTTTGGTTGGAAATTAGAGTAGTAAAGTTGAGATATTGAGCATCATAATATTTTAGGTTCAAATCTCATCATATACAAGGTGAAATTAGAAAAATTTTTTGGGGTCAAAATTAAATTTTAATTTTTATGATAGAAAAATACAATTTCACCATTTTAATATACTATATCTTTATAATTTTAAAGGACTAAATCAATTTTTTATATTTTCAGGAGAACAAAGTGCAATTTTACCTTTACTAATTTTAAATTTAAAAAATTTTAAAGAGCCATAAGAAAAAAAATTATTTAGGGGTCGGGGCCCCTGCCAACCCCCTAATTTTGCCACTAATCATATATATACATTTTTCTAAATTTTATATAAAATAAAACAACAAAATAGCCTCTTCCCATAAAATGTGTGTGTTTTTCTAAATTTTATATAAAACATAAAAAAATAAAATCCTCTCTTAGTAATATATATTACTCTGTAAAATGAATAAATATTATTTTTTAAGTGCATGACTAAGTTGGTGTCACCTATTAACCGAGTCCCAACTCAGTTGCAGAACTATCAAAAGCCCATTCATTTTACAAAGCAACAAATATTATTTTGAGGGCATTTATGTCTTTTACATTTTGATAAATCTAAAATATATATATACATATGCTGGGGCGAAACCAATAAATTTTTTTAGGGGGATAAAATTAAATTATAAATTTTACGATGGCAAAAATACAATTTCACCATTTTAATAGCCTATACATTTATAATTTTTAAATGATTAAATCAAATTTTTATATTTTTAGGGAGGGCAAAGTATAATTTTACCTTCATTAATTTAAAATTTTACATTTGAAAGGGGTCGAGCCTCTGCCAGCTCCCCTAATTTCGCCCCTGTACATATCACAAATCAACCGAACACCGATGTAATCGAAGAAAAAACTAAAAAAATATTTTATTTAAAAAACAACAAATATTATATAAAAAAAGACTGCTTCAAAGTCAAAAGAGTATAATTATTTTCCATACTTTTATTTTTGGGGATTTTATTTTAGATTTAGTCTCAAAATATAATATGGTATAAAATATAAAAAAGTGAATAAATTATGGGATATAGAGTATAGTTAGTGGGTTTGGATATGAAAAGTAGTATTGCTTGTCATTCTCATCCAAATTTTATTAGTATTTTATTTTTCTTTCGGCTGTTAGGTTCATTGAACTTTATTCTGCGTAGAAACTTTCTATAGTATTCCTCTTTTATTATTATCTGTTACGATTCTCTTATTTCGCATTCAGTTGATTATTTGTTTATATTAAATTAGAGAATATAATTTAAAATTTTAGATTCAATTGTTAATATGGTTGAAATTCTTCTATTAAATTTATTGATGTAACATTTTAAAATTTAAAAAAAAAATCACTTTGTAACACCCCCGACCCGACCTAGGAGTTTCGGCTGATTCTAAGGTGTTATATTCGATGGCTAAAGTGATCCTGTAAAGCCACTTTTTTTACCTGTGTTGATATGTAAGGAAAACGCTCTTTTGTTTTTAGTAAAACATTCATTCATTAAGTCGGCTTTTCTTGGAAATTTAATTATGATATTATTATTGTGGCGTTTTGACAACGGTTAATGTTTTCAAAAAAAGGTTTATCGAAACTTTAAGTATTCTGTAAAGCAGCGGAAAATGTTTAAAATAATAGTTTTCTAAACCGAATAGCATGCAAATATCAAAGTAATAATTAAGTAACATGCTTAATATAAATAAGCTAAACAATCCCAAATCTAATATATAAAAGCAAGAATAGTTAATAATTATAACTCAAAAACAAAACAATTACGGAGAAACTTTAATGGAAACTTTTAAATATGAAGAAAAATAAGCTGCTAATCCGAGGTTCCTACGATGCCATTCTAAGACCTAATTCTTTGCGCTACTTGAGAGGTAAAGAAAGGGGAAGTGAACTTATGACAGCTCAGTGTAAGTCTAATTTTAAACCATTATATATAATCATTCAAACAATATAAAATTTAATTTATAGCATAATACAAATTAAACATAACATAAGGAACATATAGTAAATCAATGCATGTATCGGTTTTGTTCATGATGCAATGCAATTTTAATTTTAAGTTCCCACCCATCCACTCTATCCACCCTCAAGTATCGCTCGACACACCAAAACACATATCAATAACTAACGATCCCGGATTTCCCGGGGATTAGTATATTATGCTATTTATCATCAATTGATCCTACATTCAATATTTCATACTAACATTTAATGGCATGTATTCATGCATTCATTCTCATCAATTTCACATATACAATTAATTTATGGAAATTAAAAACAGTTTCACATATACAATATCTTTATACGAATTAACATGCCTAGTTCGACTAACACATATAAAACAGGTTCACACGAAGGGTTCGCACTTATAAAGTTCCCACATACAGGGTTCACACCTATAGGGTTCGTAAATATGGGTTCGCACCTACAGGGTTCATACATATGGGTTCGCACCTACAAGATTCGCACATGTAGGGTTCGTACCTATAAGGTTCGCATATGTAGAGTTCGCACATGTAGGGTCCGCATATACAGGGTTCGTACATATAGGGATTGCATATTAAAAATATGGGGTTTGCATACTAAATCCATAAAGGTTTGCATGTAGGCTCGCATGCAGGGCGTTCGCATGCGAGGGGGTCGCATATGGGGGTTCACCTACATGGGTTCACATGGGGGTTCACATGCATGGTGGTGTTCGTTACACACTACTTTCTTCTTAATACTTCAATGAATCAAACATAATGATTTAAATTTAGATCCCACATCTGATTTTGAAAACACAAAAAACCTTAATCAAATGAAGAGTTTGAGGATCTACTCGGGAGGAGAGAGACGATTTTGAAAACTTTGAATTCTTTTGTTTGAAGATTGATTTGGTAACGGTGGAGAAAATGAAGAAGTTGAGATTTTTTTTTTTGCTAGATAAAAATTTTAGAGTTTGAAAAGGGTTCCTATTTATAAGACTATTTTTCCCTAATTGAAATAGGTTTTAAAATTTTATGTAAAATTAGGACTATTTTAAAATAAAGACTAAATTAAAAAAATAGTTTCGGCTAGGCTATTTTGAAAATTGGCACTTTCATGGGGTAAAAATAGGAAAATAAAATATTTTAGTTGAATGCACAAAAGGGGTTTTAAACTTTGGACCTAAAGGCAAACTAAAGCTTTATCACTGAACCAATAAACTTATTCTTATTATTTTTTAACACAAATAAATTTTTAGGCTTTCTAATTCTCTTAACATCGAAAATGTTTATATGGATTTTTCTCTTAAAAATTCATTCGAACTATTCATGATAAAATAATTTTTTATTGGAATATTGTTCCTAAAAAAATTGACGCCAACAATTTTATTAAAATAGTTAACAATATTATATATTTAGACTAACTAATGACATTATAAACGTAGAAAGATCAAATTATGTCGATAAATAAAATATATAGATTAAATCCCAAGTTTCAAGATAATATAAGGCTAAAAGCGAAGTTTGATCATTGTCTTATTATTCAAATAAAATGTAGCAAGGCAAACCTAAAAGAAATAGAAAGCTACTTATTCACAAGAAGACCCTTAGGGCATTCAAATTATATATAAACGCGTAATAGTTTGATCGAAAATTTAATGATATTAACTATTTAGACTAATTAATAATAGTATAAAAATATAGAGATTGAATTACATTAGAAATTAAAGTGTGGCAATTAAATTTTAAATTTAGGCATAACAGAGGGACCAAAATTAAAATTTAATTAATTTTCTAAATTTACAAAAAAAAAAAGGGATAAGACGTACGTAAACCTAAAAGAAATAAGAAACTATGTGTCAGCTTCTAAGACTCTTAAGGTTTTCAAATTTATATATAGCCCTCTGTCCTTCGCCCCCACAGATCCCCTATTTTGCCTTTCTATTTTATTTCTTTAATAAGTGAGTTGCACCTCAAACTTTTAAGGCCGGATCAAACGAGATCGGGTTACACAACTCTGACACTAATATTTAAATTGATTCTAACATCGAATTTTAATTACATACATGTTATGGAGAGTAGTTGGGGCGTTAATGATATTAAGGGTCTGTTTGATTGCCAGTAAAATATTTTCTGTAAAATGATTTTGGGAAAATGTTTTACTTTTCGTAAAATGATTTCTTGGAAAATATTTTCGGTGTTTGATTGAATCATGTAAAATATTTTCTACTGCTTTGGCGATTTCGAAATATTTTTCAAAAATTGTTTTTACATATATTGATATGTATTAATAAATTTTATATTTTAAATTATTTTTACATATATTGCAATGATTTATTTATAATAATACTCAATTATTAAGCTACAATATTAATCGTTATAAATTGAAAAAATTAATATCAAATAAATTATTTGTAATTGTGTTAAAAAACAAGTATTGAATAATTAAAAAACAAGTTCTTGGAAAATCGATAAACAGAAGTAATTTTCTACCGGAAATAAAGGAAGGAATGAAGGAGGCGATAGAGAGGAGAGCACGGAAAATGTTTTACGGAAATTGAAAAGGTAAGACATTTTCCCTAAAATGTAACCCATTTTCCCTTGTTTTAGAGTTCATTTTCCAAATGGAAAATGTTTTCCGCCAATCAAACGCTGGAAAAGTTGGAAATGATTTTCCGGAAAATCAATTCCTTCAATCAAACAGACCCTAAGTAAAAATAATAATTACATTTTATTTAGTGATTTAATATTAATTTAAAATATAAATAAAAATAATATTGATTTAATACGGGCGGACTGAGCCCCGTGTCTATCAAACAAGTCTACACTTTTGTTAGAGCTCGACCTGTCTACTCGTAAAAGAGTAAATTAGTCCTTGTACATTATATCAAAGAACAAATTGGTCATTATACGTTAGAATGAGATACACATGGCACGTTATGTGTGACTATCTGATTATTCTATTAGTCACATCAATTTTTACCAATAAAAATGGATAAAATTTTTAACAAAAAATACCAGTTTACTCTTTGATATAACATACCAAAACTAATTTACCCATTTTCTGGAAAAAAAACGAGACAAAAAGCAATTTAATTTTTAGTAAGGAGCTTTCATGGTACCGTTACCCAAATTTTACCTATTTAAACTAACATAAAATGTGAAGAATTAAATTGCACTTTAGAATTTAACCCAAAATCTATAAGCCCAATGACAAATCTCTTTTGTTTAGGTTTTTTAAAACATTAAGCGAAAATTGTTTGCAAAAATTGGGTCGCCATTGCCATGGGTCCGGCCCGGATAGAAGAGTTAAATGCCTACCCCAACCCATAGGATTAAAATGTAAAAACCAAAAATAAAATTTGGCATCCCCAAATTTGTTCAATAAAAAAGATGATTTTTTTTTCAAAATCTTATCCTTTAAGTTTAACGTTTTCTTGATAATGAAAAAAAAAAATCGAGATTGGATCAAGTCGGACTTAATATGTTATAAGTTAAATTTGGTGGCTTTTAGTCAAGGGCGAAAATAGAAAATCTTTTAAGGGGCTGAAATTAAATTATAATTTTTATGATAGAAAAAATAAAATTCCACCATTTTAATAGACTATATCTTTATAATTTTTAAAGGATTAGATCAAATTTTTATATTTTCAGGGGCGCCAAAGTGCAATTTTACCTTTACTAATTTAAAATTTTAGAAATTTTAAAGGGGCCATATGAAAATTTTTCATTTTAGTAGGGTCGGGGCCCCTGCCAGCCCCCTAGTTTCGCCACTGCTTTTAGTGTTGGTGCTTTTCGAATTTTAAAAATTTGGTCCTAACTTGAACGATAAAAAATAAATTTGCTTGGTTAAATTATGGTATCAATACTATATTATGTATAAGTTTTGGATTTAGTAAATGTTTTCCAAATTAATCATTCTTAGCCCAGTATTTTTCGAAATTTCAATTTTTGACACTAATAACAACTATTAATTCCATTAATTGGCTTTTTTGTGGCTAGATGTGAAGACAGCTAATTGATATGACATTACACATGTAATGATATACTTTTTGCATAAATTTTTTAAAATAATGAAATTTGTTGAATGTTTTTGTGTGTGTTCTCCTCATGGAAGCCAATTTCCTAATTATATGGCACGATTCCATGATTTGATGTACTAGGATTAGGTAGGCTCCCATGCAGGTCAACATATGTTTCCTGAGTAGGGGTTCGCCTACACGATGCTACGAACCCATGCAGGCGAATTGCATGGTGGCAAACTATATATCAGCGAGCTGGACATACTGTTCAGGTTGTGGGTTGGTATGAGAACTGGGTCGGCCTAAGAATCGGGTAGAGGTGAATATTGTAACCATTTGTCTCCCATCTGGTCGAAGAAGAGCTACAAAGTGACTCTGTAGTAGTATACACGTATTGACTCTATAGTAAAATATATGTTGACCTGCATGGGGGCCTACCTAATCCTAGTATATCAAATCATGGAACTGTGCCATATAAATAGAAAATTGACTTCCGTAAAGAGGACACACACAAAAACACTCAACAAAATTTAATGAATATACCAAGTATTATTTGGTAAAAACTAAAATTTTAAAATTCAAAAAATATAAGAATTAAAAATGACCAAATTAAAGTGTAAGGACTAAATAGTAAATACATAACTTAGACATATTAAATGGACTAATAGTAAAAGCTAACCACATATCATACTCGTACACTTATACATCAATCACTAAGAGTCCTTTTGGATGGGCGTTTACATCTAGCGCAACGCTTTAGCTTTTTTTTTGTCTCACATTACAGTATCGCTACAGTATCTAATCTCACCGCCACCATTGTTTTTAAATCGCATTTATTGTATATTTTAAGTCGTATTCATATTATTTATTTAAAATATAATCTTATATAAATTTCAATACAATAAGAAGTTATTTTGGGTGCAATATTTTTTTTTTTGGTATTTGTATTGTTTCGAGCTCTCGTCATTTGAGTTTATGTTGTTCCAGTTCAGATATTTTCATGTTTAATTCAATTCGAGTTTAAATTATTGTTTTTTATAATAAAATCAAATCAAATCAAGTTTGAATCTAAATTAATAAGTTGAATTTTAAATTAGGGTAAAATTTTACGTGTTTAACACCTTTCTAAAAGATTTACTTTTATTTTCAATGTTGTTGAGTTGAACCAAACTGTCCATTTTATAATATTTTAAAATATTTTTATGTATTTTTATCTTTTGTTTAATTATTGTTAGATTGACGGACGAATCGATTTGCGGTCGAATTGATTAAATTGAAAAGGTTAGGTTTTTAAAACAATTTTTTGTTAAATTTGCTATTAACCCTTATACCTTACGAAAATTATGGATTTAGTTCTTATACTTTAATTTGATCAATTTTAGACCCTATACTTTTCAAAATTTGAAGCATTAGTCCTAACCTAAATATTAGTAATTAAATTTATTTGGTTAAATTCAATACCAGTCTTATACTATGTGTACCATTGTAGATTTAAATACAATTTTGTAAATTACAAGGATTAATAGCATAATTAAAATTATTTTTCCTAAATGGCACTGTAAGAGAAATCAAGGTAAAGGAAAATAAATAAGTAAAAGTAGCTGGAAATATTCTTACGACGATCTCTTTGATCATCACTTCCATGTCTTTCAATCTCCTTTCACAAAACGCTCTCTTAAGCAACGCTGATCGTTAATCCCCAAAACGCCATTGCTGCTTCTTCTTCTTCATCATCTGCAAATCATCAATGACGAAAGCAAAGTCTCATTCGGTGGCTGGTTCTATAGACCCAAACAAAAACGGCCTTCATCACCACCATCAAGACGGTAACGACGTCGTTTTCGACCCTTCATCTATGTCCCTCGGCGATGATTCTAAGTCCGGTGTTCCTCGTTCTCCCGCCACCGCTAATCTCTCTCGTAAAAAAGCAACCCCGCCTCAACCCGCCAAAAAGCTCGTCATCAAATTCGTTAAAGGTTTTTCTTTCTTTATGTAATCTTTTTTTGGTTTCGATCTCTTCTTTTTTTTTTTGTCTTCGTGAAATTTATTTTCTGGGTATTTATTAAATTGCTTGTTCTAGTTTATTTGAGTGTTTGATCTTAGAAATTGAGTGGTTTTGGTTGTTGGGTCGTTTTTGGAATGATAAATTAGGGATTAAAGGTGATGATATTCAGAAACTTGGAGCTTTGTTTGATTATAGGATCTTTTCACTGGTTAATTTATTTGCATAGTTCGTTTTTCACTGTTTTACTGGGCTAACACTAACTAATATTTAATAGGCATTGAATTATTTAATATTTTTTTATGGATTGTTCTGTTTAAACCGTGTAAATGAAACCAAGTACTTTCCATGACTTCCTATATAGTTTTAAATAAAAGTTGATATAGAGATCTGTTAGCTGATCCTAAGAAGTGTTACCTTTTTCAGTTTTATCTGGGCATTACTTACAATCATTTTATGGTAATTTGAAATTGATATCGGTTTTTAAGAGGAACACTATTTGTGCTAAACAAATTGAGGGTCCTAAGGTTCTCGTTCATTTACATGGCTTCAGAACGAATGGCTACGGAACATTCTTCGTTTTCTTGCCTTTGTGATGTAGGTCTGCTAATGCAACTTTACATTAAAAGCTCTACACCTACACTCTTTTGCTTTTTTTATTGACATTTTCTGTTAATTTATCAAAGAAAATGTAATTCAAATACTGTGCTAGAGGCCGTCAGTTTTTAGAAAATCCATATATGTCCTCTTCTAAACCCTTTTTTGTAAGCATCTATGCAGCGGTGAAGGCAGAAAAAACATTTGGGGGGGGGGTGGCAAGGCCACTGCCTGCCCTTGGATTCTCCTCTGCATCTATGATGTGTGCTTGCATAAGTACAAGCAGCTACTTAATCTTTCTAAACAGCTATAGTGTTTAGTTAGCAGGTGATTCAACCTGTTATTAGTAAGGTTATTCGCTTGTGTTGAACTAAGTTTTTTTGGTTTCTTTTTTGTATTTGTGAATCATATTATATCTCTAAAACTATGTTGTTTGCATGAACTAATGGTAGAAAGCTAGAAGAGCATTACTAAAATGCAAAATGTGTAGAACATGTATTCAGAAAGGTTTCTGACTTTTGTTGTTTCTGTGTAGCAAAACCGACAATGCCTACAAATTTTGAGGAGGAGACATGGGCAAAGCTGAAGTCAGCCATTAATGCTATATTTTTGAAGCAGCCAGATTCTTGTGACTTGGAGAAGCTTTATCAGGTAAACCTCTCTTATTTCTTGATTCTGTCTGTTTTGATTATGAAAGCCATTTGTAATTTGATCGATATTATGTCTTGGTAATCGATCGTGCTTCCTTTAGGATGTCAATAATCTTTGCCTGCACAAGTTGGGAGGAAGCCTTTATCAGCGAATTGAAAAAGAGTGTGAAGAACATATATCTGCTGCACTAAGATCTTTGGTAGGGCAAAGCCCAGATCTGGTTGTTTTCTTATCACTCGTTGAGAAATGTTGGCAAGATCTTTGTGATCAAATGTTGATGATTCGTAGTATAGCCTTGTATCTTGACAGAACATATGTTAAGCAAACCCCAAATGTACGTTCATTATGGGACATGGGCTTGCAGCTCTTCCGAAAACATCTTTCTCTAGCTCCTGAAGTTGATCACAAAACTGTTACTGGCCTTTTAAGAATGATTGAGAGTGAGAGGTAATTCTTATGAATTTTAAGTTGAAATATACAAAATCTTTTTATTCTAGGATTTTTGGTTTCAAAATATAACCTATGCAAAATATGCATAATAGTTTTAGATGAATGCTGTAATGGATTGTGTATCATTGAGTATTGCGATTGTTATGGATGAAACTATGCTTCTCTTCATGTAATTGATGAATAGGTATAATAAATTGGAAAAAAGCTATACTGTTGGTTGCTATCGTGTTGGCTTTGGTGATAGTACATAACTAACAATACTACTGGATGAAAGTATACAAAAATATATACTATGGTTAACTTATTTTTGATGCCTTCAGACCAACCAACTTGACGCCGTGTTGAATTTCCTGTGCGCAAGTACAAGTGGAGAGGTAAAAGTTAAAAAAGGCAAACTGCAACATGATGAGTATTGGTCAACTTGAATTGACTCATACATTCTTGTTCTAATGTCATTGTGATAGCATGGTTTCTGTTGAAGAAAAAAGTTTCTTTACACGGGATAATTAAGATCAATTTAATTCTAGCCTACTTGCCTATTATTATTTTTGTTCTTTCTGACTCATTTTAATCATCTATACCCCAAGAGTTTCCATCCACATATTCACCGTCTAGGTTCAAGAATGATGTGCGATGATAAATTCTCATCTTAGTGTTTATAGTTAGCATCCTGGAATCCACCGTGTCTGTTTTTGATTATGCAGGTTAGGAGAAGCTGTCGACAGAACACTCATTAACCATCTTTTGCAGATGTTCACCGCCTTAGGCATTTACTCAGGAAGCTTTGAGAAGCCATTCCTAGAGTGCACGTCTGAGTTTTATGCGGCTGAAGGAACAAAATACATGCAACAATATGATGTTCCAGATTACCTGAAGCATGTTGAGGTGCTTTTAATATTTTATGTTCTCAATTAGTAGTGACTAGTGCTTGTATTTTGAAGCATACACGTTCATCCTTCTTATAAGAATGTTAATCTACCATATTATTCCATTTTTATTTGGAATATACGTGATTATCCCACTTAAGATTTTGTGTAAATTATCTTTGTTAAGATTTTGATTATATTCTTGCAGACTAGGTTACATGAAGAACATGAAAGATGCTTACTCTACCTGGGTGATCTTACAAGAAAGCCACTAATAGCAACAGTGGAAAGGCAACTCCTTGAACGTCATATACATGCCATTCTTGATAAGGTATGAATATGAATCGTCAGCTGTTTGTGCACTTTGTATGCCAGCTTGGATATGTATCTTTTAATAGTTATAATTTCTCTGATTGATATAGGGATTTATGATGCTTATGGATGGACACCGTATTGAGGACCTTCAGAGGATGTACTCACTGTTTTCAAGGGTCAATTCTCTTGAACCACTAAGGCAGGCCGTGAGTTCATATATTCGGAGAACTGGGCAGGGCATTGTCATGGATGAAGAGAAAGACAAGGACATGGTGCCTTCATTGTTAGAATTTAAGGCTTCACTTGACTCAATATGGGAAGAAAGCTTTTCGAAGAATGAGGGATTTTGCAACCACATTAGGGATGCATTTGAGCATCTAATTAACATTCGTCAGGTTAGCACTTGGAGATTATTTTACTTTTGAACTGCAGTCTTCTTATTAAGTTTTAATCAGTTCAGCAATATTCCTAATTTAGATTACCATATTTTTCACACTTGACTCAACTGATGGTTTAATTCTGCATTATGTTTAATAGAACCAACCCGCAGAACTGATCGCCAAGTTTCTGGATGAAAAGCTTCGTGCTGGTAATAAGGGTACTTCTGAAGAGGAATTAGAGGGTACACTTGATAAAGTTTTGGTTTTATTCAGGTTCATCCAGGTAGGGTCCATGTTTTCACTATAAAAACCATTAAATATACCTTTGGCCTCAGATAACTGTCCTCTTTGTGTGTATTTCTTAATTTTCTTGTCGTACAAGTTAATGCTAGAGATGTGAACGATGTTTTTGTTGGTAACTAAGGGCAAGGACGTATTCGAAGCATTCTATAAGAAGGATCTTGCAAAGAGGCTGCTGCTAGGAAAGAGTGCTTCTATTGATGCAGAGAAATCCATGATTTCTAAGGTCAGTATCTTCTTCTTTTTGCATTAAATGACACGTTTTAAAGATTGTATTAACTTGTTATATTATTATGATGCTGCAGCTGAAGACTGAGTGTGGCAGCCAGTTTACGAACAAACTTGAAGGAATGTTCAAGGTCTGCCTCTATATCTTTTATAAATTTTGTCAAAGAAATGTATCCAATAAATATTGCCACCGGAATTTCTAATAAAATGTCTCGTGAACTTGAGCAATTGACCATTGCAAACATGGTGATCCAATTATAACCATTAAGAAAATGTTAGCCATTGGCGGTATTGGCCCCTGGAGTGCTATAACTCATAAAGGAGTCGGATCGATTATGATTAATCCTTGCAAAGAGTATGCAATGAACTAATCATTATGTAAAAAAATTATTGTGCCATGAGGTTCACTGTTTTCAGAACCGGCCAGTCCAACCACTGGAACCAGTTGAACTGGTTTTCTCTATTTTTAATATTTTTTGATAATTTATACAATTGAATTGGTCGAACTGGGAACCAGTGGTCTGACTGGTTTGACCACCGGTTTGGTTTTGAAAACCTTGGTGAGGATGGATTATGCTGGTAAATATATTAATGTAATAAAATCACGGGGGAAGAGAAGAGAAAAGGATTCTGGGAGTTAAATTTATCTTTCATTTCTTGGATTACCTTCTCTTGTATTGGTCAACCTAGGATCTGACTAACAACCATGTGACTGGATTCTTATGACCAGAATGTGTATACAGTCAAATCATTTTACTTATACTTTTGGCTTGAGGAAATTTAGTAATATGAGATTTAATACGAATGCAACTTTAATGCAATTGATCTTGCCTTGTGATTTTTATGCAGGATATTGAACTATCAAAGGAGATAAATGAATCATTCAAGCAATCATCACAGGCCAGGACGAAACTTCCATCTGGAATCGAGATGAGTGTCCACGTCTTAACAACCGGGTAAATCTTATTTCACCGTTATCTCCATTAAGTCATAGTGGCATAATCGATTAGTTTATTGTTGAGATATTTAATTCTACTCTGGCTGTTGAGCTGCACAGGTATTGGCCAACATATCCACCTATGGTTGTTCGGCTTCCTCACGAGTTGAACGTCTATCAGGTTTGCTGCAGGTTTTAGGATGAAATGTTCACTGTTATAAACACTGGTAAGTTCTTCTATCGAGAAGTTATCTAACACCATATTCTAGTTGGTGTAACAGGACATCTTTAAGGAGTTCTACTTAAGCAAGTACAGTGGGAGGCGGTTAATGTGGCAAAACTCGTTAGGTCATTGTGTGTTGAAAGCCGATTTTACCAAAGGTAAAAAGGAGCTCGCAGTTTCCTTATTTCAGGTCAGCACCTTGGTTCTCATTGACTTTTGTTTCCCTGTTCTAATGTTCTGTACAAGCAGACATTTCTACCAGTTTTCTCAATTTATTGTTGCTGTTTACTCTCTAGACTGTAGTTCTGATGTTGTTCAACGATGCTGAGAAGCTTAGCTTTCAAGACATTAAGGACTCTACTGCCATAGAGGATAAGGAATTGAGAAGGACCTTGCAATCCCTTGCATGCGGTAAAGTACGAGTCCTGCAAAAGGTATGCCAATTTAATTATTGCACTTACCATTTTAACTTGGTGTTTGGGCTGGTATAGTTGGTGACATTATCTCGGTTTGCTTTCATGTGCTGCAGTTGCCGAAAGGGAGGGAGGTGGAAGATGATGATTCTTTCGTTTTCAATGAAGGATTTTCTGCTCCTCTCTATCGTATAAAGGTACATGCGCTAGTAATGTTTTTTTGACAAATCAAACCATGGTAAGTGAATACTTTTTTAGATCAACTAAATTCTTGTCAAGCTTATCTCTTTTCTATTTAATTGAACTGACTTCCAAGTAGACCTCTCAATTGGTAGGTCGGGTTGACTTGTGTTTAAAAATTTTGGGTCATTTCAGATTTAGGTCATTTCAAGTTTAGGTTATTAACTTTTTATGGTCAAATGAGGTTGTATCAGGTTGAATTAATCTAATCGGGTTTTCATGTTCGAGTCAGAATTGATAGGTCTAAGGGATCACACTAACGTTTCCTTTTGGAACACAGGTAAATGCAATCCAGATGAAAGAGACAGTGGAGGAAAACACAAGCACTACCGAAAGAGTATTTCAAGACCGTCAATATCAGGTTCGGATTTGCTTTACACTTGCATTGTCTCGCGTATCCACTAATACAAATAAAACGAACGGAAAGATACCTCGCATGAACAAGCTTAATAAAAAATATGCTTTACTGCTCAATTTTATCACAGGTCGATGCTGCTATTGTTCGGATAATGAAGACAAGGAAAGTGTTGAGCCACACCCTTTTGATAACCGAACTCTTCCAACAGGTAAGTGTATTCTTATTGTTTGCATTGGGTTAAGGTACCTCCTATATTATAGGGACTGGATCAAATTAGTCCCTCTATTATTAAATAGATCAATTTAATCCCCATACTATTTAAAAAAAATCAAATAAGTTCAAATTGCAACGGAGCTAACATTTACGATATAAAAAATGTCTTGAAAATTATTTTTAATTTATTTTTTCAAATGCAGTTCAATTCCTTCCAAAGGAAAGATTTCATTTACGGAAACCATGAAAACTGTAAAAATATTAACTCTGTTGAACAGTAAATGTTAACTCTATTTCAATTTGGTCTTATTTGATTCTTTTTAATAGTACAAGGATTAAATTGATCTGAGGGACTAATTTGGTCAAGTCCCTATAATAGAGGGCCCTCTCGGGTACATTCACTGTTTGCATTGTGTATAAACCTGTCAAATTTTGACCCGAACTGATTGAGAATGATACTAGTCTTGTACGATAATTAGATCATTGCAGTTGATGATCAAATGGATAATACGTTTTCTTTTTCCTCTCTAAGTTGCATTTTGACGTATATTGAGAATAAGTTTTCGGGTCGTTGAACAGCTTAAGTTTCCGATAAAACCGGCCGATTTGAAGAAAAGAATCGAGTCTCTCATCGACAGGGAGTACCTGGAACGAGACAAGAACAATCCACAAATATACAATTACTTGGCATAAACTTTGATTTTCTTTCAAAATCCCATTGTTAGACCCATGTACAGTAATTTGTAGTAATTGAGATTGTAATTGTAAAGAAAATTTCTAGACTCTTTTATCCTCATTTTTATGCTTATTTATTGCTATATAAACAAATAATTGAATTTATTTCTTAAACGCATATAGAAAATCACTCATAAAAAATAGATGGATGACAAGCAAATTAAAACATAAGATCATGTGATTTTTTAAAAATTTGAAATTTGGTTAAATTTTATTAATAGTTATGTATTATGTGTAAAATTAAATGTTTCCAGACATCGTATTTTGTGGATTTCGAAATTTTAATTTTAATGTAAACTATAATCGTTAAATTTATTAAATAAATCTTTTATGAGTAATATATGGATATGATAAGTTGACTTGGAATTACTCGTACAATAATATATTATATGGAGGAAGAAAATAATGAATGGACTAAAATTTTGAAAGTTCAAAATTGAAAATAGAATGTAGTGTTCGCATAATTTGACCTATGTTTTAAATGTGGGATATTTGCATCAATTCACTTTAGTAGGTTTTTTTTTTTTTTTTTAATAGTGAATAGCATATTCAAATATCAAAAATGGATTGATCAGTGTAGACAAATTTGAATATCAGACAAAACAATATTTCAACCCAAATACTAACATCCACAATTTTCCAAATATTCATACCAAAAGGGAAAAAAATAGACGAAATGGAAAACACATTTTATCCCGTGAGTTAATTTTTTTCAGTATTCTACCTGTAAACTATTGCTTAACCAGGATCCTATTTTGGCTTTTTCAGTCAAGGAAGAACCAGATCAAACAAACAACAGGCCTTGACTCGGTAAATATTTATCAAGTTTTAACGGACACAATGTTGGTAATGAACCGGAAAGTATATATCGGCAACAGAGTTTGCATGAGAACTAGTCTAAGGGTAACAGAAACGTCACCTGTGCAATCACTGTTTCAGCTACTACTGACAGAGTTGCTCGACAGCCGCCACAATCTGGGCCGGCTGAACAACGGTCCATTCCTCCAATGTTCCGGCGTAGGGTGTAGGCACGTCCTGTGAAGATAAGCACATAATAGGAGCATCCAAATAATCGTTGAAATTCTCAGTGATGGCAGCGATCAAGCTAGCACCAATACCACCGGTCCGCATGCATTCCTCCACGATAAGAACACGGTGTGTTTTCTTCACCGAGTTCCCGATGGTGTAAAGATCGAATGGTTTCAAAGACCTAATGTCGATTACTTCAGGATCATAACCCTTGTTCACCAAAGTTTTCGCTGCCTGCATCACGTGATATCTCATCCTTGAATAGGTTAGAATAGTAACATGTTCTCCGGGTCTTACCATCTCGGCTTCTTCGAGATTGCAGATGTAATCCTCATCTGGAATTCTCTCCTTGAGGTTGTACAACAAAACGTGCTCGAAAAGTATAACGGGGTTCTCGCTTCTGATTGCAGCCTTCATTAAGCCCTTGGCATTGTAAGGGGTTGAACATGCAACCATTTGGATTCCAGGGATTGACTGGAAATACGACTCAAGACGTTGAGAGTGCTCGGCCCCTAGTTGACGTCCAACACCACCAGGACCGCGAATGACTATCGGTATGGTGAACTGGCCGCCAGATGTATAATGAAGCATACCACAGTTGTTGGAGATTTGATTAAAAGCAAGGAGGAGAAAACCCATGTTCATGCCCTCAACAACCGGTCTTAGACCAGTCATAGCAGCTCCGATCCCCATGCCAGTGAACGAGTTCTCTGCAATAGGGGTGTCGAGAACCCTGAGGTCCCCAAACTTGGTAGCCAATCCTTTGGTCACTTTGTATGAGCCTCCATAGTGACCGACATCTTCACCCATGACGCATACACGGGGATCCCTTTCCATTTCTTCTTCCAAACCCTCTCGTAGAGCTTCGAAAAGTAAAAGCTCATGCCTGGTGATACAACATAGATCTAGGTAAATATGTTACTGATGAGTGATGCAGACATGATATAGAGACTTGATGATGATAACAAGTACGAATAGCAAATTTTGACTATGCAACATCAGTCCATTTCATCGTGCAAAAACATAGACATATATATATACATGCATGCATACACCTGACATTCAAATGACGCCTTTTTTATTCGACATTTGACACACAGGTCCATGGCATCTGGTCGATGACAATATAAGGACTGAGACGACTCATCCCACTAGAATTTTCAGGATTGCAACAGAAAAGAACAATGCTTGTTGAAACAAAGGCATTTTAGAAGTCTAGAGCACCCTTTAGAGGTGCAATGGGAGGGTATTGCAACCTATGTTGCTCGGACTCTTCATTTTCCTTGAAGCATCTGTGTCCAACACTTGGTTATGTGGATATGATCTCCAAAGATCCTCTAAATACATGGAAAACCTTAAGAAAGACTAACCATACCCATGTCAGATATATACTTAGACCCAACACTTATACCAAAGTCCGAGTAACATAGATTGCAACCATGCTGGAGTGCCTAAATGATCCCTTAGGCACTCCAGTATCGCGTGACTGCCTTCCACTACACATCCAAATGGAAACTCAGCTGGCTATAACAGAACAAGATAATAAATTTATTTGCAAAAAAAAAAAAAAAAAAGACCGCATCTTATATTACAAAGAGATGAATGGCATCAAAATATCAAATGCATGAACCTTACACAACAATGAGGATGAAACCTTTGTTAAGCATGCAAGCAGGACTATGAGATTAAACAAAAGAAGAAAAAAAAAGCAATATTTAAATAGAAGAAACCAATGGATAAATCTTATTAGAAAGGGTTAATATAACTTTTAGCCCCTAAACTTGGCAATCAGGTCCACCGTGGTATCTGTATTCTTTTGGGTCCACTTTAGTACCTAAACTTGGAAACTAAGTCTATTTTGATCCTTAAACTTGGATTCGATCAAAATTTGATAACATGACACTCTGAGATTATGTTACATCATCAAGTTTTTACATTTGTTTAAGTTCAGAGACTAAAATGGACTTAATTGCCAGGTTCAAGGACCAAAACGGACAAAAAAGAATTGCCAAGTTCAGACTAAA
The DNA here is from genome assembly GCF_025698545.1 of Gossypium raimondii. NCBI lineage: Eukaryota > Viridiplantae > Streptophyta > Magnoliopsida > Malvales > Malvaceae > Gossypium > Gossypium raimondii. The sequence continues at coordinate 59,239,824 of NC_068570.1, read as the reverse complement.
GGTTATATTAACCCTCATAGAAAGCCTAAATACATTAAATTCCAAATAAGAAAAAAGATTAACAAAATTTTGACAATCAATGCTAATAATATAGTACTAAGATTTACATCCTTCAAATTTACATGAGATATTAGTATACTTAATCACTAGCTTTTAACTTTCTTAAAAGGCGTAATGTAAACTACGAAAGTTAAATTAAAAAACAAAATCATACTCATACCCTGGTTTCGAAGATGACGAAGCTGGAGAGCTATCAGCTTTAGTCTAAAAGAAATAAACAAAAATACAATCAAATTTAGCATAAAAATAATTAAATTTCAAAACATAAATTAAAGAAAAAGAAAAGAAAATCATTACTGCAACTGCATTAGCAATCAATTGTTGAGCTCTTCGACCTTTGGAATTAAGATCGAAGTTCATACTTCCTTCAGATCTGACCATTGTGAAGCTCGCTCGTTTCCGCACTGCATCAAATCAAATTTCCATTTAAAAATGAATTGAATTGAAAAAAAAAAAGAAAAAGAAAAATCGGAGAAAAATTTCAAGTGAATCGAACCGGAGAAGGATCTAGAAGGAGAAGAAAGGAGTTTCTTGGAACCGAAAGAATTCGATGGTGATGATGATGATGATGATGATGATAAAGCTGCAACGGTAGCTCCAACTCCATGGAAGGTAGCAGCCATTTGGGATTTCGATTTGCACCCGCGAAAAAAAATTTGGAAAAAATAAATAAATTCCAAAGAAATGGAAACGTTAAATGAGTTATGAGATTTATAGGAGTTATAAAGAAAATGAAAATGGGCGGAGAATTTGAGGAATATTTTAATTAAAATTTTTTTGTGGTATAATTGTGAGGTTAGTCCCTTTAATTATGTTGAAACTAGTGACTAACCTCCCTACTTTAATTTGCACACTTAGAAGGATTTGAGAACTTTGGGTGGAACTCGAATTTAGGATCCCAAAGTTCCAAAGCTTTATTGTTGTTGGAAATCAATTGGACCGACTGATTGAACTAGTTGAACCATAATTATGAGGTTAGTCACTTTAATTATGTTGAAACTAGAGACTAACCGCCCTACTTTAATTTGCACACTTAGAAAGATTCGAGAACTTTGGGTGGAACTCGAATTTAGGATCTCAAATTTCCAAAGCCTTATCAGTTATTTTTATAGAATTATCAACCGATGTATATATAATTGTTGGAAATCAATTGGACCAACTGATTTAACTAGTTGAACTATAATGACGAGGTTAGCCCCTTTAATTATGTTGAAACTAGAGACTAACCTCCCTACTTTAATTTACACATTTAAAAGGGTTCAGAAATTTTGGGTGGAATTCGAATTTAGGATCTCAAAGCTCCAAAACATTATTAGTTATTTTTATAGAATTATTAACCGATGTATATATAATTGTTGGAAATCGATCGGACCAACTAATTAAACTAGTTGAACCAGAAATTGGCGGTCCAATTAGTATCAATAAACTAGAGGTACATTGAACTGGTACAGAATTGGTTGAATTATATTTAAATTAGATTTAATTTTTAATTTAATTTTTATAATTTACAAAATGGATGTTTGTATATTTTTTATCCATTAATGTTTTTAATAAATTTTCCTAATTATTTATTAAATATTTTTAAATATTAAAGAATTTTCTTAAATTTTAAAGAATTTTCTTAAATTTTTAAAATTTAGATAAATATTAAAACTATCGTTAACTTTTATTTTGTGCGGATTTATAAATAAAATTTCAATTTGATTCATTTTTCACAAATTACTAACAACATTATCAAATTAACACCACTTTACATTGATATATTGAATACACAAACAATTATTATTAATCCAATATGAAAATAAATGTATGTATTCATTTATTTAAATATATACGATTGAATAAAATCGAAGTTTAATGTGCACATATGAATCACAATTTAAGTTTCATGTGCATGATTACACCAAATAAAAGTTTATGTATCAAATTTCACGTTGAACCGGAGTTCATGCGTAAATTTGATATCTACCCCATTAAAATGTTTTAATTTTGAACTGATTGAACCGAAAATCTATTGTCAATTTAGTTCGACCACCGATCTGTTTTTTAAAACTTCGATGTAAATTGAACATATACAACTGAAATCAATCATTACAAGCCTAATAGACAATATATAAATTTATTATTGATTGATCATGATTGATCATATGAACAAATAACATAAACAAAATTCACCTAATCTATTTAATGATAGAAATTAACATTGCTATCAATCTGATCATGTTGAGCATATTATAAAAGTAATGACTAATCTCAAATTTTCAGCATGATAGAGGGACTAAAATCAGAATTAGACCTTTTTATTTGGCGATTTAGACTTTTAGTGCTAAAAATGGGCTGCGCTCACTTGCGTAGGTGGCGAGGCTCGATTGGATGAGAAAGTGAGGGCGTACGATAAAAGAAAAAGTGGTTGTTCTAGGGTAAACCCACGCACCAAGACCAACTAAGAACAACTCTAACTAGCAGCTCGTTAATGTGGTTGAAATTGTTCCCGGGCCGGGGGCAGTTATCCAGTGCTGCCAAGCTTACACAAGTCTATGATTAGGTTTCAATTGAAGATTTGATAACAACGCAAGTCCTTTTAAATAAAATATTTTTGTAACAAAAGCATTTTATAAAATTGAATTTGGAATTTGGATTAATTTGCAATTTTAATTTCATCCCTAATGATTCGGAAATTGCAATTCCGTACTTATTAGATTTGATTGTAGATTAAAATAGATTTGTTTATGGATTGAGTTATTCGTTTAAGCCCAAAAGTTTGTTTAAAATTTAAAAGGGTTTGAACAACAATATTATGCCCAGAAAAAGGGTTTGAAAAAAATAAATAGGTCTGTTTAAGATATAAATTTAGCTCGAACTTAAGCATTCAAAGTCCAAGCTCGACCTAATCTGTTTCCTAAATTTATAATATAATATATTGTTTAGTTTTTAAATATTATGTCATTTATAACACAAAAATAAATCTAAATATATATAACAATATATATATGTGTATGGTAATATTTAATGTTGTAATGTAGATATATTTAAGTCGTTTATATATATGATTTTAATAAGTAGAAAATAAAATTATTAAATATTAAATTAAAAATATTAAAAATATTGTTTTTAATTTAAAAATAATATGAGTGAGCTTAAAATGAGTTTGAGTTATTCATTTATAAATACGAACGAGTTTGAATAAAGTTTTAGGCACATATTTCGAGTTAAGCCGAGCTTAGACAATAATAAAATTATTCTTAAATCGAATCTAATCTGATCCATAAATACCTCTACTATTTTTAGACTTTATCAATCGATAATCAATTCGATTCTTTTTATGGCAAAGTTTGTTGTTGTTGACTTGATTTTTGATTTGATTATTACTTTTAATGCTAAACTGTTTTCTTTTTCCTCGTGAATTGATTCCATAACTTCAACCTCCTTTGTTTCAATAAATGCTATTAAATGCTCTAAAATAGAATTGCCTATAGGTCGAGTTGGGTTCAGGCCAGGTCAAGTAAAAAATTTAGGCTCGAGCTCAGCCTAAAAATGGGCTTAAAATTTTACCCAAACTTAATCCGAATGAAAATACTAAAATTTGACCCAGCTTGCCCGTATTAAAATTTTTTATAATAAAATTAGAATGTCTTAATTTCCTCGAGTGGGATGGTTTTGTGGGGGGTTTTAAAGGGTGTTTTCTTTTTTTAACAACGTCTAGAACTACTTATAGCCTCTCTCCAACTCATAAATAGAAGGATAATGCACTTCAGTGCACTCGAACCCACGTCCTCCTGCATTGGCAATAATGCTTATGTTAATCGAGCTAAGACTCAACCGACTCAAAGGGTTATTTTGTTTTTTATTGTTACTTGTTTTGGTTTAATATATAATTCGGTATCCAAGTTTAACACTTTTTTCAATATAGTACTTGTGTTATTTTTTAGTCCAATCTGTTATTTGATACTTGTATCTGATAAAAATTATATATTTTTAACACTCAAATATAATTATATTATCTATTTTTTACATATACACACAAATAAATAAAATATATGATATGTTGCCAAAGCTTATATCACATCAAAATATTGGTCCCCAATAGTTTGATGTTTCACTCTAAAAAGGCAATGAACTTATCAACAAATATGATCCCAACCACTTTTGTGTAAGGTTTTATGGATAGAATTTATCAAAAAAAAAAAGTTTTATGGATAGAAACGTTTAAAATATGGGTCGGATTTTAATTTTATCATTTAAGGTATAAATATGAGTCGAATTCGAACTCAATTCGAGGCTACCGGCTTTGGATATACAAATGAGTAATCCTTTATCATGTTGATAATGATCTATTTTTTCCTATTCACACATTTTCGTTTAGTTTGGTCTAATTCTAAATGCATCCTTCCGTTGTATTGAAACTGTTAAATTAATTCTTTTACTTTAATTTGATAAAATTTGATCTTTATGTTTTACTGAAAAAAATTAATACAATTACGTAACGTTATTAAATATTGTCATTATATCGTTGGTTCGAAAATAAATAATTTCGTAATTTATATGCTAGAAATTAACATAAATCAATAGTTCAATAATTTATTTGCAACAAATAAGGAAAAGAATAAGTAGTTTAAGTTGATTAATAACTTGTAAATTTTGATAGAGGGATGAAAACCATACTGTGTAAAGATAAGAAAAAGGCTAAATTTTTCTATTAGTCCCCATAATATGAGTAAGATATGGACTTAGTCCTTATGCTATAGCTTGACTAATTTTAGTCCATGTACTTTTCAAAATTGAAATTGAAATCCTAGTCCAAATGATAAGAGTTAAATCCATTAAATCAAGTTTTGCTATTACTCTTATACTAGGCGTAAGTTATGAATTTAATCAATATTATCCAATTTGATCACTTTTTAGTCCCTGTCATTTTTAAATTCTGAAATTTCAGTCTCGGCTCAAATAATAATTGCCTAGTTGTTAAATCAATTAACTAAAACGACTTGGTTTTATTTTTTTACAAGTATTATGTATTAATACCAAGCTGACACAACATTAAACATGCGATAACATGTCTACTACACAAGATTTTAGAAAAAAAAAACCAAAATTATAGGCAAAGCCAAAAGTATTTTTAGGAGAATTAAGATTAAGTTATATATTTTTATGAGAGCTGAAATACAATTTTACCATTATATTAGCTCATATTTTTATGGTTTTCAAAAGAACTAAATCGAAATTATCATTTTAGCTGCTCCCCCTCAGGGCGTTCAAGCATTTGATCAGGATTGAAATTAAAAAAAAAAATCCAAGATTAAAAACGATTAAATTAGATTACAATAGAGGTGTTCATGGGCGGGCGGGTTCGGCCTGCCTAGAAAAATTTCTGCCTACCAAAATATGGGCCTAGAATTTTGCCTGTGCCTGGCAGGAAAAATTCATAAGCCCGCCCGGCCTGCCCGCCCGTTTTTAAATAAATACCAAAAATTTATTTTAAAATTAAAATATAAATTAAAAAAGTATTTTAAAAATATTTTAAAATTAAAAATTAAAAAGTATTTTAAAAAATTTAAAAAATTTTAAAATTAAAAAATTAAAAAAGTATTTTAAAAGTATTTTAAAGTTAAAAATAAAAATAAAAATAAAATATTTATTATTCGGGCGGGCAGGCCAAAAAAAAGTTGTGCCCGAGGCCCGGCCCATTTTTTAATCGGGCCTCGTTTTTTACCCAAGCCCATATTTCGGGCCTATATTTTTACCCAAACCCTCCCACATTTCGGGCGGGCCGTCAGGCCGGGCCGGGCCGCCCGGCCCATGAACACCTCTAGATTACAAGGACTTAAAATGAAATTAATGTATATTATAGGGACTAATAACATAATTTAGAAAAAAAGACGTGGATCTATCTCATCCCACCATTAATATCCTTTTCCCTCTACCCTTTTTCTAAAGCTTTGTTTTCTCCTTAGGCACAGAATCCAACCCTTTTCCCTTTTCTTTCCCTTTAAACAAGGGGAAAAGAACAATGTCTTCGGTTTATCCAGATCGGGATCAACCCGAACCGGTCGATCACTTCGACCGTCTTCCTGACTCGGTTCTTCTTTTAGTCTTCAACAAGATCGGTGACGTTAAAGCTCTCGGCCGGTGCTGTGTTGTTTCCCGTCGTTTCCATTCCCTTGTTCCTCAAGTCGAAAACGTCGTCGTTCGAGTCGATTGTGTTATCTCCGATGACGATTGTTCATCTTCTTCGTCTTCATCGGATAAATCGCGTGCTCTCGTTGGTCCTTTTTCGAATCTCTTTCGTCTTGTTTTCGGAGGCATTGTTAAACCGCTTCAAGCTTTGGGTCAATTCCTTGGTCCTAAACGGTCGGTTTTGAATGAAACCCTAAATTCCCTTTCGTCGTCTTCGTTGTTCGTTGCTCCTGGTGTTGGTGATGATGGGGAAATGGATCATGGTGGGGTTACCCATCATTCTCCGACGCAGGTTCTTAGGAATTTTAACGAGATTCGGTTCCTACGAATCGAATTACCCAGTGGTGAGTTAGGGATTGATGATGGTGTTCTTTTGAAGTGGAGAGCTGATTTTGGGTCAACACTTGATAATTGCGTCATCCTTGGAGCTGCTTCCGTTATTAACAATGGGATTTCGCCGGAATTTGGCTTCGGCAACGGTGACGATAACGGTAGTATCCCAGAAACGTTTTATACTAACGGTGGCTTGAAATTAAGGGTTGTTTGGACGATTAGTTCGTTAATCGCAGCATCAGCGAGGCATTATTTGCTTCAACCGATAATTGCTGATCATAAAACGCTGGATAGCTTGGTCTTAACCGATGCAGATGGACAAGGGGTGCTTTGTATGAACAGGGATCAGCTCGAGGAATTGCGAGTGAAGCCATTATCGGCTTCTTCTGCTTCGAAAAGGACATTGGTGCCTGCGTTGAATATGAGGCTTTGGTATGCTCCTTACTTGGAATTGCCTGATGGGGTTGTTTTAAAAGGTGCTACTTTGGTTGCTATTAGGCCTAGTGAACAATCTGCTTCCAAAAACGAGGTTTCGGATTCTTCTTGGTTATCGAATGCTTTTGAAGAGCCTTATGGGACTGCGGCTAAGATGCTGGTTAAGAGAAGGACTTACTGCTTGGAGATGAACTCGTTTTGATACTCACCTTCGGATCTGCTAAGGTAAAAAGTCTCAGTTGCTGTATAGAGGAGCAAATGATTTGATCCTATGTTATTGTTTAGTTAATAAGTTTTAAGTTATTGGTACATGTAATGCTATGAGTTGCATTCGTTTACATAAGATCATCTTTAATAACATAGTTTTATGCTATTGATTTCTTTTGGTGATGCATATGTATTGAGGGGGAAGCATGCATATTGAATTGGTGGTTGTGTATGGTGGGATTTGGATTTCAATTTTCATTTGAGATGTGAGAAACCTTTTATTGAAATTGCTTGTCCGGGTAAACATCATGGAATGCCTCCAAAACTCGTATCTGGATTCTTGAAAATAAATGAACATATCCGTGCTGGAGTTTTAGTAACTTTGATAGCATGCCTTACCTTCTTTGTTCTGCTTGCATTTCCTTTTTATTTATGCACATTTTCTGTATTTAAAGTTCATTTTGCTGTTTCCAGGGAAACGGGTTGAGCACAATGGTCAAGGGGGAGGATGGATAGCATACTTTGGAAAGCCAATGCTCATACAAAAAATTGTTACATATCGTAGTGTAGTCTCAGGGCAGTTTCCTATGAATGCTAACATTGCTTTAGACCGCCAATGAAACTGATCCATGCTTGTTGATAATGCGGTGCAAGCATTTGAACAGATTGCCAAAATGCATCTGCTGGTTGTTTTACTAATCTCAGGCATATGCTTGTCACAATGGACACCTACAACTAATTTGATGATGTAAGAGCTTTGAGTTTGTAGTCCCTTTTTTTCTAATCTATAATCCTTCTATATGTGAATATTGTAGGTATATGATCATGCCATGCTTTATGTTATATACATGTGAAGTTCATTAAGAAATGTAATTTACACTTAGCTTTTTAATGTTTATTTGATAAAGTTCCATGGATTCTTTGAACCATTCTATGGATGCACGATAGAGGTCAGAACTAGAACTTAGTTTGATCGTATTAGTTCTATCCTGAATACTATGATATGATTTGGTGATAAAACAATGGTTGCCACTTCGAAACAGCCGTGCTAGGTGATGAAAGGGTTCCGGTCTGAACTTAGGTGAAGATTTGGGTGAATGAAGACATCAACTATGAAAAATCAGTGTACAAGACTAAAATGTGCCCACTCTGCTTTGTTTCAACTAAGGTTGCTATCAATAGTTATTTTGCAAATTTAACTTTTATTGTGTGGTCTATGTTCTGAATGTACTTTGCTTGTTTCACCCCAAGGGAGATTTTGGTTAATATAACTTTTAGTCCCCAAACTTGTCAATTAGATTTACTTTAGTATTTTTACACTTTTCTTTTTGTCATTTTGGTTCTTGGACTTCGGTTTCATATTTGATAACGTGAGATTGTGTCAAATAACGATGATATGTCACAATTTTATAGTGTTATGCCATTCTTACATTTGCCAAGTTCAATGACCAACGTAGACATGGTTGCCTAGTTAAAGTCTCAAAGTAGAAAAAAAGTACTAAATACTAAAGTGGATCGAATAATCAAGTTATTATTTTGGGATGGACATATATGTCAATATAGGATTGGGGAAAGGGTTGTAGATAATTAGATTCGAGTTTCTAACGTATTAGATATAAGTGTGATTGCATGAAACAACTAGATTATCTATCAAGCACAAATTTTTAAAGAAAAGGATGGATACCAAAATCCAAACCACCTTACATGAAAATGAGTAGAAACAAATGTAGATCAATAACCTTGGGACTTGCAGCCACTATAGGATGCTCAATCAAGCACAATGATAGTTACTAACCCTAATTAGATTGACTATGATACAAAGTGCTAACATCATAAATGTGATTGTGTTTTAGACAATAAAGTTAAAATGCCCTTATGTTGTTAGGAAACAGGAAATCCTGATCGATTCCTTTTTTGGCCTCCGCTTGCTTGTTTCGAGAGATGCTTCGTCTGTGGATGCAGGAAAGTAAAAAAAATCCCGGATTCATCAGATCATCTGCAAATAGGTATATATAGATATGAATGCTTGTAATTCTATTTGACCACTTAAATGATGGATGGGTACTGAGACCATTCAACATACAGTAAATTGGGCAAAACATTCATGATTTTGCATTTATAAATTCAGCTAAGCTTAAAGTAACAAAAATGTTAATAGATATGCAACAAAGATTATGCTCAAATCTTACCATATGCTTAGCGAGACTTCTTTACTCGTTTTGAGGGCCTTATTTTCTCTTTCCTCAAATCGTCGGGGATTTTGAGATCGATAAATGGCTGCAAATGGTGAGAAAATGATTACTATAGTGGAATGCTACTATTCCCGTAAACATAAAGCCATGAAAGTCCTTGAATTGATAAGGTAGGGATTGGACTATGTATCCCTATGAATTATGATAACAGCATTATAAAATCGGAAGGAATATTTGCTTTTCCTTTTCTTAATTAGCTGCTACACAAACACGACTGAGATATAACTTTTTCTCCCAGTTCTAAAGGGGCAGTGACAATTTGCGGTAATCCGGAATGGTTGAAATATGTTCAATTATGTACAAAACATTTGCATATCATGCAGACTAGACATCAGAAACAATCACGAACTAAGGTTTCGTATGACAGATAATCATAATTATACGTTAATAAGTTCAAGTCTTGCTCTATATTTATGAGAACAATGTGAAGGAAGTGTTGAAATCAAAAGGTGCATAAATAAAATACCTCATCCCACTTTTTCTGAAGCTCCAGAAGTTCTTGACATTTTGCTAGGCATTCGGCATGGTATACGGCAGCTAACTCTTTAATTAAGGCCTTCCTCTTAATGATGCCGATCACTGCACAAACATATATATATTGAGAGATGATGCAAAACAGAGCACGAGGTTCATAAATTGGAAAATCCGGACATCCTCCCTAGCAGAATAACTGTAAACCTGTTAACAAAGCTACCGCCCTGATTTGATTAAAGGCATCCTATAACCAAAAAACCCTTGCTGTCATCAACCGCATAATAGCTATAGTTCTGACAAATACATCTAATTAATTGAACACAGAGAGTGCGAGGTTCATAAAAGCATTCTGAGGATAATAACTAAACACTAAATCCTACCCAGCCAAATAACACTAAAACCAATTGGCTCGAGTGAAGGTCTCCTTAAACCACAACCCTAGCTCTCATCAACACCATAGATAGCTATAGTTCTGATAAGTGCTTCGAATTAATCGAACACAGGGAGTGCAAGGTTCATAGAAGCGTTCCAATGGTAATCACAAAACTCTAAGTCCTCTCTAGCCAAATAATTCTAAACCCATTAGCAAAGCTTTTGGTTCAAGTAAAGGCATCCTTAAACCGTAATAGCTGTAGTTCTAACAAATGCTTTGAATTAATCAAACACAAAGGGTGTGAGGTTTCATAAAAGTGTTTGATGATAATCACAAAACCCTAAATCCTCCCTAGCTAAATAACTCTAAACCCATTAGCAAAGCTTCTGGTTCAAGTAAAGTCGGCCTTACACCACAAACCCAGCTCTCATCAACACCACAATAACTATAGTTCTGACAAAGCCTTCGAATGAATCAAACACAGATATGCGAGGTTCATAAAAGCAATGGATGATAATCACAAAACCCTAAATCCTCCCTAGCCAAATAACTCTAAACCCATTAGCAAAGCTCTTGGTTCAAGTAAAGGGGGTCCTTCAACCACAACCCTAGCTCTCCTCAACACCATAATAGCTATAGTTCCAATGAAGGCTTCGAACTAATCAAACACAGAGAATGCGAGGTTTCATAAAAGTGTTTGATGATAACCACAAAACCATAAATCCACTCTAGCTAAATAACTCTAAACCCATTGGCAAAGCATCATGTTCAGCAAAGGCCTCCTTTAAACCACAAACCCAAGCTCTCATCAACACCATAAATAGCTATAATTCCAAACCAATCAAAGAAGTAATTAAAAAGCTTCTAATTTTACATGTATGCATATGAATTCAAAACAAATGTTAGCCAGTTTTTTCTTAAGCAAAACAGATGATTTTTCAACAAATAATCAAACTTATTTAACTACAAACACCCTTCAATTTTCTCAAAATTAAAAACCCAAATTCATAATAAAGAGAGAGAGAGAGAGAGAGAGAGAGAGAAACATGAAAGCACAACAATCAAAATCCCTTAAATGGAAAAAGAAAAAAAGAAAACCCAGAAATAAAAAAAAAAAAGGGAGAAAAAGAGCTACTTCGACTGGGATCGAATGGAAGCGGCGGAGCAGGAGGAGGATCTGGCTGAGAATCCAACGGAGGTGACGGCGGAGGTTGTTGCTGTTCTTGGCTCATTGGTTCGATTTTGAAGAATGTTTTGGCTTTGTGGCTCCTTTTGTTTATCGAAGTCCATATTTTTGTACTTTGCAAGCAACTCTAATACCTGTTTATGACAGTGTCCAAAAGTGTTTCTAGAAAAAGAAGAATGGGTAAAGGTTAAATTTCGTGGGAGGTCCTTGTATTATAGACACTGTATCAAATTAATCCCTATATTATTAAATGGATCAATTTAGTCCTTATACTATTAAAAAGAATCAAATAAGTCCAAATTGTAACAAAAATAATATTTACCATATAAAAATGTCTTGAAAATTATTTTTTTCAATTGCGATTCGATGTCAAACAAAATATTTCATTTACAAAACTATAAAACTTTAAAAATATTAACTCTATTAAACAATAAAGATATTTTTTAAATAGTAAATGATAATTTTATTCTAATATAGCTCTACTTGAGTCTTTTTAATAGTACAATGACTAAATTAATCCATTTAATAGTAGATGGACTAGTTTGATCAATTTTTTATAATACAGGGACCTCTCAAGTACATTCATTAATGGTAAACTACAGTAGAGGCCACCTAACTGCGAAAATTTACAACATGATCATCCAACTATTCAACGTAAAAAATGAAAACATCCAAAAAAATAAGATAGTTGGATGACCAGGAAAGACAAAAAAATTGAATAGTTGAATGACTATTTTATAACTTTTCATAGTTTGGTGACTAAAAAAGAAAAACCATTAGTTGGATGACTACTAATGTAGTTTACCCAAAAAGAACTAATAATGAAAGGGATAAAAGCAAGTCCCTAAATTTGGTAATTTGTTTCATCTTGGTCTTTGAATTTTTTTTATCTATAATAGTCCTAAAACTTGGTAGCTTTTTTCAATTTGATCCTCAAATTTGAAATCTATTAAAGTGTGATGGCATGACCAAGGTAGTCAGTAACATATCTTTTTGTTTTGATAGTGGTACGTATCAGTACCGATGTGTTTCGTTTTACCATTTCAAGTTTATCTACATTTTTATTTTTTCACACACATATCTATATTTATAGTCTAATTTTTAATAAATTATATATTATATTTACATGCAAATATATCTAAATTCCATTCATACAAATATATTTATATAAAAATATAAATTAGGTTGGATAACTTAATTTAATAATTTTGTTTTAAGTTGAAATGCAATTTTTCCAATATTTAAGATAAAAAACAAAAGCAAGTTTAGGTTATTAAAATCTTATATCAATTAGTATGGGCCAGTACGAAGTTGGTATTAATTAAAACACAATGGAACGATCGGTACACATCGAAATCTTGATTAGAACAAAACCCATATTACTTAGTATCGTTGAGGATCAGGACGGTACGGTTGGTACCGGTACAATACCAACTACCACAGGTGTGACACAATTTCAAATTTAGGAAATTTTCAAGTTTAGGGATCAAAATGAAAAGAATGATCAAGTTTAGGGACTAAAGGTTCCTTTATCCCAAATAAAAAAAATATTATCATTTTATTTTATTTTGCTTGACTTTGGCATTTTCCTTTTTCCCTTTCCCTTTTTTCCCTCTTAGGAAATTGAAATTTCAGATTTAAAAGATTCTAATTTCTTGAACCAAAGCAATCTTTTTCACTTTTTGATTCAATTAACGAATAAAAGAAAGCCCTAACGGACCTTCCATTTTCAAAGCTCTCACCAAGTCAGGTAAATCTCTCTATATTTTTTGCTTTACTTTTGGTTTTAATTCGATCTTCTTTTCTCGTTATTGAGTTCTTTGTTTTTAGCTGATCGGAGCTATGGACAGCTTGTCGTGGATGTGAGAGAAAAGAAAAGTGAAAACCTAGTTAATGTTTTGGAATATTTATTACTTAGGATAGACTAGTTTTCTAGATTCAGGATTAATGAAATTATTGCAGATTTGAAATTTGTAACTCTATGCTCTGTTTTTTTGGTTGGAAATTGTAGGATTAGGTATTTTAAATTCGAAGCTATGATGAGATTGATCTCTGCTTTGAGTATAATTGGAGCTATACTTATGAGTTTGTAACCTAGGAATGGAACCACACACTGTAAAATGCATGTGCTTAGAGAAATGTTGGATGTGGATTGAATGATGAGGATGATTAAATGTAGAATGTAGTTGAACTATCTTTTAGTAGAGGTTTAATACTGAATTTTAAGTAGAAGTGCATGTGTAGAAATTATGTTTTGGATCGTTTATTACTTAGCTTCAGGATGGAGAAGTTTTCTAGATTCAGGATTAATAAAATTATTGTAGATTTGGAATTTGTAACTTTATGCTACGTTTGTTTGGTTGGAAATTGTAGAATTAGGTATTTTGAATTTGAAGCTATGATGAGATTGATCTCTGTTTTGAGTTTAAGTTATACTTATGTAACCTAGGAATGAAATCAACATTGTAAAATGCATGTGCTTAGAGAAATGTTGGATGTGGACTGAATAATGAAGATGATGAAATGTAGAATGTAGTTGAATTATCTTCTAGTAAGGTTTAATACTGAATTTTAAGTAAAAGTGCATGCATAGAGATAATGTTTTGGATTGTTTATTACTTAGCTTCAGGATGGAGAAGTTTTAGATTCAGGATTAATGAAATTGTTGTAGATTGCAATTTGTAACTTTATGCTCCGTTTGTTTGCTTGGAAATCACAGAATAAGATAATTTAAATTCATAGCTATGATGAGATTGATCTCTGTTTCGAGTTTAATTGGAGCTATACTTATGAATTTGTAACATAGGGGGAAGGAAACTGAGGAATGAAAGGGAATGGAATGGAATCAACATTGTGAAATGCATGTGCTTGGAGAATTGTTGGATGTGGTTCGAATGATGAAGATGATGAAATGTAGAATTTAGTTGAATTATCTTCTAGTAGAGGTTTAATACTGAGTTTTAAGTAAAAGTGCATGCGTAGAAATAATGTTTTGTATCATTTATTACTTAGCTTCTGGATTAATGAAATTATTGTAGATTTGCAATTCGTAACTTCATGATCCGTTTGTTTTCTTGCAAATTGTATAATAAGGTATTTTAAATTCGAAGCCATGATGAGATTTATTTGACTTTAATTGGAGATATACTTAATGAATTTGTAACCTAGAGGGAGGGGAGCTAAGGAAATGGAATGGAATCAACATTGTAAAATGCATCTTCCTGAGAAATGTTGCATGTGGATTGAAGAGTGAAGATGATGAAATGTAGAATGTAGTTGAATTGTGTTTTGTTATAACAGAGGTTTAATACTGAATTTTAAGTAAAAGTGCATGCATAGAGATGAGATTTTGTTTCCTTTGTGAAGGTTTGTGCTTTACCACCTTGATTGGTCTGTTGTTATACAGGAACTCAAAGATTGCATTAAGGGATTGGTAGAACATCGAATCCGGGTTTTCAGAACTGATGGATACGGATAGAGAGAGACACAGAGCCAGAGAAACAGGTTTTCTATTTTAACTCAATGTTTTTAGTTTTTGGACTTAGAGGGTTTTTTACTTAATATATTTGTTGGTTTGGTTTTATTTAGATTCACACACACACACACACACACACACTCTCTCTCTCTCTCTCTGAAATAGACACCCTAAGAGATCCTCACGCACTACCCACCTAGGACGGCTGCAGAGGCAAGAATATGCATGCTTCCCTATCTATTGTGCATGTGCTCAAGCTCCATCTACATGTGAAGATGTACAAACAAACATAATTGCTTCAAAATACAAGTTCTTTTGTTCTCTTTATGTATCCATTACCTGCATTGTTTGCATTTTTCTATGAGTGTGTGCTAGAAAAGTGTAAGCAAATTTGTTCGTCCATGTCACTGTGTCCTCACATGCAACAGAGGCTGTTCTCTCATTAGTGTGTGCAAGCATGTGTCGTCGAATCTTTTCTACTTGTGGAGTTGCAGCAGTGAGAATAGTCAGTGGAAAGATGGTGCTTTGTTTGAATCTTCTCTCCATAATCACCATCAAGTAAAAATGATCTGTTATATACTGGACTATTTTTGGTTAGAACATGTTAAAATTTGAAATATATGGATAGTTTTGCTAACTGCTAACAAAAGAAGGTTGGATGATATGTAGACATGCATAAATGCATATGCATTGATACTCAACTGTGAGCCTGGGCCTGCATTTCATTGCAATTTTGGCTTTCATATCAGAAGTACTATATTATATGAAGTGGCGGCAAAGCTGTCTGCAATTTTCTCCAATTTTGTTTGTCAGTCTGGCAAGCAATTGAATATTGCCTCATAACATTTTGCTTGTTATGGTTGTTTTGCAGCTTTTTATCTGTTTACTCAGCAAAGTCTTCCGGCTTGCAAACCTGTCTTAACACCAGGATGGGTGAGAGCATGACAACTCTCTTTAATCCTCAATTTTTAATTTATCTCTGGTTAATATTTAACTTGCACTTTGTAGTGTTGGCTGTCTTTAATGCTGGTTCTTATCTAATTTTATAGTGTCATTTTCACTTCTGCAGGTTATAGCAATATTTTTGTTTATGGGTGTCATTTTCATTCCTGTTGGCCTGGTCACTCTGCGTGCTTCTCATTGTGTAATTATCCATTCTATGGTTCTTGTTATCTCATGTGTCAAGTTATTATTGTACTTCTTTTCCTAGCATCTGTTGTTCTATCGAGAACATACATGTGGATAACCTTTTCTATTTGATTGGTAGGTTGTTGAAATTGTGGACCGATATGATATTGATTGTGTACCTGAGCCATCTAGAATGGATAAAGTTTCATATATCCAAGATGACTCAATTCCCAAGAATTGTTCTCGTTTCATGAAGGTGATACTTCCCTTTCTTTATTGATATATCTTCAGTGTGACAATCTTTACTTCCTTTTAAGTAACCTTTAAGTTAGCATAGCCAGTTCCGCCTATTACATGGAAGGTGTCTTGCATTTCACTATATGCCGAGCTATATACCTTTTCTTCGGCAGTCATTACAAGGCGTTACACTGCAGTTAAGACTGCAACTGAGTGCCTCTGTCTTTCTGGATTATTACTTAGGCTTTGAAATTTACTGAGTTAAAACCTCTGGTTATCTGTGAGTTTATTTGAATTGGAAGGAAGGCTAACTGAACTAATGCACGGTAAATTTGCCTTACCATCTATCAAACTCGAACTAGTTGGTGAAATCAACTTAACTTCTTTTTTCAATATGTTTGAGAACGTTTAAAATGCTGGATCTATTTTTTTCCACCAAATGTTCTTCTAAAGTTTCCAATGCTTTGACTCATGATAATTTCTGCCTCTTTTTGTGGATAGTATTTCTTCCTATCCTTTTACCATAACCTTAGCATGTCCTTCTTATTTTAGGGTTAATATACCATTAGTACCTGTGTTTGGCTTCAATATTCAATTTGGTACCTGAGTTTGGATTTAATGTTCAATTTGGTATCTAAGACCAAACGGCATCATGTGGCCCAATGAATATTTGGCATGTGTGCTTTTGTAAAAAACCGTAGGTACTTAATTGGGACAAAAAATCCCTCAAGTATCAAATGGAAAAAACAAAGGTACCAAATGGAACATTATAGCCAAACTCGAGTACCAAATTGGGACAAAGAAAACTCAGGTACCAAATTGAACATTAAAGCTAAACTCAAGTACCAAATAGTATATAAACCCTCATGGATAGATGCTGAGGTAAACAGCTACTCGCTTCAAATGTAGGTGCATTTTTGGTAACACGTCTTTGTTTTTCTTCTTCACGGAATGCGTTTAAAATGTTAGTTCACCGTGGATTTTTTTTTAATGTTTGTTTATTTTGCATCTATAACTTGTTTTGTAGGTGCACAAGTACATGAAAGCTCCAATTTACATTTACTATCAACTTGATAATTATTATCAGAACCATCGAAGGTGCAGGCTCTTTCACCTAATCATTTAATGCTTTAACTCAATCAACACTGATGATAAATTGATTCAGAGCTATATTACATTTTTCTTTAATGTCCATTGTTTCTTCAATTTGCACTTTGTTTGTTTTAAATGTTTTCCAGGTACGTCAAAAGCAGAAGCGATAAGCAACTCTTGGATGGCCAGAAGTATCATGACACAAGTTATTGTCAACCTGTGGAGTCGAATAACAATAGGCCTATTGTTCCTTGCGGATTGATAGCATGGAGTTTATTTAATGATACATTTGAATTTATTCGTGAGGGAGCAGAACTCAAAGTGAACAGGAAAAACATTGCGTGGAAGAGTGATCGGGGCCACAAATTCGGAAAGAACGTATATCCTTTCAATTTCCAAAATGGAACCTTGATTGGTGGTGGAAAACTGAATCCGGAAATTCCTGTAAGTATTAGCTTGGTATTGAGATTTTCTACTATGGTCTTTCCGATTCTTTTTTGGTCACCCAACTATCTTATATTTTTTGATGTTTCCATTTCATAGTTAGGTGACAAAAAAAGAAAAAACCTATAGTTGGGTGATTTCTATTGTAGTTTACCCAATTACTTATTAACTACCAAAAACACCTGTTTCCGAACTCCAATAACCACTTTTCTTTGCCCTTTTTGTGGCCCGGCTGAACGGATGCATTTAATTAGCTAAGCGACCAGGAAGATCTTATTGTATGGATGCGTACATCTGCTCTCCCTAGCTTCCGGAAATTGTACGGGAGAATCGAAGAAGATTTGGATGTTGATGATGTCGTAGTAGTCAATCTTATGAACAACTACAACACTTATAGTTTTGGTGGTAAAAAGAAGCTCGTCCTTTCAACGTCAAGCTGGTTAGGAGGAAAGAACGACTTTCTCGGCCATGCTTGTGTCTTTGTCGGATGTTCTTCTCTTACGCTTGCTATCATCTTCGTGTTGCTACATGTAAAATATCGAAGGTAAAATTTCAAGAGGTAATACAACATAATTTTATCTCTAAAGAACGGATATCATCTCTTCATATATTATAAAAGGCGTTAACCGAGTCATAATCGTACCGTTTGCAGGCCCTATGGAGACATGAGCTATTTACCTTGGAACAGGAAAAGCTTTTCAGGGTGATTCGGACAAGATCGACATACATTTGAGCTTTCTCATCGGTGAGTGATTTTATATCATAATCCGGAAAAAAGCACATTTAGGTATTCCGTCTCGGAATTAGGAAAAAACGAGAAGAGAAAAATCGAGTGGCATCACTAGCTGGGTTATATATACATTGTTTATAGTTGAACCAGAGAAAATATTATCAGGCAATCCCTTTGTAGGTAAATATAAAATCAATGTAAAAATTATAGATTAAATAGCATTTGAAATTTTCATTATGTTTGAAAAATATAATATATGGAGATTCATGTTTTTCTTTTTTGTCTCAGTTGTGTAAATGTTAATATAATACATGTTTTAAACTTATTATATTAATATATCGTGTCGTATTTATTACATTATTTTCATGTTTTTGTGATATTTGTATCATATTGTATTCAAAACTTTTGTTCGAGCCAGATTAGACCGGTCAGTTGAACTAGTTGGATCGGGAATTGGTTGGGGTGCTAGTCTAGAGAGGTTTTGAATCGTTTGATTCAGGAATCGGTATGAATCGGTTGAATTGGACAATGAACTAGTTGAACCGGACTTTTAATATATCTCTTTATTTTTATGAATTTTTAATGATTTGTTTAATCGAATTGGAAAGACTGATCAAATCAGTTGAACCAATAAACCAGTGATTTGACCAGTTGGTCAGGTTCTAAATTGATTGCTCTTTCAGATTTGATTGGTAAAAGATCCAAGCAAGCAAAGAATCTCAATCTTCATTGATCAAAGTAATCCTCCTTAATGACCCATCAGTTCGTTGAAAAAAATTTCAAATTCAGTTGATGGGTTGAATAAAAGATCGAAATAATTAAATTGAGAACTAAAGTTAGATTAAAATTATATCGATGATCAAATTGATGGTTATTTAATTTGAGTGGTTCAAAGGAAGTAAATTATTTAGGAAAAATTTATAAAATTGATTTAACTAATATTTTAATTTAACTTAATCAATTCGTATTGATTCGTAAATAAATTGATTTTATATTTCTAATTGAATCATTCTCCAATCGTTGCTCCAATCGATTCAATTTAAGCAACACCTAATTAAACTAGACACCATATCTAGGGACAGGCGAAATGTTCAAATTGATCAAATTTTTAGTTAATAAATACTATCTAAAATAGAAAATTATTTGAATAGGTCAAATTTTGATTAATCTAATAGAAGACTTGTGACATATTATTAAAATTTTATTTAAATCTTAATGATATTTCAACCTTTTAACCCATTAGTTTATATCATTATTTAAAATCAATGATTTACAATTCGGATTGTAAATTCGAATATTTACGATATTCAATTTGTGTTTTTGCACACTTGATTATTACGGATTTAGATAATATTTAGATTTGTATTATAAAATTATTATTTGTCCTGAATTTAAAGCTGATGCGAATAGATATATTAGATATCCATTATTTGAAACATTTACATTCTGTCAATTTAGTTCTCAAACGCTTACATTTTGTCAATTTGGCCTCTATTATTTTTTGAACTAGATTTGGCCATTAATTTTTCAAAAGTATCAATTTACTTTTCTTCAATGAAAATACTAATTAAAATATTAATTTTTAACGAAATTGGCTTGACAACCTACGTGATAGTCCACATGACATTATTTATCTTATGTGACACATCAAGAAATAATTTAAAATTATAAAAAAATCAAAACTCAAAAGGATTATAAAAAGTTCTTAAAATTTTAAAAAATTAACATGAAACATATGTAGATTACCCATGCGGCTACCGTTTTAAAAATTTAACATTTTAGTCAATTTTTCCTTTAAAAAATCAATTCAACTCTTTTTCAAAATGTTGATGGTTAAATTTGACTCTTTCCAAAAGGTTAAGGGCCAAATTTAACTCAAAAATAATGACCAAATTCACAAAATTTGACATTATGCCAAACTAAATTTATCGATTTAAATTTGATCTCGATATCTAAAATGATTAGAAACTTTGAATATTTTTTTTACTAATTTAGATATATGACGAATAATATATTTAATTCGAAATTGAATAATTTACAGATAATAAACTGATTCAAAGTTTTAAGCAAATTTACAATTTCATATTATAATAATTCAACAAAAACACAAATATCTGATCCATTGCCATTCCTAAATTTAATCCAGCTCGACCCTACTTGAATTCACAATATTTAAGACACAATTTTGGGGAGGGAAATGAGTGACACATGACTCAAATCTTGATCAATAATGTCAATAAACAAAAACTTAAAAGGGGTAAATCTCAAAACTACACATAAATTTTAGTTTAATGTGTAATTTTATACAAAATTTTTGATTTTGTGCAATTTTATATATAAAATTTTGATTTAACCCAATTCTCGTAAACTATTAACACAATTGTCAATATAGCATTATTTTATGTTTATATATTACATGATCAAATAATTATATTTATACAATATAAAAATAAATTGATGTATTTATTTATGTAAATGTGTATAATTGAGAGAGGAAATGGAATTACTTAGGATCAAACTCAAGCTCTCACGTCTATAACATAATGTTCTTGCCATTAAGCTAAAAGGTTATTGGCACAAACAAATTACATCAGATCAAAGTTCATGTATCAAATTACACATTAAATTTACATTCATGTATAATTTTAAAATTTTACTATAACTTCATCTACCAAAATATTCTAATTTTATTTTATTTTATTTTATTCTATTTAGTAGAAACAAAATATTCTAAATTTTTTTAAAATCCCAAAAAATACATAAAATCCTATTATTATCCCATAAAATATGCTTTGATATAAAAAAATAGAAAAAAACTCACATGCCTCCATCTTTAAACATTCTTTGTTTTCTATTGTATGTATTTTTAGTATTTTTCCTTACAATCCTTTCCTATATAAACTCTAAATTAATCTTCAATTACTCCCAAAAAAAAATTCCCAAAAAATATTTTTTTATTTTTTATTCTTTTATATGATGAAAAGAGTGAGAACAAAGAAACAGATGAATTGGGTCGAAATGGCACACGCGCGTCTCATATCTCCGAAAATATCCTCAAGTTGTTCAAAGCTAGAGACAATTTTAGAAGAAGGGTGCTATGAAAAAAGCCATGAAATTTGGATCTCAAACAAGATTTTCCTTGTTCTTCCTTTGCTCATTTCCATGGTGTTTTTGTTTCTTGCAATGCAAGGAACTCTCAATTTTTAGTATCATTGAAGGAAAAAAAATTGAAAATTTAATGGGAATTTTTTTGGGGAAAGATTTTAAAGGGTTTTTTCTTCTTCTTGTTTTGAGCTAAGCATGGAAATTGAATACAATTTTATATAACATTTGTAATTGTGAGAAATTTGTGTGAGATTTTGGTCCCTAATTCTTTTGGAATATAGTTTCAATCTTCTTTTATCATGGTTTATTATATCAATACAAATTCTATACCTCTCTTAATCTAATGTTTATGAGTACTCTATTTTTAAAGGGTATTTACTTGACAAAATGGTTAATATTTGTTAGTCCCTGTACTTCTATTTAATTTGAGATTTAGTCCCTACACTTTAAAAATTAAAAGATTAATTTTCTTATTTTTTTAATTTTAAACCTATTAACTTAAAATGCTTATTTTTTATCAATCATATGATATATTACGTGAGGGAATCGTAATTAACATTATGCCAAATTAACCGATTTTGATGTTTGGATTAAGATTTTTAAATAAAAAATATGAAGTTAGCTTTTTCTTAAAATATATTTTAACCAGAAAATATAATGATTTCTCCAACAGTTGCAAAGCAATGGCCCTTTCATCCGATCAAACACCCGAAGTTGCAATGTCGGCTTTCGAATACGGCAAGAATTTGGCTTGTAAATTTCGTAAAATGCCATCTCGAGTTTTATGGCATTTGTGTCCTAACACATATTTGGATATGGCACTACAGCAAAAATAGATTTTTAACGGTGTTTTTTTTGAAAGCGCTGCAAAAAAACGTCGCAATAGATAATGCCGCTAAAAAAAACTTATGGTCTCTAAAAACTCACCTAAGTTCAAGAAACATAGTTGGTGTTTTACGTGTATTTTTCTTTTCCCCGTCCCCTAATTCTTTCAAATAAATTTCCTAGGGATTGGCATATTAATTCGTAGACGATGTCACAGGCACATCAGCTTCCCTGGGAAAGGGTTCTTTATCTGATATACGGCAGGTAATTCATCGTGACCTGCATCTACATCTGTATCCGACATATATTAGGACATACTCCTCGTTTTCTTGTAAGTATCCGGGTCCAGCATATATTCAGACACCGGTGTACAATGTTTTTTGCAGGGAATTGTAACTGCTCCAATATTATTTGCTATGGAAGAGTTTCCTTGGTTAAAATCGGTGATTCAGCAAGTTTGAATTTGCAACCCCGATGCTACTTAAATCGAACCGGTGAATATGCATTTCAATTCACCAAATTTTACGGTTGCAGGCTCTCGAGTACGTATGGAAGAGTCGTGGAATACAGATGACGACAGAGCTAGCAATAAAGCATGCTAATCTTGTTGCAGCAGCCATTGATTCTTTGCCCGAAAGTAGCAACATCGACGTAACAAAGTCGAGACACGCACTTATTAATCTCACTCGAATACTCGTCACTAGGAACAAATGAGAGAAAAATTGATTCCCAGGTTTCAATCGGTAAAGTGTTCTTATCCCACATCAGTTTAGATTCTGTATATTACTTGTGTTCTAAGTTAGATGCTTAAGACGTTATCAAAAACCTGATTTTGTCTCTTTGAAAAACATTAAACAAGCATAAAACATTCTTTATATATAAATAAAATATATACAACATTCTAACTGCAATTTTTCTTACAATATACATAAGATTTGTCTGCAATTTTGTCTTTTAAGCTTTTAACACGGCCCTTATTCCTTCGAGTCCGTGGACTCCTTGTTTGTTCCAAGCTTCCCAAAAAGATTCCAAAATTCCTTGCATTTTTGTTGACTTGTTGAAGAAGACATCTTGGGAGATGAAGGCACTCCATGCATCCTATTCATATACACCATCTTTTATTAAACCTTTTGATTTAGAGTATCAAGTTTAAAAATAAAACTCCAACTTTAAACCTCAAGAACATTAGTTTATAAGACCGAAGAGATTTAATCAAATATCTAACGGAGCTGGTAAGCAAACCTAGCTCAAATCCCGACCTCAAAGCTAGTTCATAAGATGTGAAGTAATTTGTAGCTTAAACATCCCAAGATGGAAAGTATAGGGTTTAGAGTTTAGGAACTTGTCTCTAATATCAAGTCAAACTCTAACCTGACCTTAAAGACAACCCGAAGACAAGAGAATTTAGGGTTTATAATTTAAGGAACTTAGCTTTAATATTGAGTTAAAAGAAAAGTAAAACCCTGAACATCAAAGGTTTGCTTATATAAGATGGAGAATTTAATAGGGTGTATAAGTTATACTCGGTGCGAATCTTGCCCTATTTGTATCTCTGCAAACTTTTTTCTTGTTGCAAAAGAAACTAATAAAGTAGTTCAGTATCGTGCTAGTGGGCATATAACATGATGGTTCCTGTATTGTTTTTACTTTAAAACTGATACGGTACCAACCATTATAGAAGACAAGGATGTTCGATAAAAGTTTACTTGGAGGATGGAAATTAAAGGCCTTCTCTGCTACATCTTGGTGCAAACTCTAACCCGACCTTAAAAGACAACTTGAAGACGAGAGAATCTAGGGTTTATGGTTTACAGAACCTAGTTTAATATCGAGTTAAAAAGAAATTAAAACCGTAAAACCTCAAAAAGTTAATTGTAAGACGGAGAATTTATTAGGGTAGTGTATCAGTTATACTCGGTGTTAATCTTGCCCTATTTGTATTACTGCAAACCTTTTACTTGTTGCAGAAGAAACTAAAGTAGTTTGGTGTCATGCTAGTGGGCGTATAACATGATCGTGCTCGTTTCGTTTTTACTTTAAAACCAATACGCTACCAACCATTACGGAAGATAAAGATCTTCGATAGAAGTTTACTTGGTGGATGGAAAAGGCCTTGGGTTTAAGGTAGAACCTAGTTTAAATTCTAACCCAACCTTTAAGAGAACCTGAAGACGAGAATATTTAGGGTTTACGGTTTAAGGAACTTAGCTTTAATATCGAGTTAAAATGAAATTTAAAACCCTAAAACCTCAAAAGTTAACTTATAAGACAGCGAATTTAATAGGGTGTATCAGCTAGCTTTTTACTTGTTGCAGAAGAAACTAAAGTAGACAGTATAGTGCTCGTGGGTGTATAACATAATGGTGCCGGTTTCGTTTTTTATACTATAAAACCGATACATTACCAAACCATTATGGAAAGATAAGGATGTTTCTTACCTGGAGGATGGAAAAGGCCTTCTCTGCTACATATTTTTGTGATAATGTTGCACCTCTTTGTTGCAGTTTGTCTGGGTGAAGACAGAGCCTTGCTTTTTGATAAGCTTTTTTCACTTGTGAGCTTTCTGCAAGGCTTGTGAGATCTATCCTGTGCCAACCACTATTTGCCCATAGAATCTGTAATTCATATATATACACATATATAGATAGATAAAAATGAATTAATAATCCATTCTATATCAGCCTGCAAATCAATGAAATCCTTAAAATTATGGGAAACTGTTGAGTGATTTTGACCTCTCGGGGAGAAGTCTTTGATCTGTCATCTGTCGAGAATGGCTGATGAACCTCTTAGCAAGCCTGGTATTGAGTCAGAAGTGTCTATACTTGGTTTTATCCCCGAGTTTTGTCTTCCATATCTGCCAAGAACCTCGTTGAGTTCACAGAGGGGAAGTGTTTTAACCCACCATACTAAAGACATGGGTTCAAATCCCACCAAATACAAATTGTAAATTTGCATGGTGGGTGAAGCCACTCCCCCTCTTTGAACCCGGCGAGGTTAGACACTTCTAGCCCAATACTGGATTTGTTGAGGTCAAAATCCCCTCAACAGAAACCAAAAAATGGGTTAATCATAATATCTTACATCATGAAGTGTTGAAAGGAGCATTCGGATGTTATTTTCATTGCCAGATGACCAATGCTTCAGATCTTGGTCTTTTTCTTCTTCGGTTTTGGGTTTTCTCGGTTTTTCTTCCTGCAGAGATTATGAACTAGGATTTACTTGTTCGTGTCTTAGAGAGTTCGTAGATGATTATAACCCGGAAAAATCATAATAATTTTTTTAAAAAAAAGGGAAGAAAAGCAAAAGATTAGTTTACCAATGGAGATTGCATTGTTTGATCATTTTCATGTTCTCTTTGGGTATTATTATATCTCTCTTTTGCCCAAGCAATGGCTTCATCAATTGAAACTGCTTCTTCACTGCTACTTTGTCTAAAATCAGAATTTATCTCAATAACATAAGAACTCATTCCGTCTTCGTCATCCTCGTCATCATCGTATTCATCTTCTGAGAGCGGATTAGTCTGGACTCTGGCTATGGTCTCAGGTTCTTGACTAAAACATGAAGACAGGGACGAAGGGGAGTTGAACTCCGAATCATCGGCCAATGATATCTTGATGCTTGAAAAAGAATGGGGTTCCAAGCTAATGGTTTCCGGGGAAGAAGTACGTTTGTTGAAACGATAAAGCGATGAGCTTTTCATCGGATTATCAATACGGTTTTCGTTTTCCATGTGAAGATTTCCATTATAAAACGAAGCAGTGCTTGGAAATGGTGGCATCTGTTGTTGTTGTTCTTGTTGTTTTGATGGTTCTTGATTTGTTGTTGAGTTCCATCTGCGTGGAATTATATCACGTAAGATTACAGCATTCAACAAATTCAAAACGACAGCGTTTTAAAATATTTTTATTGTGGTTAAAATATGTCATAGGTCCTGTACTCTTCACAAATTTAAAATTTAGTCCCTATACTTTATTTTAACCTTCCCTACCTTTAAAACCCAATAAATATGGGGGGATCTAGTTCATGTAACTACGGGTTTTAGCCTCATTAAACGAGGCATTTACATATTTAGTTTTTACCCAAAAATCAAGAATTCAATTTGATCCCTTTTAATATAAAATATTGAACTTTGACCACAAAATTCCTAAAATAAATCCGAGTTTAGCAACATAATTTTAACAGGTTAGTAATTGGACTTAAATTATGAAATCTAAAAGATAAAGGATTAAATTTCAAAAATAAAAATATAGACTAAATTTTAAATTTATTAAAAAATATAGGAATTTATGACATTTTTAACTTTTATTTTCTACCCCAGGTGAAGAAGACTTAAAGAATTTGAGATTTAATCCGATTATTTCATAGGACTACGGCTTCCAACAATATATATATATATATTTAAAACGTCTGTTTTAAGATTTTCATGAAAATCTTAAAACTTGAGGTGTGTTTGATAAATCACTAAAATTTTCATTTAATTTTTAACTGTATTTAATAATCATTTTAATATTTTACTTAATATATATAGAAACTATTAAATTAATTTTATTTTATTAAAAATTAAAATAAATTACTATTTTTAAAAATATATGCTATATCTAAATTACTACAATTATCTTTCATCCAAAACTAGCCAAAATAATATAAAATATTATATTAATAAGATTAAAATTAAAAACCAATAATCTTTTATAAATCAATATTTACTTTTATCAAATAATATAATTATATTTTGTATTTATGTTTGTTATTTATCAAATATTTTAATATAAATTCAGCAATTATAAAATTTAGCAATAAAAATTAACATTTAATTTTTAACATTTAAATTTTCAGTTTATCAAACATACCCTTAGTTCATGTAACTATGGGTCTTGACCTCGTTAAAATTTAAATTATCTTAATTTTTAACCTCAAAATTTTATAATTTTATCTCAACTTATAATAGAAAATTCTAGAATTTGTTCTTTTCCATACACTAGAAGGGAGCAGGTAATGGTCTTGGCCTCCTCAAAATGAAAATTCACACTTTAGGCCCTTTAAAAATAATAAAGTGTCAAGGTAATTTAATGGTAAAAAAATATTTTGTCCTTCTTTAGATTTAAAATTAAATTTTGACCCCTCTAAAATGAAACGTTTAATCCTCAAGAAATTGTAAAATTTTATGTTTATATAATGATACAATTGTATTTTAACTCTTTAGCAATCTATAATCCAAATTCACCTCTCTAAGGAAGTCTAAAATTTTTTAGAGGGGTTGAAATGAAATTATAATTTTTAAGAGAGTCAAAATAAATTTTTTCATTATAACCTTATAACTTTATAATTTTAAAAGGACCGAATCACAACTCTATATCATTTTAGGGGAGTCAAAATATAATTTTATCATATATTAACTAGAAAGCATGTAAGATATTCAAAACGACAGTTTTTTGGTGTTTTATGATTTTTCGCTTTCCTACCCCTAATTGCATCTTAAAATAAGACTCGAGTCAGGGTTATAAACGTCAAATCAACAAGACAGTAAAAAGGCAGTTGAAACTTTAAAAAACGGTTAACAAAAGACGTTTATGTTTAAAAGCTAAAAGCCGACTGATTTACCTGAGTTTTGGAGCAAAATACGACGACAGTCCGATATCATCACCGTCCGTTCGCCGGAGACCGCTCATTTCCTGCCAACTCATCACCGAAGATGAATCCGACTCGGTTCGTTCCCAGCTAGATCGCCGGAGATCATCATCTGACTCGAAAATGTCAGTGGAGAACGACCATTCCACTTTGGCCGGAATCCTAAACGCCGGCAAACTCCTCCCACCCTTAATCGAATAACACGAACTGAAATCCAATGGCCTGAAAGCCTCATCGTAAAACGACGCCGATTGGGTGAAATCATCAGTGAACTCCCTGCAAAGCACACTCCGCGGTGGACCACCGAAGACGTCGGAGAAATCATGATCATCAGCCATGAAAACGGAGGCGTTTTTTTGAAAAAAACCAGTGTTTTCCATGGATTTTCGATGTGGGAAATTTTGGGTTATTGATACTCCAACGCACATTCGCCAATACTCTTCCATTTAACTCGTAAAATTAATCAAATTCTATGGCTTCGAGTTCTGGGTTTTTTGCGAAGAGGAAAGATTTACTTAAAGATTTTTGGAAAAAGAAAAAGGGAATTTAGGGTTCTTTTTCTTGTTGGGGTAATTGAAATTATAAGCTTTAAAGGGATTTTATGAATGATGTGGATGAAGAAGATGATGAAAGGTATATATATATATGGGACTGGAAAATTGATCACGTCATGCACCATTAACGCAGACATATGCAAACTCGCGTGGAAAAGTCTTTGTTTCCTTTTGGTTAACATTTAAAAATGTAAAATTATGCTATTAGTCCCTGTACTTTACATAAGGTAAACTATACTCGAGGTCACTGAATTATTAGTAAGTTTACGTTTTGGTCACTCAACTTCAAAAAGTTACAAAATGATCACTGAACAATTCAAAAGTTTTCATTTAAGTCTCTAGGCTGTTAAAATTGCTATTGTATGGCCTTTTTTGTTTGCACCGCCTGCGCCAAATTGAAAATTCTCATTGCCTTTTTCTTCTACAGTTCATTTTTTTTATGAAATAACTTTGAATATCATGAATCTGTGAACTAAAATCCAAATAATTTTTTTATCTGATCTCCAACAGTGATTGTTAGATCAACTTGAATTTAAGGTATGTTCTTCTACTCATCAATGGGTACTGATTAGAGGTGCTCATGGGTAGGCCGGCCGGGTTCGGGCCGGACTCATAAAAAAAATTCTCATTGCCTTTTTCTTCTACAGTTCATTTTTTTTTATGAAATAACTTTGAATATCATGAATCTGCGAACTAAAATCCAAATAATTTTTTTATCTGATCTCCAACAGTGATTGTTAGATCAACTTGAATTTAAGGTATGTTCTTCTACTCATCAATGGGTACTGATTAGAGGTGCTCATGGGCCGGGCCGGGCCGGGTTCGGGCCGGACTCATAAAAAAAATTCTCATTGCCTTTTTCTTCTACAGTTCATTTTTTTTTATGAAATAACTTTGAATATCATGAATCTGCGAACTAAAATCCAAATAATTTTTTATCTGATCTCCAACAGTGATTGTTAGATCAACTTGAATTTAAGGTATGTTCTTCTACTCATCAATGGGTCTTGATTAGAGGTGCTCATGGTCGGGCGGGCAGGTTCGGCCGGACTCATAAAAAATTTTGCCGGGTCCTAGGCTCCTGCCCTACTGCCCAAATATGGGCCTAAAATTTTGCCTAGGCCCGGCCCGAGAAAAAAATCATAAGCCCGGGCCCGACCCATTTTTTAAATAAAATACCAAAAATTTATTTTAAAAATTACAAAAATTTAAAAAAAGTATTTTAAAATTAAAAAAATTTTAAAAATAAATATATTTATTATATCGGGCCGGGCTCGGGCCAAAAAAGTTGTGCCCGAGGCCCGACCTGTTTTCTAAATGGGCCTCGTTTTTTTATCCAAGCCCATATTTCGGGCCTATATTTTTACCCAAACCCTCCCATATTTCTAAGGGTTGTTTAGTAGCCGCCTTACCATGAGTACCTCTAGTCTTGATTCATCAGACGATCGTAAAATCGTTGCTTGGAGCTCGATAGTCGGACTTATTTTCTTAAATAAAAAACTTTTGAATAGTTTAGTACTTTTTTAAGTTGAGTGACCAAAACATAAATAACTTAGTGACATTGGGTTTAGTTTACCCCTTTATGTAAGTTATCGATTTAATATATGTTTTTTTAATTTAATCAATTTTAGTTCATGTACTTCTTGAATTGGGTAATTTCAATTTTTGTGCTTTTTGAATTTTGATTTAGTATTGACTAAACGGTAACAATTAAATCTGTTTGTTTAAATTCTCCTATTACTTTGTATTATGTGTAAAGTTAGATTTTGTCCATTTTCTCCAATTGGATATACTAATTTTGAAATATATTTAATCCTTTTTATCTTTTCACTTTTCAAGAAAAAGAATCCACTTTTATTATTCTGGAAAAGTGTCACATGTTAGTTGATTTTAGACTCCTAAAATGCCAAAGATATTTAGACAAATATAGATGCAAGAGCAATGTATATATGTATATATATATATATATATATTTATGTTTAATTATTATTATTTTTAAATAATTTCATTATAGGTTCTGATTATATCTGTTGTTTTTGATATAATATTTAGAACTACACATAGTCCTTCCCAACTTATAAATAAGAGGGTAATACGCTTTAGTGCACTCAAACATATGCCCTCCTGTATTGACAACAATACCCACGTCAATCGAGCTAAGACTTAATCAACATTTAAGTTTAATTATTTTATATTTATGTAATTTTGATAAATTAATAATTTATATTATGTAAAATTTAAATTTTTTTCTTATACTTATATATATTTCATAATATTTTATTTGTTAATAATATCATGTCTAACTAATTTGGAATGGTAGCTAGCAAGGAAAGTGCATGACAGACCACAATTTCCATGCAAAAATTATTTGTGGGACACAAAAGAACATAAAACTTTCATGAATTGCACCCTACATCCTTAAATTATAACCTTTATTTTAAATTAGTTCCCAAATTTTGAAACATTCTAATTACATCATTATGATCCTTTCGTTACTAAATTAATTAATTTAGCCCTTAAATGAGATGTAAAATTTTATATGACATAGTTTAAAATGAAAATTTTGAAGAAAAGTGAACGTTATTGCATAACTTTTAAAAGTAAAAGCTAAAAATAAAGTAAAATCGAAAAAGAAGAAAGAATGAGTGATAAAGCTTTTATAAAAGTTTTGAAAACTTTAAAACCAAGATCTTTACAACGTCCAATTTTTAGTAATGGAATGACCTTATTGACATATCCTCGATAGTTTAGAGATGTAGTTAGGATGTTTTAAAGTTTAGAGACTAATTTAGAATGAAGGTTATAATTTAGGGATGTATGGTGCAATTAACTAAAAAATTATTAAAATTTTGAATAATCCAATTTAAATAAAGATGACAAATTCCTCAAAAAGAGCAGACAAGGCATGCTGTATCATGAAGCTTTTTGCCTCAAAAACCCTAAAACTTTTAAAAAAATCGTTTTCGTCCTTGTCGTGATCGATATTAGAAAACAAAAATTAATTGCTAAAAAGTGTTAATCAATGAGGTTTTTTTGGAAAGATTTTAGATATAATAATTAAAATATGAATATGTCTTAATAATATTTTTGAATAATCCAATTTACTAACCAACAATTATTCATTGGTTACTTTTCAATATTCAATATAGTCCAAAACATATTGGCCAATGTCAAAATGTGATGGGGGGATTGACACAGATAGTTTGTAAAAGTACTTTAAGAACAATGAAAAGTTCAAACATTATAAACTAGGAAACCCTGTAATATCATTAAATTATCAGTAAGTTTACGTTTTAATCATTCAACTTCAAAAAGTTACAAAATGATCATTAAACTGTTCGAAAGTTTTCATTCAAGCTACTGAACTATTTGAACGCTTTTATTTAACAACATATGTCAGGTCCAAGTCGACCTGACCTTTAGTGTTGGAGATCATAGAAGAAAGCTGTTTCACAGGAAAAAAAATGAATTATAGAAAAATGAATTATAGAAGAGAATGAGAATGAGAGCTTAATAGAGAACGTCATACATCAATGATTTTAATAACCCAGTGACTTAATTAAAATATTTTTGAATAGTTCGATGACTGTTTTATAAATTTTTTGAAATTGAATAAACAAAACGTAAATTTATTAATAGTACGAACTTAAAAAGTAAATTCCAAATAATTGTTATTAGAATTCAATCACGTTTTTAAGATAGAAAATAATATCTCTATTTTTTGAGATAAAAATAATATCTTTATTTTTTTTCTTTGTTTATCATCAAGATATTTTAAGTAAAAAAAAACAAAGACTTTCAAATCAAAAACATAGACAATGGACCTTATTGAAGGTAACTTTACATGAATCAAGGGGATCAGATTGATCTTTTTGTACCTAAGTGAGTCAATTTTAACTCGAATTTAAAAATTCGATTTAGTTTGATTTAATTATAACGGAACGATCTGAACGAATGATTTAAAGTGATCAAAACTCGAAATGATTCAAACCCATAGTAACCGATTCAAAAAACTTGAACCTGATCAAACCCAAATAATATGAACTTGAAATGACTTATATTTGAAATTAACTCGCACAAAAATTACTCAAAAATTTTAAAATCTAAATTGGTGCAATCCAAATTTACATGATTCAATCCAAGGTTTTTAATTCCGAACTAATCGTCCAGGCCACCTCTTCACCTGAACTTATCGGTCGGTCCGCTCCAATTTAAATAATGTTGGAGGAGACATGGTTTGAATCATTGTAGAAATCCCCCGAATAAGTGATGCAAGTCTCCAATTTAGGACCTTATACGATGGGATTGTTTTGTCTTGAAAAAGTACGAGGAAAAAGAAGACAAAAGAGTGCAGTTTAGTCCTTTCTGGATCCAACACTGCCATTTCATTTATGTTCCCACCTTTGGTTATTTCTCAATACTAATTTCCAAGACATCATCTAAAATATCTCACATACCTACATATAAAATAATAATAAATTTAACCCATAATGTTTTTATCTTTTATCAATTTGATCCTTGACTCAATTTAGTTTTTAATTTTTCAAAAAATTGTCAAGTCGCTTTCTCTTAACGGAAATGTCGATAAAAACATTAATTTTTTAACGATGTTGGCATGGTAGTCCACTTGTACTTCATGCTGACTTGACATTATTTGTTTTATATGCCATGTCAACAAATCATTTTAAAATTAAAATTTTAAAAAAATTCATAAAAATTAAAAAATCTAGCATGAAGTACACCTGAATTGTTATGTTTAAAAGTTTAATGTTTTACTCATTATTTCCATTAAAAAAACTGCAATCCGACTCTTTGCGAAAGGTTAAAGGTCAAATTTAACTAAAAAAAAGAATAAGAACCAAATTGACAAATTATGTAAATGTTAAGGACTAAATTTGTCATTTTACTCTCTCTCTCTCTCTCTCTCTCTCTCTCTCTCTCTCTCTCACACATATAAAGTATACTATATACATAAGTAGACTTATCCAAAAATCGAGTTTGATAGATTTCATTAGTTTGATTAGGACTTTGGTCAAGTTCAGTTCAATATGGATTTAGATAAAAGTTTCGATTAGAGTGCAATATGGATCTAGACCTTGAGGTGCGAACAAAGATCTCTTCTAATTGTCGTATCTTAAGTTTAAATCCCATCATGTGTGATCTTTTATTGATTTTATATCAAAATATATTTTTTAAAACAAAAAAAAAAAATTCTCATAACAATATAATTTATTTTGTAAAAATAATAGCTTTTCTAATAGTTTACTAACCGATTGATGTATGATTGACTCGTGACACTAAAGTTTTAAGTAAGGCTAAAATATGTCATAAATCAATGTATTCTTTGAAAATTTAGAATTTAGTCCTACTACTTTCCATATTTCAAAATTCAGTCCAACTGTTAACATTTTTAATTTTTTTTTGTTAAATTCAGGTTAATTACAGCACTATTTTTTTAATTGCATTCAAAAATCATACAAAAATTTAATAATATTACCAGTTGGACTTAAATTTAGAAATCTAAAAAATAGAGTTAAATTTCTGAAAATAAAGATATTAGAAGGTTCCAACATAAGATACCCTTCTTCATAAATATCCAAATTGAATTGATAAAAGCAAAAACAAGCAAGTGGGATTAAGCCTTAGAATTGTCTTAAAACATTGGGCTCCTCCACCATTTTCTTTTTATATGTTTCCCTCTGGAGATGCATTGAATGAGTGTTGCAACTTGCAAACTTGATGCTTTATGCACCTTTTTTTTTTTTTTTAATGTTGGAATTTATATTTTTTAAAAATAATTTATCTAAATTTTATTTCTGGTTTGTTTCTAAATTATCTAAGTATTACAGTTATTGCCAGTTTGTCTCTTTCTGTTTTTGAGATTATTCTGCAGACATAGCATTTATGCATTAGTTTGTAGTGATTTATTTATTGTTTGTATTATGTGTCATGTCTTTATATTCTTTTTATTCATGGTTATTATTAATAATAGTATTTTATTCGAAAAATTTCCGATGTTTGAAGTGTTATTTCTTATTATTATAATAAGATAACTTTACCGATAAGTGGTTGGAAGAAGTGAAACTAGACTTTTTCCTTAGGTATTTAGACCAAGTTCGAATTTCGAAGTCGACATTGTTTGGAAGGCTTTACTTAAATACCACCTCGGGTCTAAATAGTATTAGGCTCAATCGTAAAATAGATGAGGACATCTGTAGTTATATCAATGATACTTTTGTTTCAATTACTTTCTCCTTCAAGTAATGAAAATCAAGTAATGATGAATGTGTATGATTGAATACTTTTTCTTTACCATATATAGGACCATCTCTACGAAAATCAAGTAAATAATACTGCTCTATTCAATATGGTCCAGGGAACCCTTTCATTTGGAGATATTCGGAATCAACAATATAATATTTTCTTACATGTCGTAAGATGATAATTATTCAGTTGAAGAATTTATACTTTTTATAAACAAATAAATGAATGAAATAAATTTACCATCTAGTTGGTGTGGAAATTGAGTCTTGAATCTCAAATTGCATCAAAGAGTCATAGATAAGAACAAAAAAAAAAAAAAGAAAGCTCATCATTCGAATCAAAATTTTCAAAATTTACCAAAATTTTCAAAATTTACCAAAATTTTCAAGCTCATACCTTCATCAACTTGCTCTGCAATTTTTTTTATTGAAACAAAGGTCTAAAAAATGGCTTAACAACAGTTGATATTTTGCAAATACACCCCAAAGCTATGCTTGAATAAAGGCTTACATTACTTCACTTTGCATTTGAGTAGACAAGAGTAAATTAATAAAGGTAAAATTATATTTTTCACCCCCAAACAGCCAAAGCCAACAGGCACTGCATTTGATACCAACTTCTCCATTTGGGTCAATTAGCACTTCTTGAGAGTGCTTTTAGTTAAAAAAAGCAATTTGTTTGGGATTGCTTCAGTTATGTAAAAGTGCTTTTACGCTTCTAAAAGCATTCCCGAACATGCCCTTAGTATTCTTGAAAGGTCAATCCCTCTTCGTTGTTCCTGGAGGTATTTATAGGCAGGGTTCCCATAGAGTTCCCATGTAAGATTGTGTTAACATGTTGAACTTGCCATCTAACTATCATTACGGAGCACATGGGGAGATATCTTCGACTAGACAAGGATATTTGGGGCAAGATAGACCCTATCATTCATTCTGACTTGATAAGATAAAACAATTAAACCCACATGATGTTGGTGACCAACATTTTCACGCTTCTGATGAAGATCAGGTCATCTGATGTCTGGATGGTCATCCCAAAATGATAAGCTCACAAGTGACTTACTGACCAAACATTTTTTTTAACTTACCACATATCTTAACACAGAAAAAAATATAAGGAGACTCTTGCCACATTTGCCAAAAAATAAAAATACTAAAATGCCACATTTGCCACATTTCCCATCCTATACATTTTATACATTTTTATCACTAGTTTTATTTCTCAAATAATGTTAAAATACATTAAAACCTTTGTATCGCACGGGTATAAAAACTAGTTCACGTTTCGTATCTTTAAAATCCAATAAAATTTTGTAACAAAAGAAAAGTTAAAACGTGCTCTAAGTCTTGATAGTCTTCGTATATATAAAATTTAGTTTTACTTTTATTCTTGGAAATTTAGTTCCTTAAGTCTAATTGTTAACATCATTAAAGTTTTTCATTAAACTCGATTCATTACAACGTTATATTTTTATTACACGACCATGAAGTGAGTATCCTTTTAATTGCTAAATGTTACACTAGCGAATTTGATGATGGATTTTAAGGTTGCATTAATAATTGAACTTAAATTGTGAATTTTAAAAAGTATAGAAATTAAATTTCAAATTTACTGAAGAGTACATAGACTTAAAACATATTTTAACAAAATGCCAAGAAAACAAACATTTTATCAAAATTTTTAAATAAAAAATCTAATTCTCTTCTAGGTTTTTGAGTTGGGAAAGGATTGTATAAAACAAGAATGCCACGTTATCGTATCTCTTTTCTAATAATTTTTAATGTCACATCAACTTTTCATTATGAATTTCAATTTTCACCTACATAAAATCCTTTTTCGAGTTGAGTTCTATCATCTTTCTTTTAAATATTATTTTTCTTATCTAATTTTTACCTTTTGAATTTTGATAAAAGGATGTAATTAAATTTAAAAAGAAATTGAATTTTATAAAATATTTGATTTTGTCAGAAGATAATGAAACCTGGAATTAAAAAAAATAAAAAAAAAGTTTGAAAATTTATTTGATTTTGTTAGAAGATAATAAAACCTTTTAAAAATAATATTTTCGTTTATTATTTTAAAAATAGAAACATCACATCTGTCGGTAAATTTAAAAATCCCGCCACGTGGCGGTAATACAAGGAACAGAGCCGTTAACAATTCGCGGGCGATATCTTCCCTATAAATACCCTTCACCTTTCATATAATTCCCTCTTCCTCCCCTTTACGCCAAAAAGAAATTTCCATCTTTTCTCTATTGAAGCATTGAAAATATTTCAAAAGAAAAACCAATAAAAAAAAATGGAGAACCAAAAGCCGCTCCAAAACGGGAATAATGTGGCCGGCGATGATCGCCGCCGCGTCGGCGATGGATCGGCGTTGATTTTCCTTGGAACAGGTTGCTCCAGTGCCGTTCCGAACGCAATGTGCTTGATCCAGCCCTCCGATCCTCCTTGTCACGTTTGTTCTCAATCCCTCTCTATCCCTCCCGAACATAACCCTAATTACAGGTTCCTTTTTTTTCGCCTTTTTTTTTTTGCTTAAATTTAATCGTCCATACAATTTCTCTCTATATATATGTTTATCGTAGATTTGAACTTTTTCCGAGCTTTTTTTGTGCGTAATTTGATATTTTTCGGGTTAGTTTCTTAAAAGATTTTAGCTTTATGTTATTTTATTTGTTTCAGGTGTAATACATCTTTGCTTATAGATTATTGTTCGACCAATGGTATGCATAATTATATTATAATTGATGTTGGGAAGACATTCAAGGAGCAAGTTTTGCGATGGTTTACTTTCCACAAGATTCCTCGAATCGATTCCGTGAGTTGAATTCCCCTTGTTTTATGTTTATTTTTTTGTAGTAACTTGGGATAACAGTTAGTATTTAAGTTTGGTTTTATTTGTTCTCATGTTTTTTTTTATAGGATTTATAGCGAGTTTGTTGATGTATATGATGGCATTGTGCTTTTTTTTTTTTTCTCTTTACGAATATACTCTCTTCTGTTTATGAATGGAATTCCAAAACTAGTACTGATTACTGTATGAACTGCAGATTGTTTTGACTCATGAACATGCTGATGCAGTTCTTGGTCTGGATGATATACGTGTTGTGCAACCACATAGTCCTACGAATGATATCGATCCCACTGCAATTTACCTAACTCAATACGCGATGGATAGGTATAATATGGGGTTTTTTATTATTCATGGGGTCATTGATCATAGCCTACAAATTGCTTGTTATGCTGATTCATTATCAAGACATCTGTTGTTTCACATGTTTTTTATAATGTGAGAGGCTACTGATTTAACATGCTTTTAAGTAGGCTATACAAAATTGAAGCTTATTTCCCAAGCAAGCTATCAATAGCAAAAAGGATCTGTTTTGGGTTTATGATGTCTATAGCAATGTTGGATGATGTTTACTTTGTATGTCCCTAAACAGCGTTGCTGCAAAATTTCCATATTTGGTTCAGAAGAAACTTAGAGAAGGCCAAGAAGTAAGGCGGGTGGCACAACTTGACTGGAGGATAATTGAGGAAGACTATGACAAACCATTTGTTGCTTCAGGACTAAAATTTGTTCCTTTGCCAGTTAGTATGCTTTCTTAAGATAGTATCTAGTTTCCACCATATCGTTTATGCCTAAGTGTTTAATCATACTTTTGATGCAGGTGATGCATGGAGAAGATTATATTTGTTTAGGTTTTCTTTTTGGTGAAAAGTCTAAAGTGGCTTATATTTCTGATGTCTCACGTTTTCCTTCAAACACAGAGTATGGTAGGTGTTGCTTTTGCTCCTTTTCTTGTTGGCGCACATGCATTTACACCTTGTATACATTTTCTCCTTCTTGTGATGTTAAATGTGGTGGGGACACTTCTATTTTCTACATGTTACTTTTAGTAGCTTGTCAATGTTAAAGTTGTTGGAATATATGTTTATTGGATTTTCCTCATTACTCAACAATTGAAGAGCCCTTCAAGCATTTGTTTTAATATTTTACTCAAATCCTTTTTTTCTGTCACTTGAGACAGATTATTGTCAACCTTAATGAAAGTGCTTCTCTGCACAGTTCACAAACAGGAAACCTCTTTATGACTTGACTAAAAATTCAAAAGATAAGATAGTTTGGGATCATCTCGTTACGCATTTACTCTGACCTCTTGATATTGAGTGCAACTTGGTGAAAAGAAAGCACATGTTTTCTCACTTTTATGAATTGTTTGTTTGTGATTTTTGTTTTCATGGTAAAATATGTTATGTCATGAATTGTGTTTGATCAATATTATGTTTACAGTTATTTCCAAAAGCGGCAGTGGGCAATTGGATCTTCTGATAGTGGATTGTTTGTACAAGGTGTGTTACTCCCTTGCTTCTTTCTTTTTCACAGTTGTTGAATACTTTTCTTCATTTTTTCTTGTTAGTGAATTGTCTAGGAATTAGAAAAATTCAAAAAGACAATTTTAATCCATGCTGATTCATTCATAACCTATCTGCATCTATGTAT
This sequence comes from Gossypium raimondii, assembly GCF_025698545.1. Taxonomy (NCBI): domain Eukaryota; kingdom Viridiplantae; phylum Streptophyta; class Magnoliopsida; order Malvales; family Malvaceae; genus Gossypium; species Gossypium raimondii. The sequence goes on along the minus strand of NC_068570.1, from coordinate 59,200,333 downwards.
GTGCTGCTGTGCATATTATGTTCTTTCATGTTACATCACTGTGTTGTACCATAGGTTATTGTTTAACATAGTTGAAAGTGCTTTTGGGTTACAAATGGTGGCTTATTTAATTGTAAGTCTTGAAAAAGTTATCAGTATTAACTCGATTTTCAGAAACTTCAAAACTACTATTATAGAGATATAATGAATATAGAAATTAATTAAATGGTTATGAAAATTTTGAGATCTTTCCTTTGTTGATTATCTTGGATATTTTCATAAAATTTTTTTGATGAATGTACACTGCAATAGTAAAATTACTCATCTGTTTTATTATTTATTGTATTTTTAATTGTATATATCTTCTCTGAACTAATGTTTTATGTTTTCTGCATGGCAGAAAGGATCCCATAACGTTCACTTATGCTTACCTCAGGTTTTTTCTAAATTTTTCCAACAATTGATCTTCATATAAAAATTTTCCAGTAATGTTTTATGGCCAACACAAGCTGATCAATATCCCGTCGCTTTTAATGTTTTCCAGACTCTTGACGCTCTAAAGCGGATATGTCCTAAACGAGCTCTATTAATTGGAATGACTCATGATTTTGATCAACACAAAGACAATAAGGTTCTCATGGAATGGTCTGAGAGGTAAATTAGTACTTTACAAAATCTGATGTTATACAAATTTACTGGAATTTCTCATAAGATTTAGTTAGAACAAAAGAAAAAGCCCCCGATATCTGACATTATTCTTCTTAACTGTATGCAGGGAAGGAATCCATGTCCAACTTGCACGTGATGGTCTGAAGGTCCCCATAGACCTATAATTAGGTGAGCATTGTCCTTGGAAGCTCATACATGTTTGTGTACATATATATATATATGCATGCATCCTGGTAAACTTAGCTTTCAAAGCCATGGATGTATATATACATTTTTTTTGCTCAGCAGATGCATATCTACGTGTGTGTGTGTGTGTGTGTGTGCATTTGTGCATGTGTGTCTCCCTGGAAGCTCTTTGCTTGTACTTTGATTAGATCGCATATCGTATTTAAGTCGTAAATAAGAAAAATATGAAAATGAATAGCTTTCTCTCTGTCTCTTGTTTATGCAGGTTTATATATATATATGCATATATGGATAGATACACATGTATATATATGCGAGTGCGTTATGGGTCCTGGTAAACTTCGCTTTCAAAGCAATGTGTGTGCATATATTATACATGTCTATATATAAGCATGTTTACATACATACATACATACATACATACATACATACAAGCGTCTGTATATATCTATGTATGTCATAAAATGGTAACGGAAAACCTTACTTTTTCTGGTTTATGCAGGTTTATAGTTACGCAATGATCTCGGAAAAAAAAATCATCGTTTTCCATACCACATAGAATTTGGTGGGAGAAGAAGAGCGATTTGATTATGGTGAAAAGTAAAATCATTTATGAAGCTTTTAGTAGCTCTGGTTTTTAGAGTTTTATCATATATACATAAAATTATATAGTAAACGATATCGTTTTAATAATTTTTTTACAATTGAGAAAAGTCCAAATTTAATTGTTCCAACTTATTTTATCAGTATAATTATATATCCATATTCGATAATTTGATTAGGTAATAACTACTGTTATTTGTCTTTGTATCACTGTTAGTGATTTTTTAAACAATATTTCTAGTCTTTATATATATATATATATATGGTTCAAATTTGAATTGGAATTTAAGACATGTTATCTTGTACAGATTTTCAACTTAGAATACTTATCTAAGTTGAAATAATAATTATTTCATGTCTCCATGCTATTAATAACATCTGGCAAATTCCTTCTTTCTCCTTTCATTACCATATATACAGCTATGTTAAAATATAATAATAATAAAATAAATAATTAAATATTACAAAATAATTCTTTATACCAATTATTAATAGGACAAAGTATGCAGCTATATTCGGGAAATTTTTTGTAAAATTACTTTTATTTAAAATTTCAATCCATGACATTGTTATTTAACTGAATGTATGCTCCTTTGTAAAAAAAAAAGAACAGAAACCTTTATATTATTATTTAAAGGACTCATCATTTATGTTTTAATTCAATTGTAAAATTATTATTTTTAAATCTTTTAATATTTTTATATAATTTTAAAAAAAATTTGAATCCAAAATATCAAAGTCTTTATCAACTCTATATTTCAACTAAATTATTATAAATTTTTTACATAATTTTTTTTCACCTTGATCGTGGTTATCCCATCATCTAATTAATATAAGGGTAAACTATAAAAATAGTCACTTTTGTGTACCTCAAATTACATTTTAGTCACTTATGTTTAAAATGTTACATTTTAGTCACTTATGTTATCGTTTTGTTACGAAACGGTCAGACTACTGTTAAAATCCGTTACCTCCCTAACGGAAGTCCTACGTGGCAGTCCAAATGGGTTTTAAATGCCAACTTGGATGTCTAGTTGTTGGGATGAAAAGAGGTTTTTAATTAAATAAAATTCAATTTGGACTGTTACGTAAGACATCCAAGTTGACAATTAAAACCCATTTGGACTGCCACGTAGGACCGCCGTCAGGGAGGTAACGGAGCTTAACGATAGAGTGATCACTTCGTAACAAAACGATAACGTAAGTGACTAAAACGTAACATTTCAAACATAAGTGACTAAAAATATAATTTGAGAAAAACAAAAGTGACTATTTTTTTAGTTTACCCTTAATATAATTGTGATTTAGAGAATTTTACTATGTTGTGTTTTAAGGGTAATTTATTACTAAATTATTAGTAGATTTACGTTTTGGTCATTTAATTTTAAAAAGTTACAAAATGATCATTGAACTATTTCAAAGTTTTCAATTAAGTCATTAGACTATTAAACTCGCTAAACCAATCGAGAGCTCTCATTTCTAATTTTTACAGTCAATTTTAATGAAACATTTTTGTATCTAAAGTATGTTCTATTCGTTAATAGATATTGATCCACCATATCAATCGTCGTTTAGAGTCATTGTACTTTTTCTTTTCTTAAAAAGCTTAACAATCAATTGACTTAAATAAAAACTTTGTAATAGTTCAGTAACTTAAATGAAAATTTTCGACTAATTCAAAGAATATTTTGTAACTTTCTGAAGTTAATGCTTTGTTTACCATTGAGTTTGAAAAGCACTTTTAAACCCAAACCTTAATTTCAAAAAGAAGAAGAAGAAGTAAACAAACAACTTTTTAACCCATAAAATTACCCTTTTGTCCTCCCACTAAATCTTTTACTTTACAATATCATATCTAAATTGACATTTTATCTTCTTAAAAATATTCTTGACAGTAATGATAAAAACTTGTCAAAAGCATTTTTAAAATCTCTTTTCCACATCAGTTTTAACCTTAATGATAAATTAACCTAAATGACCAAAACATAAATTTACTAATAGCTTAATACCTTCGTGTAATTTAACCTTTTTTTAACAATAAGAAAGTGTAGAAAGAGTCAAAACAGAAGACTAATAATATCATGTGTTTTCATTAGTTGCTTTTTCAAAATCTTATATATATATATATATATATTGCATTTCGTAGCAAGTAGGGTAAGGTAGACCAAGCAAACTCCCCATGACTCAATTGAATTCTTCTTCTTCTTTTTCTTTTTTTCTTTTTTTTTTCTTTTTTTTTCTATTCTAACCCCTCGACTACGCCATTTCAAGATATAAACAAGAAAGAGAGTTTAAAAAAAAAAATCTCCCAACAACAAAAAAAAAAGTATGTCTTGCTTTGTACCTTTCAATAACAGAAATATAGATATATCCATTTTTGCATTTAAGCCAACAGTTGTTCTTGTTGATGAACTCATTGAATCATTGAAACGGTTCAGCGTTCGTACTGAAAATCTGGGTTGTATTCAAAGTTCTATTTTCAAGAGCATCCATGGCAATCTGGTAAGCTTTTTTATGTTTATTCTTTGATGCCCTTTTTGTTGTTTGTTTTGCTTGATTTTCATTTTTTTATTGGTATTTTCAGATCATATGGTATGGAGGATGGATGAAGAAATCTACTGAAAACAAAGAAGTTTTGATTGAAACACTTGTAAGATGGATTCCTCCTGCAACTGTTGTATTTTTGTTCTTCTTTTTGCAGTATTGATTGCATGGGGCAGAACGTTTCATTAAGTTTTGGCTGCTTTAGGGGTTTAATAAGAATTTCCGAAAATTGTGAGGGGTTTAGTTAAAATTTTATAAATTTCAAGAGGAAAAACGAGAAATTTCGAAAATTTTAGGGCGAAATGAAAATTATTCAAAATTTTGGGATGCCAAGGCCCCTTGACTCCAATGACATTCCACCCCTGTCCCCATGGTCCAGGTTGATTTTGAGTTGGTCATTTCGGTTTGGTGTAATTTAGAGTTATGTCTTTGGGATTTGAGTCACATTTTTGTTCAAAGACTTGGCTTTTGAAGTAGGATTATTTTAGGTTTGGATCATTTTGGATTGGGGTATTTCGGGTCACTTATTTGTATAATTTCAAGTTTGGATAAACTTCAAGTAAATCACATAAATTTAAATTTAGTTTTGACGGGTTTAGGGTTATTGACTTTTATGTTCAAATTGGATTGGGTTGATTTCAGTTTCAGGTTGATTAAGTTCTATTTTCGAGTTTGAGTCAAAATAGATAACAGAAGACTTGCTCGAAAATTGAGAGGGTTTGGGTAAAAATATAAGTCCGAAAAATGGGGTTAGGTAAAAAAATAAGGCATGTTTAGAAAATGGGTCAAGCCTTGAGAAAGGCTTTTTTTACTTGGGCCCGGCCCAAATTTGCAAAAAGAAAAAAAAAATTATTGTCTTCTCACTGTTTTGCTGCTATTTCACTATTATCTCTTATTTTATTGTTAATTTTGTTACTATTTTAGAGGCATTTGCTTGTTAAGTTGCACCTATGATTTGAAAAGAAATATTTATTTTAATGTTTTTAGTGTTTTTAATATATATTTTTTTAAAAAAATTACATAAAAAACTTAATACAGGTCGTTCGGGCCGAGCTCGAGTTTTAGTATTTTTATCCAAGCTATGATTGAGTAAAATTTTAAACCCATTTTTCAAGCTCAGATCTATTAAATGAGCCTAAAATTTTTGTCAAGACTCGGCCCAACCCGATCTATGAATAGGCCTAATAAATAGATAGATAAGATAATAAGTCAAATTCAAATGCTTCTATTGAGCACTCACTCAAAATCTCTATTTCTTTTTTCAGCTATCAATGTTAACAAGTACGTCAAGCATGGCTATTTTAACACAACATAGCTTCTTCGATTCATATGCCGGCGAATCAAAAGAGGGCTCAAATGCAGCCAAGTTCTCCACTGGAGACATAATCTCCTTGAACCTCATTTCGTCGCCGTGTTTCAGTGAACTACAAGATGTAACCTACGCGAACTTAGCCTTATTCAGGTCACGCTTCTCGAAGATGGATGGTGCGACATCGGGCGTTTGCTTGAAATGCCAAACCATGCCGATGGTAGCTTGCCTTTACGTATGGAAATCACTCCTCCATTGCTATTCGTGGATCCTTACCTCCGATTTCCGGAAAACGGAGCTGCCGTATCTCGATCGGTTTTCGCCGAGTGTGAAGTACGACATCTTCTGGGTTGTTTATGTACAAGAAAGTGGAGGAGAAATCAAGAATTAAAGAACATATGATGTGGGATTAAAAGAAAATGTTTTCTTCTACCATTTTGTATAGATTTTAGATTGGGTTCGAACTAGGTTTATGTGTGAACATTAATACACTTTATGTTTATCTAAGTCTAGTTTAGTCCGAAATACGAGACTGAAATTTTGTCCTGTTCATACTTGTGAATGGTTAACTCAAATATGTTTTAAATCCAGCTATAGTGTTGTTTATATATTTTTAAAAATATACTATTTTAATAATTTTAATAAATTTTCATTTATTAAAATTTTAAGGGTAATTTACTTAGTTGGTCACTCAACTTTTTAGGTGTTTTCATTTTAGTCATCTAGATAAAAATACTTGTAATTTGGTCACTGTCGTTAGAGAATTTTTTTCATTTTAGTCACCTAAACGTTAAATCTCTAATTACGATTGACTATGCACACCATATCATCATGTTTGACCATTTTGTTTTTACCCTCATCACTGTTCATCATATTCTTCCCCTCCATGCCACCCCTTACTTCCACCATTCTTCTTCTTCCTTTGCTCCTTGCTTCCATCAATTCTCCTCCATGGAAATCTGGTTGAAATGCACTGCTACTACAGAATTGATGGAGGAGAATTGATGGAAGCAGAATGATGCAATGGTTGGAAGCAGGGAGCAAAGGTAGAAGAAGAACAGTGGAAGTAGGGGGTGGCATGGAGAGGAAAAAAGATGATGAATAGTAGTGAGGGTAAAAAAGATGGTAAAAAATGATAAATGTGGTATGCACAATTAGCCGCCATTAGAGATTTAACATTCGGGTGGCTAAAATGAAAATTTTCTCTAACGGCGATGACCAAATTGCAAGTATTTTTTATTTAGATGACCAAAATAAAAGTGCCCAAAAAATTAGGTGACCAACTAGGTAGTTCACCCAAAATTTTGAATATGACTTTATATTTTTTTAATGTTTACATTATAACATTATCTATTATCATAGATTTGTTTTTTTATATTATAAATTACGTAATGTATAAAATACTACAAACTTAAAAAATAGGCAGCGTTCCGTTCGACCCTTAAATATTTAAACTCGAATCTTATTCATATTTTAAACGAGTCCTTTTTTGTTAAAATTCATTTTTCGAGTCTAATTTTTTTTCTAAACTTTCTTAAAATTTAGACAAATTTTCAAGCTTAGATAAATAGCTCGACTTTTGAATAAATCTTAGATATATCAATTGCAATATGGGCAAATTTAGAAGGGTTGGGATTGAATTATAAATTTTTGAGAGGTCAAAATATAAATTTATCATGTACTTATTTATAAATTTATTATGTTTGAAAAGGACTAAACATGATTTTTTTTTCATTTTGAGAGGTTAAAATGCAATTTTACCATATATAAATCTACAATTTTAAGGGGTTAAAATGATTTCTTTTTCATTTTTGAAGGGCAAAGGATCTTGCCTACCCCTTTGCATTTGCCCTTGCAGATCTTAAATGATCCGAACTTGAAAAACTTAATTGGCAAATTTGAATGACATAAATCTAAAATGACCCAAACTCGAAATAACCGTCAACTCAAAATTAACTTGAATTCGAAATTATTCTAAAATTTTAAGTTTTAAGATGATTTGATCCAGCACAACAAAACAATTCATCAAATTTAGTGAATTACAAGAGGAGGGTAAAGCCCTAACAACAATGCGATTAGCACGACCCAAACCAAGCCACACTTGAGACGATGAAAACCCTAACCATCTGACCAACACGCGAGATTCATTATTAATTTCTTTTTGCTAAAAAAAGAGTGGGGTCTAAACTATTACTTTTAAGAAACAAAATTATTATGGGAAGAAAATCATATTCCTAATTTCTTTCTTTCCCATTAAAATTAAATTTATTGAAAATTTTTAATTTTATATTGTCAAAATATGTTAGTCCTTGTACTTTAACAAAATTTGAGATTTAGTCCTTATACTTTAAAAGTTAAAAAATAAATTGTCTTACTTATTCCATTTAAAATCTTAGTTCGATAATCGACATTGTTAGTGTTTGCTATCAAAATTTATTAACTAAACGTGCTTATTTTCTATCAATCATATATCATGTCATATAAAAATAGTCTAATCAACGTGTCAAGCTAAAAAATTTGATGAAAAATACTAGTGATGTTAAATATAGAACTAGAATTTTGGAATAAAAGAAACCAGAGGACTTAATTTTCAAAATTTTGTACAAAGAGGACTAAATTCTAAATTTGACCAAAGTATAAGGATTGGTGGCATATTTTAACCTTATATATTATTTAATTATTTGGTTGATAACTTCATTTTGGGTTTTGTTACTTTTGTCTTCTTTTTTGACGAGGACGTGTTTGAAAAGTATGACCAATCAATTAAATTTAATTGTATTTGTACGTAGCTGCTACATGTGTTACAAATAATTAAAATAGAACAAATGATGAATTAAATTTAGTCTCTGAATTTTGTATTTTTTTCAATTTGGTCCTCAGACTTTTTTGGTCCATATTAGCATCTGAACTTGGAAAATTTCTCCAATTTGATCCCTGAATTTAGATTCCATTAAGATATTATAAAGTGACACTATGATATTGTGTCATGTCGTCACCTGAAATTTTTAAAAAAATCATATAAAATCTAAAAAAAATAAAAATTTTCGAATGATGAAGTGGTACAATCTCGGAGTGTCACATCATCATGACTTAATGCAATCCAAGTCTAGTGACCAAATCGGGACATGTTTGCCAAGTTCCAGAACTAATATGGATAAAGATGGAAAAAAATTGTCAATTTTTTGGACTGAAATGTTTATTACCATATATATATATATATATATATATATATATATATATACATTTTCGGTGCATATTTTATTATGATTTAAGTCACATCACGTGTAAGTCTTATATATATATATATATATATATCTAAATTTATGATTTAAGTTAAAATATGATTTTGATTATCGGTTCGATCATGTTTTATATGGTTAATTCTAATAAGAGTTATATGAAGGTTAAACTTGTAAATTTAAAAAAGAATATGGGATTAATTCCACTTTGGGTCCTCAAATTACGTTTTAGATTCTTTAATTGGCTCCTAAATTTTAAAATATTCTATTTGAGTCATCAAAGTATTAGTATCATAAAATCAAATCTTACCATTAGTCTAGATGTTAAATGACAACTTAAATCTGACGTGGAACATATTTCAAACACATAGATCCAATTGTAAATTGGTGCGTATCTATTATATGGATAGTAGGGGAGCCCTTTTTTACGAGACAAAATTGAATTATAAATTTTTGGAGGTCAAAATGAAAATTTACCATTATATTAACTTATAACTTTACATTTTAGAGGGACTAAACTACAAAGTTTGTTGGGAGGGGGGATCCTTACTTGCCCCTCGACACCACCCCTAATGGATAGTTTGAATTTGACATATTAAAGAAAATAACTCTCCTAAATTTTTTCGGCATTTGCTTTTTCTTTAATGTATCAAATTAAAATTGTTCTTGATGTAAGTATATACGTTTTATAATTGGATTCACGTGTTTTAAATATAATTCATGTCATATTTAAACGGAACTTAATGCCTAAATTTGTGAAAAGTCTTGATTGATACAATAATGATATTTTAAAACTCAATTAGAACACTTTGATAATTAGGGGCCAATTTAAATTTTCAACAATAGTTGGGGACTTTTGATAGAATTAGCCCTGAATATTTAGATAAGCTTAAAAGAAAAGATAATTGTTCAAAATAAAACAAAAGAAAAGAATTCGTATATTTTGACTATTACTTTATTTTTTTATCAAATATATATGGGTTAATATAACTTTTAGCTCCTGAATTTGATAAGTAGTTTCATTTTGGCACTTAAACTTTGCAATTAGGTCCATTTTGGTCATTGAATTTGGATTTCATCAAACTTTTACATTTTCTATGTTCATAGAATCAAAATGGACCTGGTTGCCAAGCAAGGGTGTATCCAGGGGGACTGGCAAGTCCCCAACCCCCAATAAAATGAAATTTTTTTATTTGAGCCCTTTAAATTTAAATTAATAAAGGTAAAATTATACTTTGACCCCTAAAAATGATAAAATTTGATTTAATCCTTTAAAAGTTATAAAAATATAGGATATTCAAATAGTAAAATTGCACTTTTATTATCGTGAAGATTACAATTTAATTTCAGCCCTCCCTAACAATTTTTTGGCTTCGCCCCTGTTGTCAAGTTCAGGTACCGAAGTGATAAAAAAAAAGTATATGTACCAAAGTGGACCTAATTGTCAAGTTGAGGGACTAAAAGTTGTATTAAACCAATATAAATGCGTTGCATTATCTTCCTTATTTAGGCTCTGTAGGTAAACTCGGTTGCTTGTTGTCTCCTCTGTCTTTCCTCCTTTTTAACTCTACGTGATAAACTCTTTCCCCTCCGAAATCTCAAATAAAAAAAAAAAATCCCAATTTCCCCATAGAAATTTCACATTTCTTAAATATTTAATCAGATATTCTTTCCTTTTTTTTCATTTAAAAAAAATTGGGAAATTGTAATTAGTTTTTGATTTGGGATGGCGATGTTGTTGGAAGATATTGTACAATCGGTGGAGATGTGGTTGAAGCTGATAAAGAAACCCCAACCTTACGGTGACCCGAATTTGGACCCGGTTTTATTAGTTCCGGGTATCGCCGGCTCGATTTTGAATGCCGTGGATGATCAGAACGGTAAAGAAGAACGGGTATGGGTCCGGATTCTCGGTGCCGATTATAAGTTCCGGACCAAGCTCTGGTCTCGTTTTGATCCTTCTACTGGTAATTTAGTGTAACTTTTGAAACTTGAAAGTGTATATATATTATTATACATTTATATAGTTGAGTATTTTGGGGAATTTTAAGAAACTTGGGAATCTTAATTTGATAATCATTGGAATAAACTATTGCGTGTTGGGATTTTTTAGCTAATATTTAGTTGAATTTTGTTTGAAGAACTTTCCATTGAATTAAGTGTAATTTTCATTTTTAATGAGAGTAATTTTGTTTTGAAATTATGTGGAGTGATTATGTAACTGTTGATTTTTATTGGTTGTGAAAACAGGTAAAACTGAATCTTTAGATCCAAATGCAACTATTAGAGTCCCTGAAGAAAGATATGGCCTGGGCGCCATTGATGTATTGGACCCTGATATGGTATGTTTCTGTGTGTATAATTCTTTACGGTGGATTTATCCAGCAGGTCCCTCTATTATAAGGTTCGAATCAAATTAGTTTAGTCATATACTATTAAAAAGAATCAAGTAAAGGCCAAATTTTAACAAAGTTAACATTTCCTGATAAATAGAGTTATATTTTTAAAGTGTTTTATGATTCTGCAGATGAGATATTTTGTTTTGAAGTTAAATTGTAAATGAAAATAATAATTTTTATGTCATTTTTAGTTAGTAAATGTTAACTTTGTTCCGATTTTTTTTATTTGATTCTTTTTAATAGTACAAGGATTAAAATAATTGATCCATTTAATAGTAGAGGAATTAATTTGATTTAGTGCCGCAAGTACTTTCACCTATTCTTTACTATCTTGTAATGCATGATCAAAGAAGTTTTTCTTAACCTTAAGAAATCGATTTTTCCGGCTCTTAACTAATGTTAAGACTTCATAATGTATTTTCTCAGTGAAAATGAGACTTGTTGATTCCGAGATGCTAAGATAACCCATATCTAACCCTTTAATCCTATGGAATTTCAACCTGATGATATGAACCATTGATGGGTTTTGATGAACTCTTTTTCTTTTGGTGCAAGATCGTCGGACGTGACTGTGTTTGTTATTTTCACGATATGATTGTTGAAATGCTCAAATGGGGTTTCCAAGAAGGGAAAACGCTCTTTGGGTTTGGTTATGATTTTCGCCAAAGTAACAGGTAAAGATCATAATCATAGTGTTACCAAATAATTAGTTAATCGTTTCTCTTTCTAAAGTAGTACGGTAGCTTCTCTTTGTATTCTTAGATTTGTTTTCTCTTTCAGGTTGCAAGAAACAATGGATCGGCTGGCAGCAAAATTAGAGTCGGTATACGAAGCTTCAGGAGGGAAGAAGATAAATGTCATAAGTCACTCGATGGGCGGCCTTTTGGTAAAATGTTTCATGGGCCTTCACAGCGATGTAAGGAATTCCTTTCTATTTTTTCATTTTCCTTGCTCTGCTTCTCCACTTCTCTTGTATCAATATACGGTTTAGTATCGTATCTCTTTGTGATATACTGTTGCCTTTCTTCTTCAGGTTTTTCAGAAATACGTGAAGAATTGGATTGCAATTGCTGCACCATTCCGGGGTAAGTGGTCATTTGTAACTTGAGTAGAGTACAAGACAATTAATAGTTTCAATTCAAATCATCAATTGCCTCAATGGAAATTGTACTATACCGAATTCCAAAACACTATCCATGCTGTCGCTCAATTTCCACTAAAGAATCCAACAGTTTACGAAAAAAGAACGAGAGGATCTAGTAGTTAGTTCGGTTTACTTTTGATTCAAGTGCTTATCAAGATGTAATTTAAATATTTTCAACAGGTGCACCTGGATATATTGCTTCTACCTTTTTAAACGGAATGTCATTTGTTGATGGGTGGGAACAGAACTTTTTCATTTCGAAATGGAGCATGCATCAATTGGTATGTAATTATGTTGGGAAAACTACATTGGTAGTTACCCAACTATTAGTTTCTTTTTTGGTCACCCAACTATGAAAAGTTACAAAATGGTTACCCAACAACTATTCGACTTTTTCCTTTTTGGTCACCAACCATTAAATATCTAGCAGAAAATTGGCAGCTTTAAAATTGGCAAAATAGCAACTTAACCCTCAACATTTATATATTAAGTCAAATTGGTTTTGATTCTAAAAAACTTAACCTTCAACGTTTACACATTGTGTAATTTGGTCTTCTTTTTGTTGTTTTGCTTTTCTTTGTGACCCTTTACCTAAAAAGCAAAACTGCAAAAAAAGATAAAATTACACAATGTGTAAATGTTGAAGGTTAAATTTTTTAGAATCAAGATTAAATTGATACAACGTATAAATGCTGAGGGTTAAAGTTGCTATTATGTCAATTTTAAAATTTGTCACGTCATTTTTCCGTTAGCTATTTAATGGTTGGTGATCAAAAAGACAAAATCGAATTGTTGGGTGACCAAAAAAGAAACTTACCAATAGTGACTGCCAGTGTAGTTTACCCAATTATGTTCTAATTACACTTCTGTTGTTTTCGGTGTAGATGCCCTTGAGGGCATGAACTTGCTTTCGATATGTCCACCACTTATGAATGTTATATAGAAGCTTATTTCTGATTATATACGGTAGGGTTTGTTAAATCTTCAATGAAGTTTAATCTGTAGTTCGATGTCATAACTCATCCTACTCCATGTTGCCTTAATTAGACGGAAGATTTGTTTGCATTTTGGTGCACACAGCCCGTATTTGCATTTTTCCTTCATTTTTTTGAGCAAATTATTTATTCTTGCTCTGCATCATTCAGCTTATTGAGTGCCCATCGATATACGAGTTAATGGCTTGTCCACATTTCCATTGGCAACATATTCCACTTCTTGAGATATGGAGGGAGAAAGAAGGTTGTGATGGATATCCTCGAACTATTCTAGAATCTTATCGTCCGGGAAATTGCATTGATATTTTCAAGGAAGCTCTTTCTGGCAACACGGTAAGCTATGAACTTTGATTGTGCGGAACCGGAAAAATAATTCTCTTCAATTAAGGGTTATAAGCAATTTGCTTGCGTTTTGTAATTTCAGGTCGATTATAACGGAGAGATGATTCCATTACCTTTTAATTTGGAAATCTTGAAATGGGTTAAAGAGACTCAAAAGGTGTTGTCTCACGCTAAGGTTCCTTCCGGAGTTAAATTCTACAATATATACGGGATCAATCTTGAGACACCACACAGCGTTTGGTGATCCCTCTTATTCGAATGTTCTTTTGAAATTGCTTGATGTTTATTTCTGTTTTCTGTTACAAACTTTATTGATTTAACAATTTTGCAGCTACGGAAGTGAGGAGGCACCGGTCACGAATATACAGGACTTACGGTTTTTTCAGGTGATTTTTGTTGTGCTGTAGTTCTAGAGACTACTTTTGTATTTACAGATTTGATTACTGAATTTCTTTCTCTTTATCAGCCCAAATATATATGCGTTGATGGTGATGGAACAGTTCCGGCTGAATCAGCTAAGGTTAGCCGACTCCCCTTCGTAAATCTTTCTATTATTTTTTTATTTACCGTAGTAATCGAAATACAAATGATGCCTATAACACCGGCTAAAGTTCTATGGAAGTTTTTGTATTAGGAGTTAGATTGTATTTTGCCCTCTTTAGTTAAAAAAAACAAAGAACAAAAGGGTAAATCATTCCTTGAATGTTAGAACAAAAAGCAAATTGGTCATCTTTATTAAAATTTTATCCATTTCTACTGATAAAAACTGGTGTGACTGATGAAATAACCGAACAGTTACACATGTTGTGCCTCATGTACCTTATTTAGTTTTTAACAATAAAAATGGTGTAATTTTAACAGAAAGACCAGTCTACTCTTTGATCTAATGTACGGGGATTAATTTGCCCATTATTTTAGTGTAAGGGGCAAAATGCAATCCGACTCTTAGTACAAGGGTATCCATAGTACTTTTACTCTATAACACTCCATTAACTTCTAAGAACTCATGGAGAACGGTTGATTTATGTGAAGTTATATTCAGAATTAGATGATGAAGCCATTATTAGTTCTTGTGATTATTGCATGTCGGACTATTCGTTTTGAATAGTAATCTCGTTCTGTATTGCATGAATGGAACAGCAGCATCTCTGACTCGATTTCTTTCTTGTTACTTTTCAGGCAGATGGACTCCATGCAGAAGCAAGGGTTGCAGTCCCCGGTGAGCACCGGGGAATTCTTTGTGAACCTCACGTCTTCCGAATCCTCAAGCACTGGTTGAGGGCTGGTGAACCGGACCCTTTCTACAACCCAATAAACGATTTTGTTATTTTACCGACAGCATTCGAGATGGAAAGTCACCATGAGAAAGGCTTACAAGTTACTTCACTCAAAGAGGAATGGGAGATTGTCACCAAAGATCAAGACGATCTCGATGACACAGTTAGTAGTAGAAAACCACTCGTCAGTTCGATTTCTGTTTCACAAGGGGGAAGTAATAAACACTCCTTGAGGTCCGAAGCTCATGCAACCGTCATTGTTCATCCACAAAACGAGGGTAAGCAACATGTCGAGCTAAATGCCATAAGTGTGTCCGTTGATGCATAGAGATCAGACTCCATGAAAGCGAATTTCTCTGTAACTCTTGTATATATATTTAAGTGTTCATGACCTTGAACAATGAACATGGTGTGTCCTTCAATGGTGTAAAATTGTTTAAATGCGTTTGTAATTGTAAGTATCCATGTTATATAATTATAATGATAATAATTTGCTTAATACATGGTAAAATTGCAGTTTGGCCACAAATGATAAAAGTTTGATTTTAGGCTTGTTAAAAACTATAAATATGTAGGGTGAACTATAGAATTAGTCATCCAACTATTAGTGTGTTTTTGTTTTGGTCACTAAACTATACAAATTTTTAATTTCGTCACTAACGATCGTTTCTGTTTTGGTCACTTTTGGTTAGTCTTTTTCTAATTTATACAATTACACATTTTGTCTTCAATGGTTGCACATTCTATCAATTTGATTTTAATTCTAAATAGTTAATAATTTAACCCTTCACATTTATAAATTCTTTCAATTTGATCTTTAAACACATATAATTGAATATAAATATAATTAAACAGCACCGAGTGTATCATCAGATCATATGATTGTTGTATAATAATAATAATAATAATAATAATAATAATAAGCTTCTCACCACTAGATCAAACAACATCGCACATATCATCAGATCATATAACTATCTCGTATACAGAGTAAACTCCAAACTAACACAAACTACAAAGTTTATATTTGATACACCGTCAATGTAAAATCCGACCCGATAAACATCAATTTTTTGCCCTAATAGCAACTCCTTTAACAACAAGTCCTCTCTTCCATTCACCAACATCATATTCATGAATGTAAATCTCTAAATCTCCACTATTTTTTGTTTTTTGCTCATCAAATGAAGCTTTGAATTCTCCAACAGGGATTTCAATCCATGTCTCTCTTGGCTTGTTCATCAATGTCTCTTTGCGTTCTATTTTTTGTCCATTGGGAAGTGTTAGTTTCAAATTTATTGCGGTTTCCCATCCAAAAGATGCTTCTCTTAACATGACAATGAAAACAACTTCGTATAATGTTGAAGGTGATAGCTTTGATACTGGGAATTTTCCGACCAGTTCTAACCAGCAAACTGCTACAAGCTCAGCAACTTCAATGGAGACATCACTGCATAAAATGAAAAAGCAATTGGTTAATCAAGGGGAAGTCAGAAATTTTCTTTTTATTGGGGGTGGAATTAAGTTGTATAATTATTTGAGAGTTAAAATGCAATTTTACCATTTTAATAGCTTATATCTTTATAATTTTTTAAAGGACTAAATAAAAAAATATTTTTTAGGGGCAAAGTGCAATTTTACTAACTTAAAATTTTATAAGTTCCAAAGAGTCAAAGGTTGCGTTTCCCATTTTATGAGGGGTCAGGGCCTTGCCAGCCTCCCGCCGACACCCCTACAATTAATGTTATGCTCGGGTTTGGGGTACAGGGACAAAGTTAGAAAATTGCTTTAGAGGGTAAAAAATGAATGATAAATTTTTGAGGGTTAAAGTACATTGTATTAATTTGTAATTTCATAAATTCTAACAGGACTATATGTTCAATTTACCATTTTGGCAGTTAATTGCACAAGAGACGTCCCCGAGCTATGGGTTTAATTCTAAATTGCTCTGTGAACTTCAAAATGTTATAATCGAGTTCTTAGATTAAAGTAGTGTTCCAATCAAGTCCTTTCTATCACTCTGTCAATTTTGACGTTAAAATGTGATATTGGATTTTACATGTTCAGAAATATTTATTAATCTATACATGTTTTGAAAAATGAACCACGTTTGATCTAAGTTGAACACTAAATGGTTAAATCGATGAAAAAATTTGATATTTTAAAATTTTGCCCAAAATTTAAAAATTTAGCAAAAGTTGAAAATTAAATCTTTTAGAAAACATTTGCTCACACTGAGTTCGTAATAATTTGCTTATAAAATTTGTAATAAGACTTTTAAGTTTTAAAATTTAAAATTAATCTCTCCAAATTTTTGAAAATTCTAATTAAGCCTTACAAAAGTTACGTATTAAGAAAGTCTCGGAGGATCAATTCTCGTACCCATATCAATATATATATATCACGAATATCGAATATGAATACCTGGTTGATGTTTCTTTTTGGTAAAACCAACGCCAATGACGGTCGTTTTCAGCCCAAGTAATTGATAAATCTCTTGCAAATAACATGAAACAATTCTTGTTGTTCTTATCAACCCAATACTTCTGCAACAACAACAACAACAATTTATGCATCGAAATAACAAAATCTGAAAAAAAAATACGTATATCAAGATCCGAACCTTGAGAATGTTTTTACTTACCTTTCTCTTTTGGTTCAAGAAAACACCATAATGGAGCTGAGAAATCAACTTATCCATAGTGGACGTATCGATACGCGAATCGACATCTCTCAATATTGTTTCGTAATTATATGGAACTTGAGTTTTCTCAAGTGTTTTCGATGATCTTGAATCAACGAAGTCCGTTTTTTTCTCCGTCGGTCGAACCGAGATGTTGCTTTCCGGGTTTTTCAACTCGACCCTATTGTTTTCTAGGTTCGGTTTCGAGTCTTGTGGATGTGTCGAGTCCTCATGTGATTGTGAAGCACCCATGTTTTTACTCTTAGTGTCATCTCATCTCCATGGGAGTATTGTATTTATAGCATGAAAAAGAAATTATTTGGATTCGAGTGTGAATAAAATACGAATATATTTAATTTTTTAAATATTATTTTCGGGTTTACATTGGGAAATGTATTGGAATCGGATACCCAAAAATAAAAAATAAAAAGTTAAAGTTGGGGACTGAAAATAAAATGGCTTTTCAATTCTTTGATTTGAAGACAATATTCCCTTATGCAATTTTAGAGGATATTATCATTACAAGCTATATCTTATAGTTGCTTTATGATAAAGCAAAAAGAAAAGTATCGGATTCTTCTTTTCGATATTCTTTATATTCATTTTACGGTTCATTGATTTTAATTATAATCGCGTATTTTTAAATTTTGGTTAGTTCAATTAATGGTTAAATTGACTCGAGTTTTTAAGATTTGATCCAATCAGTTTGAACCTGAACGTGATTTACTTGATTTGATCATGAAAAATGAATAATCCGAACTCACCAGATTCAAATTCGAAATCGATCTAACCCGAAAATGATCCAAACCCGAAATAACTCAGTGCCAAATTAAGTATAACTAAGTGTGATAAAAAAAAGATAAAAGGGGTAAGCAAATCTACTGGTAAAGTGTCTCAATATTATTGATAGACCATAAATGTACATATAAAATCTTTGAAATTTAATACAAAATCTTTGAATTTAACGTTGTGAATTAATTATTATTATATTTGTGTTTTAATTATGAATTAGTTGTTTTTATTGCATATTGGTATTTATACTATTATTTAAGTGTGTGATTGAGTTGGTGTCACGAGTTAATTCGACATCAATTTAGTCAATGATATTACTAAAATAACCTTACATATTATAAATAAGGTATATTATTATAGGGGTAATTTTGTCTTTTTAATTGAAAAAATAAAAAAAAATTACAAATGTTGAGATTTGAACCCATGTCACCAATATTCTTAATATGATATATTTACCGAGAAATTATTTTATGGACTTTTTCCACCACATCATCCATGGCCCCTTTTCAATTATTTAATGACATTTCAACAATTTTTTCCGTGCTATTGACACATCATTTTGGTAATTTTTGTATCCAGAACCTAGAACCTTGACCCAGAACCCTAAACCTCAAATTTGAACCACATTCAGGGTTTTGGGTTTGGAGTTCAAGATTCAGGGTAAAAGAATTACCAAAATTATGTGTAAATGAGATGCAAAAAAATTGCTAAAATGTCATTAAATAATTGGAAAGATACCATGGATAATGCGGTGGGAATTGTCTATAAAACAATTTCTCTATATTTACCTATTTAAATTTCATTCTACTTACTTTTAAACTAACTTTTTAATTTTAATTTTGTACATATTATGTATGTGTTATTATTAATTTCAAACGTTATACTCACAAATTAAACTAATTTTGTATTTTAATTCGTACATATTGTATACGTGTTGTGATTATTATTAATTTCAAACATTACGTTTCGTTATTTATTATATGTTTTTTTAACGATATCCGTGTTTTAAATATGTGATTTCCACACGTATATGCGTGTGATAAAATTTCTAATATTACCTAAAAAAGAAATTTATAGTGAAATATACTGTAGAATGTATTTATTGTTTTTATTTATTCAATTAGTTATATAGCAAAATCATAAAAAAATGGTAATATTGCTAATATAACCCTTTCAAACACTTTCTTTCGAATTAGTACAAAATTCATTAAAATTTTGGTAAAGTAATATTTAGTTTTTTTCCATGGTTTCTAATTTTTTATCCATATTAGTCTCGAAACTTGGTAGTTTTCCCCCACTGAACTCAGATTCCATTAAGGTACATAATGACATGGTATCATGAGATTGTGTCATGTCATCACTTGATTTTTTTAAAAATAGTTTCTTTATAATTTTTAAATAAAATTTTTGGCAGTTTTAGAATTTATACAAAATTTTTAAAATTTTGGGTGATGGCGTGACATAATTTTAGAGTGTCACATCATCAATACCTTAACTGAATCCAAATTCAGGGATAAGATCGAAAATGATTGTTTGGTTCCGAGACTAATATAGACAAAAGAAAATTAAGGGATCAAATTGCGAAAAATTGTCAAATTCAGAGACTAAATATTACTTTATCCCTAGAAAATAACCATATTGAACCCCCAACATTTAACTCATTGATGACAAGTGTTTACCTTAACCTCAAAAGGATTAATCCGCAAGCTTTGCCTATACGATAGTTTAAGTGAGTGCGTGTGTGAATTTGAAATTGAATTTAAGTAAAATATGTGGGTTCTTTTTGTTAAATTAACTATTCAATTTAGTCCTTATAATAATTAAATGTATAACTTTTGTTTTTCAATTATAGTCTAGGACGGCTCAGAAAGTTTGGCGCAGATCTAAGAGCCTAAATGCAAAAAAAAAAAAAACTATAGCCTAATATGGACCATTTTCTAAACCGTATCTCCAAAATTAAATAGTTTGTTAATAGAACCGGATTAGTGGTCGAACTGGTCAAATTATTGGTTCTTTGATTTAATCGGTTTATCCGATTCGATTAAATAAATTATTAAAAAAAATTTCTGGTTCAATTAATTTGTATTGGTTCTCAGATTAACCGGTCTAATGGCTTTCTCCTGAATGATATTATGGCAAATTCCCTATCCAACTGGTCCGATTTAAACATCATTGAACTTTTTGGTTTTTGAAAAGCCTCACCGAATATGAATGGTAGTAGGATATATATATATATATATATATATATATATATATATATATTGAATTATCTGAATTCAAATATGCCTAAAAAATTCATACCCATTTATCCCCAAATTATCCAATTATTATTATCCGAATCGAACTAAATATTATTATTCATTGGATATCCAAATCCAAAAAAAAATAATCAAAATTCTCAATCATTTTCCGGATATTAAAGTAAACAAAGACTCAAATTCAAATTCGCTAAAATTCCTTATATAAACTATAAGCTTTTTATAAGTAGTGTGGATTCAAATATCTGAGCTCAAATCTACATTCGTTATCCGAATAAGTAATATAAATTTAAATAATGGATATTCATTATTTCTATTCGCTTCCACCCTAAATATGTGGTGGACAAGGGCGCAGCTAGGGGGGCTAGCAGGGGCCCTAGTCCCCCTTAAAATAGAACATTTTTCATTTAGGTCCTTTAATTTTTTTTAAATTTTTAATTAGTAAAAGTAAAATTACATTTTGGCTCTCCTAAAAATGATAAAAAAATTAGATTTAATCTTTTAAAAATTATAAAAATATAGGCTATTAAAATGGTGAGATTGTATTTTTACTATCGTAAAAATTACAATTTAATTTCATCCCCTAAATAAATTTTCTGACTTCACCCTTGGTGGTGGATAATAATTTTAAAATCTGAGTTCGAATATCCGAATCTTACGATTAGGTGAAGGTGAGGCGACCATGTAATGAATGTAAAGGGAAAAAAAGATAATTAATAAATTTGGATTCATATTCAAATCCTTGTCATCTCCATAAATAGATAAGCTTTCAAGTAGGGGAAGTACCAACCAATGTAAAAGCCTCTTTATCATCATAGGCTAGGCTACTTAACCTTTGCTTGCTTTATTATTTAAACCATTCATAACCCAAAAGCTTAAAAACAACAAGAACCCACAACACAAATGGGCACCATTTGGAACAAGCTTATGACCATTTGTTTGGTGATTGAGATTATAGCCAACCATTTAAGGGTACCCACCATTTGTTTTGCCCATAATATTACTGCATTTTTTGTCTTTGGAGACTCTTTGGTTGAAGTGGGAAACAACAATTACATCAACACATTGGCAAAACCGGTGTTTCCTAATGGTATCGATTTCCCAAAAGGAGCTCCGTCAGGTCGATTCACCAATTCTCGAACTATTGCAGACATTATAGGCAAGTTATCATTTTGTAATTTAGATTATCATAATAAGGCTTAATATATCATTTTATATCGAGTTTGACACTTTTTTTTCTAATGTGGTATCTGTGTTATTTTTGGTCAAACCTGGTACTTATATTTGAAAAAAGTCATATATTTTGATACCCAAAAGTAATAGTGTTAACTATTTTAATTTTTATTTTTAGTTTTAAGGTTGATTTGATGGAAGTTAATTACTAATATTATAATGTTTGAATTTTTCATGATTTTGTTAATAAAATAAATTTAGTATTAATTTTGAATTTGTTTAATTTATTAAATACAAAGGTTGATTTGATTAAATTTAATTGCTAATATATTGGCTAATTATGAATTTTCATCAGATAAACTCTAAAACTGAAATTAAACACTAGAAAGTTAATACCATTACCTTTAGGGTACTCAAATATAAAAGTTTTGTCAAATACAGGTACCAGATTGGGGCAAGAATAACACAAGTACCACATTGTAAAAAAGTGTCAACTCATGTACCAAATTATATATTAAGCCCTATAATAATGGAAAAAAACATGTAGGGTAAGTTGCGGATGCATCGAGTCGGAGTCAAGGTGGGAAAAAAAACCATCTTGCCTAGTTGCCATCTCTAGTGTTTATGGACTTGAGTAGGTTGAGTTTGGGTCAAGCTCATGTATGGTATCAACATTATATAGTTGCCTAAGCTTGACCTGATCCATGCGTAGAAAATTGGTTTAGGAAATCAGAGATGAATCATAAATTTTTGAGCTTAAAGTGCAATTTTAACATTATACTAACTTATAATCTCATAAATTTTTGAATGAGCTAAATGGCAAATTTACCATTTTTGGGAGGCCAATGCCATTGCCTGCCCCCTTGCCTATGTCCTTGCTTATGTGTCTCAAATTTGATCTAAATATGTCTATATTTACAAATAGCTAACAAAGCTCATTTAAGTTCGTCCATAAAAAAAAATGTTATTTTTTATTTGAAATTTTTTTTCCTTTTTTAAAAATTTTCAAAACATAATTAGTGCTTTAATATTTACACTATAATATTATATATTTAGTTTTTATATGTTATAAATTATATAATATATTATAAAGTTGAGAAATTGGTCAGGTCTGGTTAAGACGAGCCTAAGTTTTGAATATTGAAACCAAAGCACAACATATAATTTAAACAAACCTAATGTTTTTTCCCGAGCTTGTTTTTGGGTATAATATTTTCACCCAATTTTCCCAAATGTTAACTTTACATTCGAGTTTGGATGGATAACACGATAATTTTGTATTTTTTTTTTTTTGTCTATGTGTTGAACAGAAGAAGAACTTGGTTTTAAAGATTATGCTCCTCCTTTCTTGGCACCTAATACAAATGGAGATTTGATTTTGAAGGGTGTCAACTATGCCTCCTCAGGATCTGGAATTTTACAACCTAGTGGATTAATCTTTGTAAGATTAATTTCTTCCTTGCATTACTAAATATTAGTTAAGATAGACTTGCCAATACTGACTTAATCTCGAAAGTCTGATTTGACCATAAAAAGTTAAAACTTGAATTTGTCTAAGCAACACCTAAATTGACTCAAACTTGAAATGATTAGAACTTGAAGTAATTTGAACTTGTAATGATCTAACCTGACTTGAAAACCTAAACCCAAAATAACATGAACCGAAGTTGACTTGAAACCAAGATGACCTGAGTAACCATATCCAGATTGGTTCATCC
Organism: Gossypium raimondii; assembly: GCF_025698545.1. NCBI lineage: Eukaryota > Viridiplantae > Streptophyta > Magnoliopsida > Malvales > Malvaceae > Gossypium > Gossypium raimondii. The sequence goes on along the minus strand of NC_068570.1, from coordinate 59,177,023 downwards.
CAAAACTAACTTGATACACCCAATTGACATGTCTAAGCTTAGATGTCATTCCTTTTAAAATACTCTTAGATCGAGGTTGTAAATTCAAGATAATTTTAACGGGGTGTTTGATTCACGGAATGTAAGATTATCTTTGGTAATAAGATTATCGATATTATCATGCATATCGCATTACCTTGTTTGGTTTATTTGGCTGGAATGTAAAATTTTGTTCTTTGGTTGACAAAATATAAGACTACCTAAAAACATATTTTACTAAATTGTATTTGTTATAGGTATTGTATTTTTAGATATTTATAAGTAAAGTTGAAACAATTTAGACATAATGCATGCAATTATATCTTTCACCATTGGTGAATCTTACAACCAAGCACCCTTTTAAGTTAATGGGTAGTTTTGATTTGAGTTGCTGAAGAAGATATCAAACTAATATTGGTGAAAATAAATTTTTTGAGCAATTTCATTATGGGTTCTGATCATATCTGTTGTTTTGGACACAATGCCTAGAACTATCTATAGCTCCTTCTTAACCCGTAAATAGGAGGATGATGTGCTTCAGCGCACTCAAAGCCACGTCCACTTGTATTGACAAAAATATACATGCACCAATTGAGTTAAGACTCAATCGGTAATATTGGTGAAAATGTTGGATTATCTATATACAATTATATGTATTGCAGGGTGGGAGAATTTGCATGGATAAACAAGTGGATTATTTTGCAAAGACTAGGCAAGACATCATATCAAGAATTGGTGCACCAGCGGCTCAAGCAATGCTAAGAAACTCACTCTATTTTGTTATGATTGGGTCCAATGATAAACTCACTCTATTTTGTTATGATTGGGTCCAATGATATTATATTTGGAGAATATTCTCTAGCTTTTGATTTCAACCATTATGTGGATGGAGTGGTTTCAAAATTCAAATCCCAACTCACAGTTAATTCTTCTCACTAATTCCTCTCAAATTATGATTTTAAGTTCAATTATTATGGTTTATTGAAAATTTTTAGGTGATTGAGCAAGGGGGAAGCAAGAATTTTCTTTTCGGGGGTCAGGATTAAGTCATTTTGTTTTTATGAAAGCTAAAATGTAATTTTACCATTGTATTGACGTATATCTTTATAGTTTTAGAAGGACTAAATCAAAATTTTATCATTTTGGGGGAAACTATAATTTTATCATGTATGAAGGGGGCTAAAATGTAGTCTCCCCACTACCTTCGCCCTTGTGATCAATGGTTTTTCTTTATAAATATCATCAGACAGATCAAGAAGTTTACTCGATTCAACCATCGAAATCACCTCAACAAGATCCAATTTCTAGCATTAGGGCTTGTTGAGGGTTTTTCCCCTTTTGGGGTGATTGAGTCGAGTGAACTTCTGCATCTATCGATTGAAAGTTGGTGAGGGTTTTTCTTTGCAGATCCTTACTAACTTTCACCTAATCAAGAAGATTACTTCGTTTAACCACCAAAAATGTCTCGACAAGATCCAATTTCTAACGATCTAGCTAGGGTGTTTTTTTAAAGAGCTTCTTAAGTGATTACACCGAGTAAAACACCTTGATCTATCAAGTAAAAGTTGATGAGGGTTTTTCTCTACAAACCCTCACTAATTTTCACCTGATCAAGATGTTCACTCGGCTAAACTCCGAAAAAGAAAACCTAAATAATATCCAATTTCTAACTACTTCAATCTGTGTGAATTGCAGACACTCTATAACTTGGATGCCAGGAAGATTGTTGTGTTGAGTTCCCTGAAAGTGGGTTTCATGCCATTTGAGATAGACATACATTTCTGTGGCCAAGATTGTGTTTCCCCACTAAATAAACTTGCCAAGTTATATAACTCTAAATTGAAAAGCCTACTCGAAGATCTTACGAAAAACCTTTCGGGATCGACATTTGTTTATGCCGATTATTATGCAGTAGTAGAAGACCTCATTAACAACTATAGATCATATGGTGAAATTCAGCAATGAACTTTAAAATTAGGGTTTGGAAAAGTTAATGAGATATGAATTTTGATCTCTTTTTTTTTTTTTTTTTCCAGATTTTGAGAAGGCGAATCATGCTTGTTGTGAACTGATAGGGAGACATGGCGGTCTGTTTCCATGCTTACCGGTGTGTCGAATTTGCCCTGATCGAACAAAGTATGTTTTTTGGGATCCATTCCATCTAACGGAGTCAGCGAATTTAATAGTTGCAAAGCAATTACTGGATGGTGGCCTTGAATATGTTTCACCCATTAATATCCGACAACTTGCTAATTCTTGATGACATGCCATTTTCCGAGTCACCGACAATGTATAGAATTATCCACCGTCAGCACATCAAATATAAACTTATATATATTAATATTACATTTTTCGAGTCTTAGTTTAGTTGACATTATTACAACAATTTGAAGTACATGAATTTTAGACACTTTTAAGCACGTAATATCATCCAAATTAAAAAAAAATCCCTTTCATGCTAATAAATTGAATATCTATTAGCCTACCTTCACTCATCAATTTTTAAGCATGTTTTCAAATCTAATTATATTTCTTAAATGGTTAATTGCATGAAATGTCCCCAAATCATATCCAAATTTTAAATTGATCCATAAACTTTAAAATATTTTAATTGAGTTAACAACGTATCAATATTATATCGACAAGGTCATTTTGTCAATATAGACGTTAAATGTTAGGATTTGTGCCCTTAGTGCAATGATTTCATCATCCTACTCAAATCTTTTAGATTGGTTAAATAAATAAAATTACCACATGTTTGATTAATTAATCTTTATATGATTATCCTCTATGGTTTTTGCACGAAAAGCAAAATGTATAAGCAAATATACACTACTTGATTAACTAAAGTTAAACAACATATATTAGTAGGTAATCTAAATTATCCAAAGTTTGCATAATCATATCGAGCAAATGATTAAAATAAATATGGGACGATTATGTCTAGCTATTGGAGCTATCAACTCTCAAAAATAGAGACATAGATGTGATTGTCTAGATTAGCAATTCATCGTATTGGACTTAAAATGAATTTATCCTAGATCCGTTTATGGATTTATTCACTTGTGACATTTATTATGTGACTTACCTAAATCCTGAGTAGGAATGGGCTATAAGTTGAGTACATGACTTGTGCCTGACATGACGTCACTCACGGTAGTGAAATTCATAACTCAAATAAAGAGTAAGTGGTATCGTTCTCACTAGCATTGTATGGACCATAAAAGTGGAAAGTGGTCATGGGTCATTTGTCAGTGACAAATAACTATCATTATTATTCGTAAATAATGATCATTTGTCAGTGTCAATCACTTGGTGCACACAGTTTCGAGGCAATTATCTCTTAAAAGTCCACAAACTTGTAAAATTCGACTCACTTTTCTCTTCACAATAATAATCCTTAACCAAAAACAAATAAACATAATAAAATATTTAATTCAAGAAAAATATAATAAAATCTTAAAAAAGATTCTTCATGTTTTATCCGTCACAAATGCACTAAAAACGACGGCTTGGAAACTTCGGCGCCCATCCAAAAGCCGAAATGCACAAAAAGATAAATTAAATACTCCTCTCTATACACTATAGCCTTTCCCGCAGGAACATCCAGTGCGCTTGACAACATCTCCTTCTTTAACAGCGGTATCACTACCAAAGACAGCAATCCTCCCTACATTCTCATTCTCAAGATTCAACGCTATTCCTCTCACACTGCTCGCAAATTCAACCATTTCCCCAGCTTGAATCTCGTTCAATCCATAAACACGTGCATTAATCCCATCTCCAGCTCAGACTACTCCACCCATCTCATCCACTTGATGTATATATGGACCAAAATTTATTACCTTCGCAATAAAATTGCTATGAAATCAACTATGGAATGTAGCTCGTATAATTTCAATATGGACCAACTCAAAGTCATCAATGTGCTTCATTTTTTGAGTTATAAATTTAACGAATTCGAATTAAAGAGAGATCTATTTGAATCCCGTGTGTTGGTCTGTTTAATATTCCAGGTTTGGTCTGAGTTCGAGTCGCGCTAGTCGCATTGCTGTTAGGGCTTTGCCCTCCTCTTGTAATCCATCAAAAACAATAAAGAGAGATCTATTTATACTGGTGTAAAATTAAATATATAATAGGTAAATTATATTAGTAGTCATTTAACTATGATTTTCTTTTTCTTTTTCTTTTTTGGTTATCCAACTATTCAAATTTATCTTTTTCGATTACCAATGGCTAATGTAAAAATAGAAAAATCCAAAAATCATAGATAGTTGATTGATCATTTTGTAAACTTTTCATAGTTAGGTGATCAAAAAGAAAAAAAACAATAGATGAGGTGACTACTAATGTAGAGTATCCATATATAACTTGAGTTCAAATTTGCTAAATATGTTGTAAGTCCATGTACTTGTAGTACATTTGAAATTTTAGTCCTACTTTTATTTCAAGGAATTTAGTCTCTAAGTTATTGAATTTAAAATTCTTATGTTAAATTCAAGTTTATTATAAAGGTATTTGAAAAATAATCAATTTGCTTTGCTTAACGTTTGTTATAACGACAATTAGAACGAAAACAAGCAGCGTATGCAAATAAGAAAAGAAAAAGAATCAACACAATTGATCTTTGTTTACGCAGTTTAGACACAACGGTCCTACATCTACGGAGCCTTGGCTCAAAATGTATCTTTATTTAATCACTAGACAACTTCTTTCCCTATTGGCTAAAGCTCACAACTCCTTCACCAAGCAAGTATATGGAGCCCCAATAGAGAACAATTGATCTTCACCACACGGCCTCAAAGGAAAGAATTTCGACAAAGTGTTACAAACACTCTAGCCAACGAGATCAACACTCAATACAAACTTTCAAAAGATATTCAGCCCTCAAAGTCGATGATACCCCCAAGGGAGAATGACGCCTATATAGGCTCGGAAGGCAGCAAAATAACCTCCTTTAATTCAGCTGAAAAACTCCCTTGAACAAATATGATATTTATTTATCTCTAAAATAAAAATTTAATCACCAAGAGATAATAATAAGTCTTTCATGCTTATCCAATCACCTCAAGCGATTCGATTGGAAGTTTTTGGGAGTCTTAGCATTCTAGTTGAACCATGCTTCTTGTTTTGTCAAATATGCCACTTAAATGGACCAAACTCAGTACAACGAAACTTATTCAAGGCCCAACTCGATGACCCGAGTAGAAAAATAGTTTTGTTCTAACAGTACATGGAACGAGCACTAGCAACTTCCCCAACATTAGTTTTCGTTACATAACTACAAGTGAATTTTTTTTTCCAAAATAGAGATAATAAATCCTTACTATCATTATTATTTTTATGTTGTTGTTGTCAAGAGGTTTTTACATTGGTTGGTGGTTCCCCTTATTGGAAGGAAACTGAAAAGCTTAGTTTTTTTACAAAGATAGACAACTAGGGGTGTTTAAATGGTTAACCGATTGATTAACTGAACCGAATTAATAGAACTTTTTAGTCATTTAACCGTTAACTAAACCGAAATTTTTTCAAAAGAAATTAACCGAACCGAAATATTTCGGTTATTTCAGTCGGTCAACCGAATTAATCGAAATTTATATGTTTTTTTTTGTTAAAACAAGTATAAAACATATAAAATAAATAAATTGATAATATTCATTTGACCGAATTAGCTGAATTAAAACTACATATAATTTGTATTATTAATTATTAATTTCGGTTAATTACCCGATTTCGAACCGAATTACCCATAAACGAACTTTCAAAAAATTATTAACCGACCTCCGACTGAATTAGATCGGTTCGATCGGTTAATTCGATTTTAATCGAAATTTGAACACCCCTAATGACAACGAATCATATATCTACAATTTTTATAAAATTCGAATTTAAATCTAAATTCATTAACTATTTACATTAAATTCGAGTTTTTTTGCATTAAATTTAAGTCAAAAATGATTAAATATATAACTAGAAATGAAGCACATTGATGACTTGAGTTACATTCCATATTCGATTTCATAGCAATTTTATTAAAAAAAAAGGTAATAAATTTTGGTTCATAGGCTTTAGAGATTATTTAATTTATCACTTGCACATTTCGGCTCTTAGATCTGCGCCGAAGTTTCAAAGCCGTCGTTTATTGTGAGTTAATCATTCTAAGCAGGGGTTGTTTTTATTTTCGTCTTTTATTTTTTTTTATTTGGTCACCTGGAAAGGAAATTGATCAAATTTGTCATTTTCTCGTTAAATGGTAACAGAATGTTGACTGTGTATTTCCATATTAGTCACTCTGAAATAAGAGTAAGTTAATCGTTAATCATTTTAAATAGGGGTTGTTCCTATTCTGGTCACCCCAGAATAATACGTGAAAACACATCGTTAGTCGTTCCGTTGCCATTTAATGGTAGAGTAACCAATTTGATCGGTTTCTTTTTTGGAATGACCAAATTAACAAATAAAAATTGGGGTGACCAAACCAGGAACGACCACTATTCTGAGTGATTAATGGGATAGTTTACCCTTTCTTTATTTAACTTACAATTTGTTTTTGGCATAATGTCCAATTTAATTCTCGATTTTTATATTTTTTGTCAATTTAACTAAATCTAACTGTTAACCTTTCAAAATATGTCAAATTCGATATTTAAATTCAAATAATAAAACTCAATTTAACGTAGATAATCAGCGAATTTGGATTCAAGTTCGAATTTTATAAAAAAAAATTGCATATATGTGACTTCCTTCCAACTAGAGAACCACCCACCAAATACTCCAAATCCTTGTACTCTCAATTTATTTAGAATTTGACCCCTTTACTTTTTAGATTTCAAAATTCACATCTAATTGTTAATTTCTTTAAAGTTCTCTTAAGTTCTCTAGTGTGGCATTTTGGAATAAAAAAACTCACTTGGTAGCTATGCAACATATAATTAGTAGCGGATTTTGAGACCAAATTTTGGGGGTGTCTAATTAAAATTTTCAAAAAGAATCAAGGGAATATTGAATTTTTTAAAAAAGGGGGGCCGGGGACGGGGAGAGGGGAGAGGCAAGGCCACCCTTGGCCACCATTACCGTCTGCCCCTACTTATAATAAACCTAGGGATTAAATTCCTTGAAATAAAATAGGGTGACTAAATTTCAAATGTATGAAAAGTACAAGGACTTAGATCATATTTTAACCTTATCTAAGTAATGAATTTCTTTGCTCTTTTTGCTAGTCTCCTAAGTTAACCCTTGCTTGCTTTACTATTTAAACAATCGGCATAAGCTTAAGTTCTTCTTTAAGTCCTTAAGAAAAAAATTCCAAAACCCACCTTAGCTTTTTATTATTGTTATTTTTTAGTCCACAAATGGGCACCATTCGGAACAAGCTTATCATCATTTGTTCCATATTGTCTCATAATTTAGCCAAACACATTGGTTTTGCCCAAACTATTAGTGCATTCTTTGTATTCGGAGATTCTTTGGTTGACGTGGGAAACAACTATTACATCAACACATTTGCGAAACCCGAGTATCCTAACGGTATCGACTTCCGCAAAGGAAATCCGTCCGGTCGGTACACCAATTCCCGAACTATTGCCGATGTTATAGGCAAGTTTCTGCAAAATTCTTTCGTAATTTATATTTTTGATATTTTTTCTACTTGTTATGCTATCGAAAACGAGGACGCGATTCTTGTTTTATGAAGTTGAATTGGGGTATATCTATTTGGGATGACAAAAAATACAAAACTAACAGATTTCGACTTGACTCGATTTGATAAGGTTGGCTTCTTTTTGAAATTAGGTTTGAGGCAAGTCGAGGCGAATATTAAGACGGGACTAGGTTTAGAAAAAACCACCTTACCTTGCCTCGAGATAATTACAAAAATGCTCTTAATTCAACCATTTCTCTTGCTTACTTTCTTTCCTTGTTGCACTCTCAACAATTGTTCTATTTTGATAAATAATATACATTTATAAAAATAAAAAATAATGACATCTCGGGTTAAGTTGGGATCAGGTATACCTTAAATTTTTAAGGTGTGTGAATTAATAGTTATGGAGTTAGGATTGGGGTCGAGATAAGTCAAGACTATATCGGGTCGGGGTCAATGCGGGCAAAAGACCGTCCACCCCTCGTCATCTCTAGTGTCTATGAACCGAATCTGTATGGTATCGAAGTCATATATAGTTGTCCAAGTTTGGTCAAACCCTTATGGGTCTCAAATTTTATCCAAGCGTTTCCATATTTATAAATGGTTAACCAAGTTCGTTTAGGCTCGCGCATATAAAACGATGTTATTTTTATATTATTTTTCCTTTTATTAAATTTGTAAACATAAGTATTATATATTTAGTTTTCATATGGTAATATCTAGTTGGGACGAGATCAAGCCTTGAATATGAAGTCCAAATACAACCTATGATTTAAGCAAACCTTTATTTTTTACTAAGCCCATTTTCGAGCGTAATATTTTCACCCAAACCTCCCAAATACCAATTAGACCTTTGAGTTTGGATGCATAGCAGGCCCCTACTATACTAATTTTTTTATTTTTTGTGTGTTTGAACAGGAGAGGAAATTGGCTTTGAAGATTATGCTCCTCCTTTCCTAGCACCTAATACAACTGGAGATATGATTTTGAAAGGTGTTAACTATGCCTCCTCCGGAGCTGGAATTTTACAAGCCACTGGAGCAGTATTTGTAAGCTTAATTTCTTCCTTATTCTCTTGCATTACTAAATTATATCGTTACTTGTCGACTTCATATTAGTTCGGATAGATTTGTCAATATCGATTTAAACTCGAAAATCTTATTTGATGGATTCAAACCCGAATCTAATTTAATCCGATTTGACCATAAAAAGTTACTACTCAAACTTGTTGGACTGGGGTGTAGCTAGTGGAGGGCATATAATGGCCTTGCCCCATTTAGCTAAGTGGTATAATATCAAATTTAGTCCCTTTTAGTTCTAAAGTCTTAAATTTAAGCTTGTTTAAAGCAATTTTCTTTTTTTTGCAGGGTGAGAGAATTAGTATGGATAAACAAGTGGATTACTTTGCAAAGACTAGGCAAGACATCATATCAGGAATTGGTGCAATAGCGGCTCAAGCATTGCTTAGAAACTCACTCTATTTTCTTGGCATTGGGGCTAACGATATCTTATTTGGAGAATCTCGATCAGTTTTTGATACCAACAATTATGTGGATGAAATAATTTCAAACTTCAAATCCCAACTCACAGTTAAATTCTTCCCACTAATTGCTCTCAATTTATGATTTGTATTTTCACTTATTAGGGTTTATTGAAAAAATTTCGGTGGGTCAAGGTTTTTCACAGTTTGGGAAAGGATTGCATGAAACAGTGATGTCACGCCGTCTGTATAATTTTTCCAATGGTTTAATACCACATCAGCATTTTCATCCTGAAAAAAACCAAATTCAAATGAAAATTCTAAAATTCAAGATGAAATTACTGACATGGTATTAAACTATTGAAATCCTTTCTCAGTTCAAACATTGAAATCCCCTCAACAAGATCCAATTTTTAGCACTCTAGGGCTTATTGACAAGGTTTCCCCCTTCTGGGTGATTGAATCAAGTGAACTTCCAGATCTGGTTCTAATAATCTAGTTAGTGGTTTTTTAAAAATTTCTTAAGTGATTAAACCGAGCAAATATCTCGATCTATCAAGTAAAAGTCAGTGAGGGGTTGCAAAGCAGTGAGGGATTTCCTTTGCAACCCCTCACTAACTTTTACCTGATCAAAAAGTTCACTTGATTCAACTTCGAAAAACGCCTAAACAAGATACAATTTCTAGCACTATAGGGTTTTTTAAGGGGGGGTTTTCCCCTTCTAGGTGATTAAGTCAAGTAAACTTCTAGATCTATTTCTAACAATCTAACTATGCTTTTTTAAGAGTTTCTTAATGATTAAACCGAGTAAATATCTTTATCTATCAAGCAAAAGTCAGTGAGGGTTTTCCTTTGCAACCCGTCACTATCTTTTGCTTCACCTGGTTGAAGAGAATTTTTCCCTTTCTAGGTGATTGAGTCGAGTAAACTTCTAGATCTATTTCTAAGAATCTAGCTATGGCTTTTTAAGAGTTAAGTAATTAAACCAAGTAAACATTTTGATCTATCAAGTAAAAGCCGGTGAGGGTTTTTCTTTACAAACCCTCACTAACTTTTGCCTGATCAAGATGTTCACTGGATTCAACTCCGGAAAACACCTAAACAACATCTGATTTCTAACCATCTTCAATCTATGTAAATTGTAGAGACTTTATAACTTGGATGCTAGGAAGATTGCAGTGCTCAATGCCCCAAAAGTGGGTTTAATACCATTCGAGAGGGACATACATTTATGTGGCCAGGCTTGTCTTTCCTTACTAAATAGAATGGCCATGTTATATAACTCTAAATTGAAGAACTTGCTCGAAGATCTTACCGAAAACCTACCGGGATCGACATTCGTTTATTTCGATTATTATGCCGTAACGGAAGATATAATTAACAACTATAGCTCATATGGTGAAGTATTTTCAACAATGAACTCTAAATTTGGGATTTGGAAAAGTTAATGAGCTTTAAATTTTGATCTTTTTTTTTATTTTTCAGGATTTGAGAATGATGATCATGCTTGTTGTGAAGCGATAGGGGCACATGGCGGTCTAATTCCGTGCATATCGTCATCTCGAGTTTGTCCCGATCGAACTAAGTATATTTTCTGGGATCCGTTCCATCCGACGGACTCGGCGGTTGTAATCGGAGCAAAGTATGCATTGGATGGTGGCCTTGAATATGTTTCACCCATCAATATGCGACAACTTGCTAATTCTTGATGGTATGTCATCATCTGAATCAGTGACAATGCATAAAATTATATAAACATATATATATATATAGATAGATAAATAGAATTAATGATAGAAAATCCTTATCATGTTAATAAATTAAACATCTATTAGGTGTTATTACTTTGTTATGCTCTTCAATCCTTAGAACTATTGTAATGCTTAGCTTTCTTTATTATTAATAAATTGGATTTTTTTTTTGTTAAAATATGGTTCTGGTTCTTGTATTCTTCTTACACTTAAAATTTAATCATTTTACTGTTTGACTTTAAAAATATAAGTTTAATTGTTAATATCGATAAAGTGCCCTTAATATAGGGATGGGTTGAGTTTGGGCTTGTGCTTGTGCTTATTATCAACTTGTTTGAATGGAGGATTTTTATTGTCATTTTGAATGGACTATTTTCATGGTCCATTGAATGCCTTTGAATGTGTACTTGATTTATCAACAATTTTGTTTATGTTTTACTTATATTTTTATTTATTTTTCTCAATTTTTAAACATAAAAGCATTGACTTATTGAACACATTTATGGGAATATTAACAAAGATAATCACAATTTCTATAATGCAAAAATGTTTATTCAATTATTCATTGAATTTCTATTATTCTTAGTATCAATTCCCATCAATGTAGTCGGTTCCGTACCGATTTTAGTTCTTTGTTATTTTAGTTGGTGCATGTTGTTCCAATGATAGATCGGTACAACCAATTTTTTTCCAAGTTAGTTAAAATTTTTATTTGTACAAGTCGCATGAGCTCGTTTCACCCAATACCAATCACACATTTGGAACATTTTGCACCAATCTATTTATGAATAAAAAGGATTAATTCACATTTTGAGACTTAAACTTAGTAACTTCTTTTACATTGAAGCCTGAACTTTTTTTTGTTCAAGTTAGACCCTGAACTTGACAAATGTTCCCACATTAGAACTTAAATTTTTTTTTTATCCAAGTTAGTCATTAAAAACCCTAAGCTTCAAGTATTAATGTAAAAACAATTGTCAAGTCAAGTCCCACTATGGGAGCAATTGCCAATTTAGAACCTAACTTAAACCAAAAAATAATTCAGAACCCAATATAGAAAAAGTTACCAAATTCAGGCCCCAGATAATTATTTAACCCTATTAAAAAATATAAAGATTTTAACTTTTTACCATTATGATAATGAATTACACTTTTATCGAAACATTGTGTATTGACCAATGCATGAATATTTTAAAATCCAATATTAATATTAATAAACAGAAAATTCGAATTTTTTTACTTTTTCCAACTATTTTTCTTGTCTTTCAATTCAACTTATATGATTGAATCGTAAAACCAACCGATTAGTCGAATCCAATTTTCCCAACAACCTGAAAATGGAGTAAAACATAAAACTTATAACTATGGAAGTTTAAGCATACAATTAAACACACTTTAATTACAAGTAAAACACAATTCTCCAGCACAATTAAACAGTGTTATCAAATCTATAGTTCATAATAAATAGTTCATACGCAAAGGCAAATTAAGGACAAGAGACTTGATTGTAGATAACATTACATGAGCTAATTCGAGACACACGAGAATACATGCCGGTAAAGAACAACCGTCATCTACGAGCAACATGATGCGCTTGCCGTCCGTTCTGTAGGTCTATCCATGAGAACCATTCCGGCAGGGTTTTGTGCTGGTTGTGCTCGAGGTAATCTTTTAGCTGTCGGAAATAAAAATCAGTCAATCGCCGATATATAGAACAAATACTGCTTTTTTTTTTTAGGGGAAGCTTAAACAAAACAACCAATTAACTGATAAAAGTACTATGGAGGCCATTGTACTAGAATTTTGATTGCATTTTGCTCTCTTTACTAAAAAAATTAAATAAATTAGTCTCTGTATGTTGGATTAAAGAGTAAACTGATCCTAATTTTATCTATTTCCATTGTTAAAATTGATCCTTATACGTCAGAACGAGGTACGCATAGCATTCCATGCGTAACTGTCTAGTTATTCTAATGAACAGGGACAGATCTTTAACCGTAAAAATAGATGAAATTTCTAATAAAATGGACCGGTTTGCTCTTTAATCTAATGTATAGGGGCTAATTTACCCATTTTTTTGAGTAAATAGGGCAAAATGCAATCTGACTCCAGTAAAAGAGCCTCCACAGTACTTTTACCCAAATTAACCTTACCTATTTCGTGGAAAATATCGTTGATGTTGGATGCGGTCTTTGCGGAAGTTTCCATGAAGAAAAGACCATTCTCTTGAGCGTACTTATTTGCTTCCTGAATCACGAAAGAGTAAAGAAGTCAAATAGATATTCGCATGTACGTCGATGTCAAACCAAAACCGAACCTTGATTCTATAATACCCTTTACCAGCTTAAAGAGAAAAAGGGTCATTTCGAAATGTTTAAAATCTGAAACTACACCTATTATAGCATTCTTTCTAACTCGGAATGCTAAGAATTGCATATTACTAGTATATATAATGTGTTACTTAGATTCGAGTAAGTGTTAGATAATGTTAAGTTCATATTTTTTTCAAGTTTTCAGGTCTTTGAAGGGTTTTTGGAAGGTTAAATTCTGCCATCAGTCTGTATTTTGTGTGAAAGTTGTGGATTTAGTCCTTGTACTTTTATTCGACCATTTTTAGTCCCTATACTTTTCAAATTTTAGTCTTCACCAAACGATAACTGTTAAATTCATTAAGTTTTATTATTTCCCAAATGTAATGCGGCAAACATCTTATCATATGTTTAATGCCATGCTAGTGTGGTATTTTAACATATTACTCACTAAAAAATTCAATTAATAGATTAACGATTGTAATTATCGTCAAGATTGAAATTTTAAATTTTAAAAAGTATAGAGACTTAGAATGATCCAATTGGAGAATATGGACTAAATCTACAATTGTTTGGGTCAAGACTGCTACTGTTTAGGTTAGGACTAAAATTTCAAAATTTATCCTATCTAAACATGAGTACTTCAAAAAAAATGAAAAGTGAAAAGCAATATAGAAACTAATAACTTGCCTCTGATGTCACCTTCCTTGCATCAAGTAAATCAGCTTTGTTCCCGGCAAGTGCCGTTACCATATTCGGATTGCCTTCACAAGAAAAGGAAAAGAAGAAATTCAACATCAAAAAGATTAGGGTTCGATTACTCAGAGCACTTAAGTAAACAAGTCGTAAGAAGAATCTCTGCAAGGAAAAATATAAAACGAAAATCACTACCTTGCGATTGAAGTTCCTGGACCCATTTTTTGGCTCTCTCAAACGATGCCTGCAAAAGAAGAATGCTATTACAATTCTTCCAGATACTCGGTGAAAGGAATATTACCGTTTCAAACTTCAAACTATAACAAAATGCTTCGATTAATGCATCAACGAGACAAAACTTAAGTCGAACATTGTGTCGCAAACACATTAAAAAAGTAAGCTAGCCTTTGAAAGCAATAATGTTTATGGAATTTAACCAAGTACGACCTCGTATTCTTCATTTCCCAATGTCACATTTTGAGTAGTAGGCACTTTAGTGCGCTTATATTACCCAATCACGTAATAAAAGACACTAGAGCCATCCATCATGAACTTACTTGATTCGTTATATCATAAACAATGATCGCAGCTGCAGCTCCTCTGTAATACATTGGTGCCAAGCTATGGTATCTCTCTTGACCAGCGGTATCCCAAATCTCAAACTTTACCGTCGCATCATTCACGGCCACCGTTTGGGAGAAAAAAGCCGCACCGATGGTCGATTCCTACATCATTACAAGATCGATGTCAAAAGTTTCGAACTAGAAATGTTCTGATTAAACTCACCCAAATCCATTACAGGACCAACCTGAAATTCAACGAATTGCCCTTTAACAAAGCGTAATACGAGACTCGACTTCCCAGCTCCGACATCCCCAAGTAGAACCTGATTAAATATAAAAGAAAGATTATAGTACCTGGGAAGTATCTGTATTATAGGAACTTTATCTAATTAATCCCTCTATTATTAAATAGATCAATTGAGTCCCTATACTATTAAAAAGAATCAAATAACTCCAAATTATAACAAAATTAACATTTACCTTATAAAAAATGTCTTAAAAATTATTGTTTGTAATTGCAACTCAATTCCAAACAAAAGATTTCATTTACAAAATTATAAAAACTTTAAATAAATTAACTCTATTAAACAGTAAATGACATTTGTTATAATGTTAACTCTATTCTAATTTGACCTTAATTCTTTTTAATAATATAAGGACTAAATCCATTTAATAATAGAGGACCAATTTGATCAGGTCCCTAACCAGTTCAATGATCAAAACGGAAGACAAAGCTTTACTTTCTGGTATAAGCACAACAAATTAGGCATATATATATTAGTAAGCTCTATGATTATAACATATGAATCCTATTCAAAGCATATGATATCAACATAATATTCACAATCTTAAAGCAAAAATTGCAGAATTAAAACACATTACTAAGATTTAGAGCTTCAAAAGGAAAGAAAACAAGAACACTAACAAAATAAAACATGAAAATAAGCCAAAATACCAAAATCAAAAAAATATTTTGCAAAAATAAGTCAAACCCATCTGATAATTTGCAAAAAAAAAAAAAAAAATCAAACATGAAGCAAAATTCAATAAGACCCAGATCATAATTCAGCAAATAAAGCAGACCCAAAGCACAAAATTCAAGTAATAACCAAAAAATAAATAAAACCCAATCTTTATGTAGGGTTTAAAAGATCAAAAAGTCAGAGCAAGAGATAGAAAACTGACTAATTTAGCATTGATGTTCTTGTTTCCAGTAGTGGCCATGAGATTTCTCTTGTGATCGGATTTAGGTTTCTAAAAAAAACTTATGCAGTGAACAAAATGAAATTGAAAATTGGGGATTGCTGGAGATGTTAACGAAGAACAGATTAAGGGGCAAATTGAAAATAAAAATAAAAGAATGGGAAAGCCAAAGGGTGAAGACAAAGGGAAGGATCCTTTCTTTATCAACCCCTTGAAAACCAAAAACCAAACTTTCTTCTTCTGGAATTCTAATTGCATTTTCTCTCCACTTTGGAATTTTCTTTGCGACTTTGGGTTAATTCTAGAATTGGTCCTTGAACTATGGTCTCAATTTAATCTAAATTTAAAATTAGTTTCCAAATTTCAAAATATCTATATCATATTTACTAGAGAAAAATATATCAATATTGTATTAATTAGGTTTTTTTTTATCAATTTAGCCCTCACCTTAAGATGTTAGTTCGGATTTGATATGTTAAAAAACGAGTACTTTCAAAATATGATTATATTTAATGTTCAAATTGACGGCTAAATTGATAGAAAGACTGAGGTTTCACAGTTTAGGACCAATTTAGAATATATGGCATAGCTTGGGGGCTTCTAGCTAAGCTAACCTTTTTTATTTTCATTCTCTATAGTGACATTTAGTTTGGCAATTTTCTCAACTTGTTCACTATGTCGTTTTTGTTCATATTAATCCTTGAACTTAGCAACTTTTTTTAATTTTGGTCCTATGATGACGTGACACGTACCACGCCATCACCTAACAAAATTATGAAAATTTGTCATGTTCTAAAACTAATGTAGACCAAAAGGACATTTAGGGACTAAGTTGAAAATGTTACTAATTTCAGAGATTAAATGTTGCTTTATCCTTTCTCTCTACTATAATAATTTATTGGTTAAAATGACTCTTAAGTTCCTATATTTTTGAAATTTTATAATTTAGCCTTTATATTTTTATTTCTAGGAATTCACCTTTATTTTTGATTTCAAAATTCAAGTCCAACTGTCAACATTGTTAAATTTTCCTGTTAAATTCAAGTTTATTTCAAAATTTCACACCAGCAAATTTAACAAATAAATTTACAATGTGAATTTTGAAATCTAGAAACTAAAGGGTCTAAATTACTGAAATTAAAATTATAAAACTATTTTTAAAATTTTCAAAAAGTACAAGGACTTATAAAATATTTACACCTAATTTATTCTCTTAACTAATCATTATACACCTTTTCCGCGTGTTTACAAAAAAATACTTTTTTCACTTTTCCACCAAAACTCGTTTTCTGTCCGCGTTTTCTAAATATTAAAAAGAATTCTTAATTATTTAAATAGTAATACAAGGTGAGTTCAACCTTGTTATAGGTTCTTATTCAATCCGCTCGTTTTGAGACTATATTTAAAATTACCCATAGTTTCTCTCTAACTCGTAAATAGGAGAATAATGCGCTTCAGTGTACTCAAACCCACGTCTTCCTACATTGACAATAATGCCTATACCAATTTAGCTAAGACTCAATCGGCGAATTGAACTTTTTTTTAACTCGGACTCGGCATAAAAACTTAATATTTAAAATGTAATTTTATGGCAATAATTTATAGACTTTTAAAAATAATTGATGCATAAAATTTAGAAACTCTTTTTAAGTTTAATTCTCCTTATTGCTAATGTTTAGAAATTCTTGAGAGATTTTTATGCATAAATTTTTTCAAATATAATTATAATTTCGTCCCCATTAGTATTATTATTAAAAGACAAGTTCCAACATAATTATAATTTCGTCCCATTCTTATTATAATTAAAAGCCAAGTTCCAACATAATTATAATTTAGTACTCATTTGAATTATAATTAGGGTAAATTACACCCAAAGTCACTAAACTATTAATAAATTTACATTTTGGTTACATTTTGTTCTCATTTGTATTCTAATTAGCTATTAAAATAGCTACTGTATGGCCTTCTCTATTTGCACCACTTACACCAATCGAAAGCTCTCATTTCCTTTCTATTTTATCATACAGTTTTTTTTTATGAAACAACTTTAAATGCCGCGAATTTGTGAACCAAATCTAAATAACTTTCTTATTTGATCTCTGACACTAACTGCCAGATCAACTTAAATCTAAAATATGTTATACTCGTCAATGGACATTGACCCATCATATCGATCGTTAATTGGAGCTTGCTAGACAAACTTTAAGACCAAAAAAAAAAACCCTTAATAGCCCAGTGACTTACATAAAATTTTTGAATAGTTCAATGATTTAAATGAAAACTTTCGAATAGTTCAATAACAATTTTGTAACTTCTTGAAGTCGAGTGACCAAAATATAAATTTTCGAATATGTTTTACTTAATCTTACAATCTCAATTACTTTTGTGAATGACTTGCAGACATGCGACCAACATTTTACGAGATATATATAGAGAGAGAGAGAGAGGGATCCACCTACACCGGTGTAAAATTTTACATCCTTTCATATCTTTTTGTATGGCTATCATTTTAATGATCCACACGTTAAATTTATTGATATAATTGTACTTATCATGTATGTAAATTTTCAAACTGGTCTGATATCTTTATCATATTGATTTACAATATTAAATATTTTAATATACATATTCAATGAGGAATATTTTTTACATAAAACAAACAGTTAAAAATTTTTAATTGACATCAAATTTGATATACACAATTTGTATGAATAAAATATTAAATTCAAAATTTGATCATTAAAATATTAATCGTACAAAAAGATAAGAAAATATGTAAAGCAACTTTAGTTTTACACCATTCAAACCAAATAGACATCTTTATTAAATTTTACAATACTAAAGATATATTAATATATATTCAATGAGGGATTTTTTTACATAAAATAAATATTTAAAATTTTTAATTTACATCAAATTTGACATACGTGATCTATATAAATAAAATATTAAATTCAACAATTAAATCATTAAAAATTAACCATACAAAAGATGCAAAATATATAATTTTACACCTCAGTGTGTTTACATATATATATATTTGTTGCATTGGATTTTAGCAACATTTACTTTTATTCTGCTAAATAATTTTGTTAATGATTGGGTGCAACTTAAAAACATCAACTACAGTAAAAATTATGTTATTCGAATTACAGTGAGTATTAAATAAAAGTATTTATCTAGAATTGGTAAGTTCAATTTATCTAAAATAGATATACGCTTTTTTCAAGATTTTTATATTTCAATTAAAGTTGCTACGTTTGGAAACTAATGAGGAGTGTGGACCCAAAAAAATTCAAGGACCAAATTGGAAAATTTGTCAAATTCAAGGGCTAAATGTTGCTTTATCCCTAAAATTTAAGACTCTAAACTGCATTTCATAAACCAAAACCCGAAGTTCAATAAAATCCAAGGGTTTAATGATTAACCTATCAATAATTTAAGGAATTCCTTTGGAACCATCTACTCCAAAGCACACTCAGATAAACCAAAAAGAAACCATAACCTTATGAAGATGTTACTCAATGGAAAATTTTAAAATGTTCAAAGGGAACACCATGACCTTCTGTTGATTAGGGAGGTTACACAACTATCGCTTTTTTCTTCCACCCTTCCCGGGCTTGGAAGATCCGGCAGCAGCACTTGATGTTGATGGAGCTTCCTGCTTCTTAGTCCTTCCCGGGTGTCTAGGTACCAACTCTGCAACTTGGAGCATCAGCTGCTTCCCTGCAACCAAACAAATTATGGATGGATCTTTGATAGCAGAACTCTCGGTAACATTCTCGGCACTATTCTTTCTTTTTTAAAAATTTAATGATAGCAATAAGAGAATGACAACATGCTCTCCCTTCATAATCTGATTTCGTGAATTCTAAACTGATAAGTGCAGTTACATTATAATTCAGATACAGCAGTACAAACCCAGAGGAAACACTAAAATAACTCACTACAAAACCAAATTTTAAACGGTAACTTCCATCAATTCTACTGTTAAAAACTAGTTTTTGTATGTCACTACAAGATATACGTGGCACATCACATATCACTGTTTGGCTATTTTGTTAGCCACATCAGTTTTTAACAGCATAAATAGATGAAATTTTTAACAGAAAAGACCAATTTGCTTTTTGAACTTACGTACAAGGACTGTTTTGCACATTTTTTGAGTAGAGAAGGCAAAATGCAATCTAACTCCTAGTTTAGGGACCTCCATGGTACTTTTACCAATTTTATGCCCATATGTTTCTATGAAAATCATGTTGAACTCAGAACTGGCAGTAGAATTCCTTTTAAAACTTACTTGAAGAAATGGCTGGATTCCATAAAGTCCCATCTTCCTTTTTCAACTGGACCCTCACTCTCCCTCTTTGCATGAAATCACGAGGGTACGCCTTATCAATCTGCATAACGAGAAATCACCCAATATGGTTGCAAACAAGTAGAAAGAACAGTTTGTTTAACAGCTGATAAAGTAACAATGCAACGAGATGAAGAAGATATTAGGCATATACATTCCGGGTGCCCCGAGTTCCTAGATGTTAGGTAAATGATTATTGTCATAAGATGTTGAAATATTTAGCTAATAAATTGCCCTAAAAGTAGCAGAACACTGAGGTTTGAGGGGCAACCTTCTTGGCTCGGGAAAAATGCATACAAGAGATAGGGACAATAATAGTGAATCAACAATGGAAAAGCTAAAGCACAGCATATGTTGAGCCAGCACTCTCGGATGGATCCTTGAATGATAAAAGGAGCAATGCACAAAACGCCCAAAAACCCATGCTTGTGGCATTCAGAGACTATGAGAAATTATTTAAATCCTCAAAGGAGGCGATATATAACAGTGGTGACAGCCCTTGGTTAATTTTTATTCATGCAAGGAAATGCTCATTGCTGCTAGAACAAAAGGATAATAGTAAGGGTGAGTTAGGATGGGCGTTGGTAAACGTACCATTGTTTTTACACTAACTGCAAGTCAACACACCGCCCATCCAAACCCACCCTAAGTCATATATGTCCATTTATAGGTAGATTTCCGAAACACGGCAGAAGGAAGCAATGATAAAAAGCAACAATGGTAAGACACCATATAAATAGAGCCATCACTCTCAAATGAATGCTTGAATGATGAAAGGAGCAATAAATGAGAAACCCAAAAACCATTATTCAGAGACTATAACAGTTTTAAATCCTTAAATGAGGCAATATATAACTGTGGCGACAGCCCTCAGTTAATTCATATTCACTCAAGGAAATACTTATAGCTGTTAGAACAAATGGATAATAGTAAGCCCTACACGTCTATTTATATGTAGATCTCCAAAACAGGGCAGAAGGAAGCAATGATAAAAAGCAACAACGGTAAGACACTGCATGCATAGAACCATCACTCTAAATGAATGCTTGAATGATGAAAGAAGCAATGAATGAGAAACCAAAATCCATGCTTGTGGCTTTCAGAGACTATAACAGTTCTAAATCCTCAAAGAAGGCAATATATAACTGTGGCGACAGTCCACTCTGTGGATTTCAATTGTCACTTAATGCTCCGATTGAGAACTTGGATTTAAAATTTTGGATTTGGATTTCAATTATTGTATAAATGGTAAGAATGAAATGCATATATTATAGTCAAATTAGTTGATATTCATCTAAAATCCAAATATTTTAAGGATTTCAAATTCATTACTAAATAGGCTTCTAGCAAATCCATGGATTTGAGAAATGATCATGAATGTTACATTTCTAAACAGTTTACTACTCAATTTATACTATTTTTTAAATCCAAATCCTAATTCCCAAATACTTATAATTGTTACTATCCACAACAAATTTCAATCATGAATACTTAATAAGTGATTTGAAACCTCCAGTTCTAATCAGGCAAAAAGTTCAAACTAGATACGGTCTCATTCTTCTCCACATTTCCACAATAGCATCACAAATCACACAAGAACAAACCTCAATGGCATTAGGGACTTTGAGATGGTTGCAGCAATCAGCAATTTCAACACAAGTGGGATTTTCACAGGCTTTAGCCAAACTGATTCGCCTTCCCTCAGCTACTGTTTTCTTCGAATTAATATAAACAGGATAGAAAACAACCCATTTCTTTATGTTGGGGACTTCTCCATTCATCTTCACTTATCTAAATCCAACAACATATCACGTAGATTTCAGCAAAAAATTTTACAAAAAAAATATTTCAGAACTGAAATTACTGTTCATGGTGTTCAATAACTCTTAATAATCCCATAAATAACGAATCTCAACCAACAATTTATATAAAAAAACGATATAACAAATGTTCGAACCATACACAGATGAAATTAAACAAAAAACTTGTAATTCGAACACAAAGAAATCGACAATGATAAGTTAGATAAACCCTAACAATAGATTCCCAAAAACCAGATATTTATTACAAGAATTCTCAACAAACAAGCAAAATCCATAATGTTTTCTGATCAATTATGTGACAGATCATACTCATAAACAATCAAAGGCTGATTAAAAATAAATATGGGAAAGCATAACCCTAAATGAAAATTCAATTTTCAAGGAAAAATAGGAAATTTTGTTTTCTTCTCCACTAAATTAATTGATCATAAAATCAAAACTAATAACCCATTTTTCATCAACATGAGTACCGATCTGTTAAAAAGTATTGTTTACAACCTGAATTTCCGATTCCGGTGACAACTGTTCGGAGGCGGAGGCGGATCCAGCTACGAAATTTTGGGTTACTCGAATGTAAATCGCCTGCTAATTGCCGTGAAAAAAAAAAACCGGCTGGGCAAAATAAGAGTAAAGCCCATCATAGTTAATAAAACATAAAATATTATAAGGCCCATTTGTACTTTCAACCGGAGCATTTCTCGGATTTCATAATGATATGATACTATGAGATTTCATCTTCTTATCGTATGAAAATTAAAAAAAATTTATAACATTTTAATTTTTTTTTAAATAAATTAGATTTTATATAATTTTATTTTAATTTTCAAGTAATAATGTGATATAATTTCAAAGTGTCACGTCATTACATTTTTACGAAATTCAAGTTCAAGAACTAAATTGGACTTAATTATCAAGTTTGGGTATCAAAAAGACAAAAAAAAGTACCAAAATGGACCTAACCGTTAAGTTCAAGAGCAAAAAATTACATTAATTCTTAATTTTTCAAGTGATAACATGACACAATCCATGTATGTCACATCATTATGTTTTAATAGAATTTTCAGTTTAGGGACTAAAGTAGGCTTAATTACCAATTTCAAGTCACAAAGTGAAAAGAAGAAAAGTACGGATATCAAAGCAGATCTAAGTGTCAAGTTCAATGGCTAAATATTGCGTTAACCCATAAATAAATATGGGTCAATTTTTGTTTTTAGTCCATGTACTTTATAAAAGTTTTAAATTTAATACATTTACTTTAATTTGGTCAATTTTAGCATTTGTACTTTTCAAATTTTAAAACTTCAATCCTCACCAAATAATAACTATTAAATTCATGAAGTTAAATCCTACTACTTCCAAAATCGATGCGAAAATATATTATCATATATGTAATGCCAAATTAGCTTTTATTTCCATATATTACTCATTAAAAATCCAAGTAATGGATTAACGATTGTCTTTTGTGTCAAGAAAGAAATTTCAAATTTTGAAAAGTATACATGTACACATAGTACAAGACTAGTAATTGAATTTAACTAAATGGATTTAATTGACATTGTTTGGGTCAAGAATAAAATTTCAAAATTCAAATGTATAGGGACTAAAATTGATCAAGTTAAAATATAAAAGCTAAGTCCACAACTTTTGTAAAGTATATAGGTTATGTAACAACCAACTTTTAGTGGTATCAAAAAATGCGGTTTCGAAATATCATTTCCATAAATCGAGTTTGTAAAGGTAGAAAGAGAATATTTACAGAGTTATTATGAAAATATATTGAAAATCAGTTACGTAATTTAACCAAGAAAATAGCTAATTAAAGCTCAATAACTAAATTGTAAAAGTCCAATCGCTATTGAGTTTTAATCTAAATGTAACACCCTATACCCGACCCAATTGCCAAGTTCGAGCTATGGGATGTCACATTCGTTGTCAAGGCAACTACGATTAGTTACAACTCAATTGAACAATTAAAACATTATTAAGTTTAGAACATCATTACAACATGATTTACAATCATATACGAGCTTACAAAATCTCTTTAAATAACTCGAGGTTGAATAAGGATCAGATTGTAAAATTTTCAAACTATTAGGTTGACGTTGCGACTTCAGGGGTTCCTGGTTAGATACCAATCATTGACTACTCCTCATCATGAGTTAACCAGATAGTTTGAAAATTTTACAATTTGGTCCATATTCGACCTCAAGTTATCTAAAGAGCTTTCGTAAGCTCGTATAAGGCTCGTTTATGATTGTAAATCATGTCGTAATGATGTTTGAACTTAGGCTTCGTTTGTTTCAAGGTAAAAGCTTTTACGAAACATATTTTCAGCTTTTTTTCGATATTTGTTTCATGTAAAATAGGATGGTCAATGTAAAAGGCTTTCCCGTCAATGTAAAAGGTTTTCCAGTCAATGTAAAATTACCTCCTTATTCTAGTAAAATGTCTTACCAAAATTTTTCTCGTAAAATATTTTCCAAACTAATAAGGCTTTGTTCATTGTAACACCCCCATACACAACTTGAACATCGGGTCAAAGCACCGGAATGTTAAATTCTCTACTACATTCTTCACTTATCAAACATTTTCTTATAAACTTTCATAACTTTTCAATTGAGTCACTTTTTGTCATAAAAGTTCAATATTCACTAATTAATCATATTAAATCAATTTTCTTTATTGTTACACTTTAATCACATAATTTATCTCAATATCTCGCTTCACATATTAAATTTCTATGTATTTCACTTCTATTATTTCATTCACATTTTTTCAATTTTAACAATTTAGTCCTTATCATCATAAAAATTTCATATTTTCCCACAATTTCACTTTTACAATAATTTATGCATATTTCATCATCTCATAACACATTTATTAAAATTTTATCATAATTTCCTTATTCACATATTAAATTGTTTCACACTTAAAATTTTATACAATTTTCAATTTAGTCCCTATTGCCTTGTAATTTATTTTTCACCATAGAAGCACTTTAATCAAATAATTCATTATAATATCTTATTTCACATAACAAATTTTTATGCATATCACTTCTTTTTATTCAATTATAAACTTTACAAAGTTTACAATTCAATCCTTAACATCATGAAGATTTATCATTTACTATATTTTCACCTTAACATCACTTTATAATCAATTCACTATTGCATTTAAACTCTTTATCATAAATCTTAAATGTATGTTTGTTTCATTAAAAAACTTTTATTAAATATTTTCGGAAATCGCCAAACAACAAAAATATTTTACACATATTCATTTAAACATATGAAAATATTAGCTTTTCTAGAAAAGTATGTCATTTTCTGGAAGCCATTTTCAGTGAAACAAATGAAGCCTTAATAATATGTTTAATTGTTTAATTGAATTGTAATTGATCGTAGGTGCTCCAACAACGAATGTCACATCCCTTAGCTCAGACTCGACAACTAGGTCGTCTTGGAAAAAATTCATTTCGAAAATAGTCTTCTTGCATAGGAAAAAAATTAAAATTTTGAAAACTGAGCCGGTCTATGATATTTATAACAATAATCCCTTTATCAAAATTGCACATGTGTTTCCGACTAGATGGATTCTTGTCGTTCCCAGCTTTCAACTGAAACAGCGTTCTTCGCTATTCTTGTACCACGAACTGCTTCAAATGTGGGCTCAAACGATTGTTATGTTATTTGGAGTTTTTATCCATCTATCTTGCTTCCATTTTCGTGTTCTCCAAGCTTTTGCTAGAAATCTTGTGTTTTTATTACTTTACTTTGAGTTTAAGTTAATGTTATTTTTGCTTGATTATTTGTTGTTAGTCTATTTAGATATGAGTATAAGTAGCTAAATCCTAAGTAGTTGGTTGGTGGAAATGTTAGTTAGTTGATTTTTGGGTTAGTTAGTTGATTTTTGGGTTTAGAGACTAAATCGCAAAATTTGGACTAAATTGAATAGAATTCAAAACTTAAAATTGACGCCCCTAAGGGAAATTTTAGATAAGTGAGACTGAGAGGAGATCTTATTGGGCACCAATTCGATCATCTCGAGTTAGTTTGGTGAGGTCGAGAGATAAACTGGACTAATTTGTCTAATTTTGTAAAATTGAGGCCAAAAGGTAAAATCGAGCCAATTTAGGAATATTAGTGATTTAGATCCCTAATTCGAAGGTTAATTGATGACACAAAAATCAACCAACTATTTTTTGTTATTAAATTTGTTAATTTCATAGTTTCACGTATTCTACAATTTAGTCCTCTTTAGTGATTAGTTAGCGAATTATCGTAATTAACCTCAATTACGACCTGTCGTAATATAATGCTTAGTGAGTAGTTAGCTAGGCTCCTATAATTGCATGTTAAATATTTAGGGATCACTTAATCGTTGACTCATTTGGTTTCAATCCTTGGAATACTCTAGTGTTTTATTAAATATTATAAATATTACAACTGACCTGTCACATTTACAAATACCTCATTATATTTTATTGTTTTGTGTTGATTCTTCGCCTCGCTGTCCGCACTTCAGTGGCAAAATCAGTCAATGTGTGAAATGTGATTAAAGATAATATGTGAAAGATCATGCAAACTGGTAATTACGAGCCCCAAGGGTCGACATGAAAATGAAATGAATCAATTAACTTGATAAAGATCAAATAGAAAGAAGCGTATAGATAGTATGAGATAGAATGAAATGAATAAGTTATGTTATTGTCATATATGACTAGATGTGTATAAACGTGGCTAAATGAATTTGTACATCATCTTGATATTTGGCATGATTAGTAAATGAATTGGTTGAACCTAGAATATGTGTTGAATGTGTTCATATTGCTAATGCCATTGAATTATTGACTTGAATCATGAAAGTACCACTGATTGTTATCACTCAACGTACGGTTTGTTTATTCACGTGCACAAATATTTGTAGATCTCAAAGTCTCGAGAAGTGATTTCAACATCTAATCCGCAACTTTCGACTCAACAATGTTTGTATAGTCACTCTATATTTTCGATAAATGGCATGTACTTATGTTTTCAGTAAGGTTTGTATAAAAAAGTGGTCAATTAGAATATTGTATAACTAATGTCCATTTTGAATTAAGCATATGGGTGTCAAATACGAATGTAAATGGTAGAAATGTTGCATTTGATAGTTTAATTCAGGTGATATGAATTGGTGCCATATGAACCCTGTGAAAATAGCCAGTCATGTCGTGACATTGGCTCTTAATGTCATGAGAAGTACTCAGTGAATGGCATTATGATCAGGAACCTTCGAAGTCAGGTTGTCAACCCGATAGTTTGAAAATTTTACAATTTGGTCCTTATTCGACCTCGAGTTTTCTAAAAAGCTTTTATAAGCTCGTATATGTTTTAATTGTTTACTTAAATTGTAACTGATCGTAATGTGACATCCCGTAACTCAGACTTAGCAATTGAGTCGGGTATGGGGTGTTACAAGCTAATTGGAGAATTTACCTGATAAATATGTAGTTGCTATTATATGTATAATGCTTATTTTAGATTGGCATCTTTTAACAAATAGAAGTTGATTCGTCTTCATCAAATTTATTTGTCAAATTTTTCTCCAATTATAGTTCTTACACTTAATATCATGTATTAAATATCAACAAATCACACTTAATATGTTTTAGTCTCTTTAGTCGTTAAGGGTTAGCCTTCTCTTTAATATCATGTATTAAATATCAATAAATCACATCCCACACCATTAAGAAAATTTAAAAGGTATGTTATTTAAATAGTGTGATAATGAGATGATTAATTGTTGAACTTGGTAGCGCAAGTTTGTAACCTAAGTAGGGGCATTAAGGTGGTCGAAAGGTGGGGTTAAAGGCATGTTGGGATAATAGTTTAACGGGAGAGAACCTTAGGGATCCATTGATCCCCTAAATTGAATGGGATGGGGTGAAGCGTTGTTGGCTTCTCAAAGCAACACTCCGGTCTATTGTCCAAGTTCTGAAATCTAACGACTTCTTTTTTCTTAAGTATTAATCATTCATTTTAAGTCCTTTAATCATTTGAATAAATGAAAATTTTGTAAGTTTGGCCCCTCATAAAAATTAAATATACAATATAAGTCTTTTTAGAATAATTTTTTTTAGCTTCACCCCTTAAAATTTTAGAATTTTATCTTGACTCTCCTAAATAAAATTTTTGGCTTCATCCTCCATGCCTAGACATGTTTGTGGGTCAGGTAGGATTTAGGTAGGATATCAATACTCTTTAGCGTTGCCTAGGCTTAGCTCAACCTAAATTATGAGCCTGATTTTTTTACCAAGCCGGGTCCAAATTGAGAGAAAGATTTTCTGAGCCAAGTTATATATGTATATATTAATTTTTTGGCCAATATACATACATGTATATTTCATTTGAACAAATACTTATTTATGTCTTTTTCTCCTAGCTTTAGTCGTTGAAATACCTGACATTTTAGTTTTTGTCCTAATTTTTTAAGGGGGAAAGTACAAAAATGGTCACTAAACTATTGGCTTAATTCTATTTTCAAAATGAAACAATTTGATCATTGAACGTTATATGTCGCTTGAATTTTAACAGATTACTAACGTGGATTTTTTTTTGTTTTTTTCAACTAATTTTCTTAATGTTCCACGTGGGCAAGTAATTTTTTTTTTTGAAATTTTGACTTTGACCATCTCTTTTCTTTCTTTTTGTAGTTGCTATCATCCTCTCTCTCTCTCGTTGCCCTTACCTTTTTCTTTCGCCATCGTAACCGCCATTTCTTTTACATAGTTTTCAAAACTACCCATTTGTTTTTTTTTTTTTTGCAGTTGACCGAATCAAAGTCGATTTGGTTAGGTCAAAATTTTCAACTAAATTCAGTTGGATCGGTCTTCTCATGTTAAAGTTGGTTCGAAAAAAGCGACTAAACTGACCGATTAAACCGATTGCTCTCCCCTGGCTATTATGTTTATCTTGCTTATACTAGAATGATAGTTTTGCATCATTTAACAAACAGAAGTTGATTCATCTTCATCAATTTTATTCGTCTAATTTTTATCCAATTGAAGTTCTTGTACTCAACAACCACTTGGAGACTTGCATTTTAGAGTTTTCATACCCGAAAGGGATTCGAAGACATTTTCTAAGAAGATAATTGAGAAAAAATATATTGTTTAGACAACTCACCTGGCTCGATTTGGTAGGACTTGGATAAGGATTTTATTAAAATTTATTTAATACACCTTTTCTTTTTGTATCATATATTAAATATTAATAAATAGCGTCAAAACTTAAAGGTATGTTGTTTAAATAGTGTGATCATGAAATGATTAATTGCCAAACTTGGTAGCTCAAGTTTGTAACCTAAATAGGAGCATTAAGGTAGTTAAAAGGTAGTGTTTAAGGTCATAGCTCAAGTTTGCAAGCCTTAGGGCATCTTCATGATGATCCCCTAAATTAAATGGAACAGGGTGAAGCATTGTTGGCTTCTTAGAGCAACACTTCCTTCTATTGTCCCAGCTCTGTAATCTAACGACTTCCTTTTTCATAAATTTACCACCATCACTATCTAGCAGGGGTAGCTTTTAAAATTGACATAATAGCAATTTTAATCCTCAATACTTATAAATTATGTCAATTTAGTCTTAATTTTAAAAGAATGAGAAAAGAAGAAAACAATATCTTGGATGTTTCTATTTTTTGTATATTTCCAATCAAATTTAGCTGATAATTTTTTCCCTTTTTCGTAAGTTTATCACCACCTAACATTGGTAGCTTTTAACATTGGCATAATAGTGACTTTAACCTTGAATATTTATAAATTATGTTAATTCAATCTTAATTCTAAAAAATAATCCTCAACATTTACACATTTTTAATTTGGTATTTTTTAGTTTTATTTTTCTTTGTGACATCTGTATGTTAATTTTAAAAGAATGAGAAAAGATGGAAACTAATATCTTGAATTTTTGGTGTTTCTATTTTTGTATATTTTCAATCAAAATTAGCTAATAAATTTTCTTTGTTAGCTTTTCTAGGCGAAAGAGTCACAATTTAGTCTTGATTCTAAAAAATTAACCTCAACATTTACACATTGTGTAATTTGATCTTCTTTTTGTAGTTTTGCTATTCTTTGTGACATTGAGGGTTAATTTTAAAAGAATGAGAACATATGAAAATGAACATCTTGGAATTTTGCTGTTTCCATTTTTTATATGTATTTCAATCAAATTTAACTGATAAATTTATTTTTTAGCTTTTTAGGTGAAATAGCCACAAAGAAAAGCAAAATTGCAAAAAAAGACTGAATTACGTGAAAATATTAAGGGTTAGCTTTTTTAGAATCAATACCAAATTGACACAATGTATAAATGTTGAGGGTTAAAGTTGCTACCATGACAATTTTTAAAACTGGCCAAAAAAAAAAACAAAATTGAATAGCTGGGTGACCAAAAACAAAATTTACTAATAGTTGGAGACTACTAATGTAATTTACCTTTCATAAAATATAGTTCAGAATTAAACTAGATTTGATTGTTTGATTACTGTATAATTTAGGTATAATGATAACTTTAGCACTCAACATGTGTACGTCTTTTATAAATTTGGCTCTTATTCTTTTTTGAATTAAATTTTTGAGCTAAACTTTTTACAACACCAATTTAATTTAAATAATTAAAAAATTCTAAATTTGATTATAAAAAAGATTTAGCATTTGGTACATTGATAACATGTTTTTTTATTCTACAAGCAGCTTTAAGAAATTGCCATGTGTCCCCTTTTTTATATTTATTTAATATTTTATTATACCTGTATGAGACACTTGTTATCCCCTGATAGACTTGATAATGGGTTGGGCTACTCGTGTAGGCTTGAAGGCCCACTCGAAATTTGGGAGGGTTTGGGTAAAAATATTAGGTTCGAAAAATGAACTTGGGCAAAAAAATTAGGCCCGTTTAAAATATGTGTAGGGCTTGAACATTCAAGGCTTGAGCTCGGTCCGACCCATTTTAAAGTTTATAATACTTTATGTTATGTTATTTTTATATATTATGTAATTTAAAATATATTAAAAATTAAACCAACACTAAATATATAATACTACTCTAATGTAAACATTAAAATAATTGTTAAGATGACTATATAAAAATATAATATAATATAAGTATTTAAAAAAATAAAAAAAAATAATATAGGCATACCTAAAATGAGCTTGGGTTAGTATTTTGTAAATAAGGGTTGGTTTGAGCAAAATTTTAATCTCATTTTTCGGGTCAGGCTAGGCTTGAGCAAGCATAAAATATGTTAATATCATGCTTAGGCCCAACTCGAACCCGGCCCATGAACACCTCTATTCCCTAACCCTACTTGTGAAGTCTAAAAACTCTACTAGCAAGATATGAAATATTTTCCTTATAAAAATATATATAATATTAACTAGTATTTTATTAATTTTTTATAATTAAATATTAATAAATCGCATCCCATTGCCGAACTTGGTAGCTCAAGTTTGTGGATTGGTACATGTATTTTGCAAAAGTTATAAATTTAATCCCTATATTTGAATTTAGTCATTTTTGTCTTTATATTTTTCAATTTTAAAATAGTTGTTTAA
This sequence comes from Gossypium raimondii, assembly GCF_025698545.1. Lineage (NCBI taxonomy): Eukaryota > Viridiplantae > Streptophyta > Magnoliopsida > Malvales > Malvaceae > Gossypium > Gossypium raimondii. The sequence continues at coordinate 59,145,584 of NC_068570.1, read as the reverse complement.
TTGACTGTAATGTAGACGGTTATTTGTAACAAGATTGAAATTTCAAAATTCTAAAAGTATAAAGATTTAGAATGATCTAATTGAGAAATATGGGCTAAATCTACAATTATATGCATGGTACAATATTAGGAATTGAATTTAACTGTTACCATTTAGGTTAGAATTAAAATTATCCAATTTAAAAATACAAAAACTAAAATTACAAACTAAATCTATAGCTTTCACAAAATATAAAAATTAATAACAAATTTTAAATGCAGCCTAACTCGCATCCCACATCACTAAGAAAACCCAAACGGTATGTAGTTTAAATTGTCAGATTATACCATGTTAATTGCCAAACTTGGTAGCTCAAGTTTGTAACTTAAGCAGGGGCACTAAAGTAGTCGAAAGGTGACTTATAAGGCAAAATAGGGAATTTAAGGTAAAATATAGACTTATAATTCCCATGTAGAGGGTGATCTTGAGTTGAGTTGGGGAATACCCCATTGATAATAGAGCAAAGAGAAAGTGAGCTTATCTTTATGAACACGAACAAATTTTTGAGTTCATTTCCGAGTTTGTTCGTTAAAATTTGATCCATTAATTAGTATCATGCCTAACATAAAAAAGCTTAAATATTCATTTTTTATTTGAATTTGACATCTTAACTTGGTACTCTAAATCGAAAAGTTTAAGACTTTTTTTAACAGTCGAGCCATTTCAAACCTCAAACGAGAAGAAAGCTCTCTAAATTTATTTTTATTTACAATAATTAAAATCGAAACTTTACTTAAAAAACATCGAAAACTACAAGAGTACTTCACCTCAATTTCTAAACTTTTTCCAAATCAAAATTTGGGCTTAAACTGGTTCACAAAACTTAGACTTGAGTTTATTTGAAGGTGGGATTTATGGAAAAGCCCCTCTTAATCAAATTTTTGAACAATTCTTTCTAAAATGTTAAAAATAATTTTATTTTTTATTTCAATTTTTATTATAATATTAAAAAAATTCAAAAACTTAATAAATTTTAATTATATTTAACAATTCGATTAAGTAATATTATTTTACTCTAATTACAGTAATTATGAATACTATATTTTACAAAACTAATTAAAAACTTTAACGTGTAAAATCAGAAATTAGCAGGGGCAAATGCAAAGAGGGGTATCCAAAATGTAAAATTGCATTTTAGCCCCTTAAAAATCATTAAATTATAAATTTATATATAATAAAAATACACTTCAGCCTCCAAATAGAGTTGTTCATGGCTGAGTCGGGCTAAGTAAAAGTTTTAGGTTTGTTTTTTGGGCTCGACCCAAAAAATGGGTCTAAAATTTTGTCCAAACCTGACTTGGCCCGCCCGTATTAAAATTTTTCATGTAAAAAAACTAAAAATATAATACATCAAATACACTAAAAACATTAAAATAAATATTTCCTAACAAATGAAAAAAATTAAATTAAATAACTAAGATAAGTGTAACTTAACAATTAAATACCTCCAAAATAGTAGCAAAATTAATAATAAAACAAGTGTAACAACGGTTTTTTTTTTGGGTTGAGATTGAGTTAAAAGAAGTTAATCTGAGGCCCAGCCCGTTCAGAAAACGGGTTTTATATTTTTGTTCAAGCTCATTTTTTAGATCTATATTTTTGTTCAAACCCCTGCTTTTCAAACAAGCCTCCGGGTTGGGCCGACCCATGTTTAGTCCATTTCTAAAATAATGAAATCATAATACGTGATAAAATTATATTTTAACTTTTTAAAAATTTATAATTCAATTCCGACACTTATTCACTTTGAAAACAAGTAATTTATAAATATATAAAATACACAAACATAATAAAAATATGTTTGGTTCCAAAAAAAAATTGATAAAAATATGTGAATTATTCAATCTAGACAAAAGGTTTGACGTCACATAAAAATTATGGTTGGGTTCATTAATTTACTAAAAATTAATATATATGGTCAAACAAAGACGGCACAAGAAATATAATTATACAAAGTCAAGATTTCAAACCTTGTGTTTTGGTTGGTCGGTCCATTCTAAGATCTTTTGGCATGAAGAAAATGTTTTTTTGGAATTAGTGTCAAGTAATAATGGTATTGACGTGAGATCGTGATTTTAAGAGTTAGATTACAATTTACTCTTTCTATTTAAAAAATTAATAAATTAATTCCTATATATTAGATCAAAAAGTAAATTAGTCGTTTTGTTAAAAATTTTAGTATAAGGTACACAGGGCACGTAACGTTTAACTGTCTGATTATTTCGTCTGTGATGCTAGTTTTTAATAGTAGAAATAGATGGAATCTTTAACAGAAAATAATCAGCTTGCTCTTTGATCTAGTGTACATGGACTAATTTGTCTATTTTTTTGAGTAAATAGTGCAAAATGCAATCTGATTTCTAGTATAAGGGTCTCCATAGTACTTTTATTGTAAAAATTATGGTAACCTATAAGGTGAGATATTATTATAGTGGGATATTGTGAGATCCTTTTTAAATCAACGGTTATGATTAAAAGACAAAAATGAAGAGATTGTGGTCGTTTAATCGGTTACCAAATACGTTTTTTTTTCTTCTGGAAACCAATTTCTCTCATTTAGTGTTAAAGCCGATTGAATTGGTTAAAATGTAAACTCACTTTTCTCAATGCAAATCTTACATGGCATAATTAACGATGGATTGATATGTATGTCCCGAGTTCAAGTTGATTTTGCTTCGCCTCTTACTCGGAGAAAGACGATCAAACAATTCCCAATCATGGTCCTTGCGGACCGAATCATCCATATAATATACAAAAAGAAACTCCAGATATTTGATATCTTTCTCTTTGAATGAGATCTCAATTCCAGCGACAGTTTCATTAGATATCTTACAATTAGAATCCCTCTTTTTTCCGATCCAGTTCCTCCACCACTCCGAACCCCGGTTAGATTCAGGTATGATACACTTTTTAGTTATTGGGAGAACCCAAGTACTCTCTTTCGAATCCAGGAAACAAGAGTCTAATTTTTCTGCTCTTTTTAATACAACGTGTAGAACTACCCATAACTCCTCCCTAACTCTTAAATAAGAAAACACTACGCTTCGACGCACTTGAACCCACGTCCTCCTACACTAACAACAATACCAATACTAATTAAACTAAGACTCAATCGACATAAATAAGGCAACTAATTATATCTATATAACTGCATCAAAATAAATTTAATATCTTTCAATGACATTTATGTGTCATATCAAAGTTCTATGTCAGTTTGAACTTAGAAAATTTCTTCCATTAATTCTTATTATAAACAAAATACTTTGACATGTTTGCGTTAGCTTGTAAGCCTTTTTAGACTTACAGAACAAAAAAATATCATTTGTTTGTCATTTCTTCAAGTTTTTAAAATACAAAGTAAAATTGATTGAGTCTTAACTCGATTGACATGGGTATTGTTGTCAGTGCGCTAAAACGCATTATCCTCCTATTTAAGGGTTGGGGACGGGTTATGAGTAGTTTTAGATATTGTGTTAAAAAGAGCAGATATGATCCGAACTTATAATAAAATTATTAAAAAAAATAAAAAATAAAAAAAATAACCCTTTCTCCATTTGTTCCCATTTTCTCTTACCGAGTGAAGTTTGAAATAGAGATGACAATAATGTAGGGTGAGACAACTTTTTGTCAGCCATGACTCCGATATGATATATCTTTAATATAATTTGGTTTCGATTTAAAATTAAATATTAATTTTTCTATTTTGAATTTGACTCGAGAAATTAAAGCTACACCCTGACTGAATCCAATATGTCATAATTTTTTTTAAATGTTTTTTTATCAAAACAAAATAATCATTTTTCTTTTTCTTTTATATCATTTTTAATAATATTATTAAATTTTATTATCATATTTATTTACACTATATATAAAAAGACATTTTGATAATTATTTCAAGGTACCGATTAATTAAAAAAATCAAACCACCTTGATTCGTCCCAAAACTCTATTTCAAAAGAACCTAACTCGATTATAAACTTTAACTCGACTAGAAAATCAGAATTTTTTTGTTTGAAATGATGATTTAACGTGCCACACCAATTTACCGTTACACTGTTAACGACAATTAACGACTAAGCGACTAAAATGTTACAACGCGATAACGTGAGTGACTAAAATATAATCTGGAGTAAATAAAAGTGACTATTTTGATAATTTACCATTATTTTAATTATTTTAATTAATTAATTTTTAAAAAATATAATATATTTAACATTTACTTCATTGAAAGCTTTTATCATATTTTTTCGCAAAAAAAAATATCACTAAAAGATGACAAATTCAATGGGACCCATAAATGAGACTTGACACTGAGACTTTTATTGGCAAAGCTTCATTAATTGCTAATTATTTTATTTAATAAAAAATCAAACATTTATTAATTTTAATCATAAACCTTTTGTTGTTTTTCTTCAATAGTTTGAACTTAAAAGTAATTAAATAATTACATTTGAATATTTAATTCATTAATTATTTTTAATTTAACACATGGCTTTGCTAATTTATTTTTCTTTCTACTTTTAAATTAAAATAATTTATTGTCGACGTAATGAGATTTTTTTTAATTTGTTAACATTTGACCTTTGGGTGCTAATAATTGTTCATTGATATTTATAAATATATATATATATATTTAAAAAAACACGTTTTATAAAAAAAAATAAACATTTATATCTATGACAAGAATTCTTTTGTCTATTGCCTTTGTTTCCATATTATATAATAAATTGAATATTATGCATGCAAGTAAAAATTAAATAATCATAATATTAACTTGATTGGCATGAGTATTATTGCTAATGTACGAGAACGTGGGTTCGAGTGCGCTAAAGCGTGTTGTCCTCCTATTTATAGGTTGGAGAAGGGTAAATTTGTTGATAAGTCCCGAAATTTGAGGAGATTTAAGTAAAAATATTAGGTTCGAAAAATGGGCAACCCTAAAATAGGCTTGAGCTAGTCTTTTTGTAAAAATGGGCTAGTTTGGGTAAAATTTTAAGCTCATATTTCGGGTCAGTCGGGCCTAAGCTCAAACCTCGCCCATGAGCACCTCTAGAGAAGGATTATGGACAATTTTAAGCTTTGTGCCAGGACTTACAATAAGCATAATAATTTTTTTTTGAATTATAAGAGGAGGGCAAAACCCTAATAGATGCGACTAGCGCGACTCGAACTCAAACTACACCTGGGGCGATGAACACCCTGATCATCAGGCTAACACATGAGGTTCTAAATTATTATTTTTCCATAAGAAAAATACAAACTTTGATTAGATATAATTTTGTTTTAAATTGAGTCATATCAATAATTTAATTCTAGAATCTTAAACTTCTTTCTTAGAAGCAAAGGAAAAGAAAATAGAGGTAAAGTTAAAAGTAAAATTATTAATTTAATTTGAATGAGTAAATATTTTCAATGTTTCACATTTAGAAGGTTTAAATTTTGAAAAGAAAGAAAGGTACATACAAAAAATTTTACTCATTTTTGCTCTTTTTTTTTTCTTTTTATCTATAAATTTTTTATATTATTTGATTTAGTCCATTGTTTAATATATATTTTGACATAATCACATAAACATGAAGATATGAGTTTTAAAAATATTTCAAAAAATTAAAAAAAATAATTATCATAACAAACATATTTATGGGTCATATTTCGGACCAAAAAGTTATTAAAAATAAAACTAGTTCAACCAATAATTTAGTCTAATTCAATCGGTTCATGGGTCAATCGACCTAATCTTAATCAGTTTCCGATTCAATTGGTTTGACTAATCGATCCAGTTTCGAAAATCATGATGTACACCCAAACTTTGCATGTTTAACATATTCTCTACTAGAGAGAGAGAGAGAGGTGAATGTAGTAGAAGGTCCCTGTACTGTTAAAAAGAATCAGATAAGGTCAAATCAGAATGGATTTAACATTTATTGTTTAAAAAATTAATATTTTTAAAGTTTTTTGGCCCTGTAAATGAAATCATTTATTTGGAATTGAATTGCAATTAAAAATAATAATTTTCAACACATTTTTATATAGTAAATGTTAAGTTCGTTCCAATTTAGACTTTTTCGATTCTTTTTACTAAATAAAGACCAAATTAATACATTTAATAATCCAAAACCTAATTTGATCCAACCTCTATTATTTGGGACCACAAGAATCTTTGATTAATCTTATCTTTTGTATTTATATTTATGTCTTGGTGTATTTCAAGTGCATTATCTTATCCTAATTTTATGCTTTAATTTAAAAATCACTTATCTCAATTTTAACCACAAATTCATTTTCATCCCAAACCAATAATTTTCATTTTTGACAGAAAGTTAAATTTATTAATATCATATCAATGAACGTACTGACTTTTTTTTTCTAATACTGGAAATCGAAACCCGATAATAATTTTTACTCTTTAATGAAAAGTTAAAGTTATCAGTATCATATCGATCAACACAGAATCAAAACTCAAACAAAAATCATGACTTTTTGTAAAAGCATTCAAACTTTTATGGCTTTTGGGATTCCAATCAAATGACAAAAATCTATTGAAATTCATCTACGATTAAATGGATCGATTTATTCTTTATAGCAATAAAAAGAATTAAATAAGACCAAATTTCAACGAAGTCAACATGTACGGTTTAACAAAGTTAATATTTTGAATGTTTTAATGGTTCTGCAAATGGCATTTTTTTTTGGAGTTAAACTATAAAAATTCGTGTCATTTTCAGCAATAATTGTTAATTATATTACAATTTGGTCTTATTTTATTATTTGTAGTAGTACAATGATTAAATTGAATGAAAGGACTAAATTGATTCAGTCTTATAATTATAGAGGGACTTAAAAGTACTTTCACATTTATACTAGTCATACATATATTATATATACACCTCAATCCCACGTTAAAATTTTTTGAGGTCTGCTACAATATACACACACCAAGAGATTTCGTAGGATGAAAATGAAATTATAAAATTTTGAATTAAGTAAAAGTCAATAATTTTTTAAAAAGGGTTAAATTGAATTAATTATAATTGCTAGAGACCAAAACTATAATTATTTTTTTTTCTAAAAAAGGACTCCAACTGTCCATGGCATCACCTTTGCCGACAATGCTTTAAAAATTGAGTTTATATTTAGAATGGGACTAATTTGGAAACTTTCCTAGTTTGATATTTTAATTTTTTTTGGTGTTGGTCCTAGTACTTAGTTGTTTTTTTTTTTAAATATGTATATGTCTAATATTCAAGTAATGATGTGGCATAATCTCAGAGTGTCACCGGATCATACCTTATCGGAATTGAAGTTCAGGGATCAAATTAAGAAAACTTGTCAAGTTCTAGGACTAATGTAAACCATCATAAATTACAATGAAGGTCACTAAACTATTAGTAAGTTTTTGGTCACTCAACTTAAAAAAGTTATAAAATGGTCACTGAACTATTCAAAAGTTTTGTTTAAGTCGCTAGGTCGTTAAGTTTTTCATTTTTTAAAAAGTCTGGCTAGAGAGCTCCAACTTATGATTCAACGATCAGCATGGTGGGTCGATACGAATTGACGAGTAGAAGTGCATACCTTAAATCTAAGTCGATTTGACAGTCAGTGTTGAAGATCGAAAAATAAAACCGTTTGGATTTTGGTTCTCAGATTCCTGACGTTCAAAGCTATTCCATGAAAAAAACTAAATTGTGGAAGAGAGCTTTCGATTGGTGAAGAAGGTGCGAACAGAGAAGGTTATACAACAATGATTTAACAGCCTAGTGATTTAAATGAAAACTTTCGAATAGTTTAATCACTATTTTGTAACTTTTTTAAAGTCGAGTAACCAAAACGTAAACATACTAATAATTTAGTGACCTCAGATGTAGTTTACCGAACTATCAAAATTCAAAGACCAAATTTAAAAAAAATATCAAATTCAGGGACTAAATATTATTTTATCTAATAATATAAGAGCTAACGTAAAACTCATAAAAAATCTTTTGGATCAAAGCGAATAAGATTATAATAATACTTCGTTGATTACCGATGCTCACAATATTTAATTCAATCATTAATTACTAAACCTTGATATTTGGAGTGTAAATCATGTATTAATCACAAAGAAAACGTGAAGCACCTGATTTCTATTAATTAATTGATCACCAAAATTTAAAATTCAAGGTTTAATCTCGATTGAGTTTTAGCTTGATTGACATGAATATTATTGTCAATATAGGAGGGCGTGTGTTCGAGTGCGCTGAAACGCATTATCTTCCTATTTATGGATTGGGGAGGGGTTATGAGTAGTTTTAGGCATTCTGATAAAAAAGAACAGATATGATCAGAATCTATAACGAGATTGTTAAAAAAAAATTCGACATTTGTTTTATATACTATCAATAGGTCCAAATTGATTGAATTTTTATATAATTCTAATTTGTGTGATTGAATAATATATAATAAAAGAAGATTCCACATCATCACTTTAATGATGATAGTAACATATACACAAAAAGTAGAGAGATCAAATTATGCCAAATTAAAATTAAAAGGTTAAATATTAAAATTTTAGTATAAATTAAGGATTAAAACCATAATTAAGCCAAAATTCGATTACCTATCTGAATTAAACCATAACAATAGCAAACCCTTACGTAAACCATAGGCAATGTACAATGATTTGGATGTATTGGGTTTGTAATGGTAAAAGTACGATGGAGGTTCTTATATTAAGAGATAGGTTGTATTTTATCCACTTTACTAAAAACTTGAGTAAATTAATCCCTGTATATTCGATCAAAGAGCAAACTGGTCCTTTCTGTTAAAATTAAAAACGGACATTGCTGACGGAATATTTTTAACAATAGAAATAGAAGTAATTTTTAACAGAATGATCAATTGATCTAACGCACAGAAATTAAACTACCCATTTTTGAGGGAGCAAAATGCAATTTAACTTTAGTACAGAGACCTCCACGATGCATTTATTATTTATAATTACAAACCATTACTTCTTAAAAGGAAACAATTTCCTCATTTTTCTTCAAAAAAAAGTTGTTCAACATAAAATAAAGAATTGAAGAATAAAGCAAGCAAGCAAACCCCATTGGTATTCAGTCAGAGACTATGACTTAGGCTAAAAAACAAAAGAATTTTCATACCATTATATAAAGGTATGCTTCTATATTCTCAAAGTGATAAAAAGGCAAACACCCCAAGAAAAAGAAAGAGAAAATATATATAACAAAAGGAGAAGAAAATGGAAGATGTGGAGATGGAGAAAATGGTAAGTTGTAATACAGCAGCAGCAGCAGAAGAAGAAGAAGAAGATATATTGCTACCTGGTTTTAGATTTCATCCCACAGATGAAGAACTAGTAGGGTTTTATCTCAAGAGGAAAGTGGAGAAGAAGCTCTTCACCATTGATTTAATCAAGCATGTTGATATCTACAAATTTGATCCTTGGGATCTTCCAAGTATGATTTTCCATTTCTTTTTTTTTTCTTTTTTTGAAAATTTTTGGTTGAGTTGATTCGCTCTTGTTTCATATTCTTGAAGAAAAATGGATTAAAGAGTATATATATATGGGTCAGAATTAAATTACATATTTTTTTATAGGATTAAATCAAAATTTTATCATTTTAAGGGACCAAAGTTTAATTTTATCATTATTAATTTAAAATTTTATAAATTGTAAAAAGTCTAAATAAATTTTTTCCATTTTAAGAAAGTAGACCCTTGCTAGCCCCCTTAAATCCACCCATATATATATATATATATATAGTATATGAACAATGTTCTACTTCGATTATTTGGGGCTTGGGATTGTTTCATCTACCTATTCTCTCATTTGCATGAGTGTTCAAAACATTCATGTTCTAATTTAATTTGCATCGTTACTCTTATAATAAATTAGAGGTTAAGGTTTAAGCACATCTAAATGTGTTATTCAAGGGCCAAATCATAAAATTTTTGGGGACTAGAATTAAATTATATATTTTACAATAGTAAAAATATAATCACACCGTTTTAATAGCTTATATATTTATAATTTTTAAAAGATTAAATTAAATTTTTATTATTTTCGAGGAGGTCAAAATACAATTTCACCAATACTAATTTTAAAATTTTATAAATTATAAAAGGTACTTAAATAGAAAAAAATTTCATTTTAGAGAGGCTCAACCCCTAACTTAAGCAAAGATAAGGGAGCAAGCTGGCCTTGGCCACTTCCAATGATATATTTACTATGTAGACCTTTTAAACTTTATCAAATCATAAATTAGTATAATGATAAAATATACTTTAACTTCCAAAAAATCGAGCCAACAAAACAAAACAAAAATTTACAACAACTATCCTTCTCCATTGCACACACCCAATTTTTGTGGGTGCAAAATTCATGAAGTAGCTCAGTAGATTTGTCATTTAGCCCTTAAATTTTTATGAAATTACATGTTATTATAATGGTAAAATTACATTACGTCTCCCGAAATTTATGATTCATCTCTAATTTTCAAAGCAATTTTCTTGCTTCGCCTATGATTTCATATACATACATACATACATACATATAGAATGATAATGGATTAAAATTTTGCAGAGGTTAGCAAAATCAGCAGCACAGTGGGAGAGAAAGAATGGTATTTCTTTTGCAAGAGAGGGAGGAAGTACAAGAACAGCATAAGACCAAACAGGGTTACAGTTTCAGGGTTTTGGAAAGCAACTGGGATCGACAAACCAATCTATGGTGTCGGAGAATACCACAATAACTCCATCATTGGTTTGAAGAAATCATTGGTTTATTATAGAGGAAGTGCTGGTAAAGGTACTAAAACTGATTGGATGATGCATGAATTTCGTCTCCCACTTGATCAAAATCACGCCAAAGACAACTTTGAAGAAGCTGTAAGACCAGTGTTTCCCTTTCTTTGCTTTGCTTTCTTTTTGGTTTAATTTCTATTTTGGCCCCTTTACTGTAGTGAAATTTTTACTTTGGTCCTTTTACTGTTTTTGGGGTAAGCTACATTAATAGTCACCCCCAACTATGAAAAGTTACAAAATGGTCACTTAACTACTCAGTTTTGTCTGTTTTGGTCACTCAACTATCTTGGATTTTTGGGTGTTTTCATTTTTACGTTAACTAGTTGGTGACTAAAAAAGTCAAAATTGAATAGTTGAATGATCATTTTATAACTTTTCATAGTCGGATGACCTCTATTGTAGTTTACCCTTTTTCTTTTTTCTTTTTTTTTTGGTTGGGGGTCACTTTGCTTCCTCTATTTTCGTTTTGTCCATCTCAGTTTGCTCCTTTCATTATTTTTCCATTTCATCTATCACGTTAGCCTTTAACTTTTTCTCATTTCGTCCTTTTACATGGTGTTTTTTTAACGGAAATAGTCAAGGGGCTAACGTGATTGATGGAATGAAAAGAGAGGGGAAAAGTGATAAATAAATAAAAGGGTCAAAGCAAGAATTTCACTATAGTACAGGGGCCAAAACAGGTTAGCTCTATACTATAATGTAAATTTCACTTTGATCCCTATACTATAGTGAAATTCCGACTCTTTTACTATTTTTTGAGTCACTTTTTCTTTCCCCACTTTCATTTCCTCCATCACTTTAACTTCATTGACCTTTTTCATTTAAAAAAAAAAATCCCACATATATTCACCCCTTGATAATAGGCTTAATATTGTGTTTTGGCCCTTGTATTATAGTGAAAATTTCACTTTAGCCCTTTTATTATTGTCCACATGTTCTCATTTGATTGACTTAAACAACCTCAAAGAGATTTTTTTTAACAAAAATCGTCAAGAACTAGCGTGATAGACAGAATGAAAATAGACGTACAAAGCGACCAAAAAAAATTGTAAAATAACCCAAAAGCAAGAATTTCACTATAGTACAAGAACCCAAACAAGTGTTGAACCTGTTTTTTTTTTTTTTCTGTTCTCATCGTGTTTATCGTGATTGTAAATTCGAGATTTAATTAAAAAAGTATAGAATAATAGAAATACTAAATTAACAATAAAAAAAATTGTTTTTATTTTTTGCAGGAAGTTTGGACAGTATGCAGAATCTTTAAACGTGATGTTACATGCAGAAAACATGCATTAGATTGGCAAAACAAGAAGAAAAATAACAATAATAAAAATAATGATAATAATATTAATATTAATTGGAATATGCAAAATATTTCAGCAATTTCAAGAACATGCAGTACTGAAGAATCAGAAAACAGCTTGGAGTTTTTAGGTGAGAAAGAAATTGAAAATTTTCCTGGAAAATTAAATCAATTTTCGTTTACAAGTGATCATCATCATCATCATCATCAAGGAACATCTCAAGTTTTAAGCTTTTCAAACCCTAATAATGGCGATGGATTATTCTTTGGACAACAACAATGGAACGATGAGTTCAAGCCAGTCGTAGATTATAATTTTGGTGATTCATTACTTTATAGTGATTGGTAGATTTTTTTTATTGTAGTTTTTAACTCATCGAATCGTTGTATGTGTTTAATATGAATATATTTAATTTTTTTTTATATATGTGAATGATTTTTCATATATGCTCTTTGTGACACAATGTTTAGAACTACCCATAGTTTCTCCCCAACCCATAAATATATAAGAGGATAATGCACTTCAGCGCGCACTCGAACTCATATTCTCTTGCATGGGTAACAATGCTCATGCCAATCGAGTTAATACTCAACCGACTCGTATATGTGAAAGATTATATAGTCATTTACATGTATAAAAGAAAATTTAAAAAATTAAAATATTTGTATCTAACTTGCTTCATGTTTAAATAATTATTTTTATAAGGTATAATGATAAATTTAGCTTTTAACGTTTAGATCTTTTGTTAAATTGGCCTTTTTTTTTACGAGCTAAACTTGACTCTTAACCTTTTAAAAAGAGCCAAATTTGACCATCAACCTTTCAGAAAAAGTCGAATTGCTATTTTTTTAATGACTATATTGACTAAAATATTAATTTTTTAAACATAACAGCTCGCATTGCAATCCACTTATACTTCATGCTATTTTTAAATATATATATATATATATATATATATATATGCTTTTGAATTTTGACTTTTAAATATTTTATTATAATTTTAAATTATTTTTGATGTGACATATGAGACAAATAGTGTTATGTCAATATGAAGTACATATGGACTACCACACAGGTTACCATGCCAATATCGTTAAAATTAATGTTTTATTCAACATTTTCATTTAAAAAAAGAAACAATTTGACTCTTCTTGAATAGTTAATGGCTAAATTTAACTAAAAGAAATGGGTCAAATTGACAAAAAAATATAAACATTGAGGGCTAAACTTTGCATTATGCTTATTTTATAACCATTTGTTACATGAATTTTAATAATAGTGAATGAAATAAAAAGTCCATTTTGATCCCTAAACTTAACAAATGTAAACAAGTCGATAACGTGGCACTTTGAGATTATGCCATATCATCACCTGAATTTTTTTTAAAAATTTTCAGCTGATGACATAGCACAACCTTAGAGTGTCGCACTATCAATTTTTAATGGAATCCAACTTTAAGAACTAAAACGGACCTAGTTATCAAGTTCAGGTACCAAAATATACCTAATTGAAAATTTTAGGGACATAAAAATCTATTAGCAAGACTAGAAAGAGTAATGTCTTTAAACAAAGAACACATGTTATTCACGTGTAATAATATATTTATTTGGTCCACTACTACCAAAACCAAGGGTAACGTCTTTATGCGGTATTAAAAAGAGTTAATTACATTAGACATCCTCAAATTATAATTTTTATTTTAAATTGGTCCCCAAATTTCAAAACATTTTAATTACATCTTAAATTATCGAATTATATCAACCAAATCCTTTCGTTATTAAAACTATTAATTTAATTGTTAAATAACATGTCAAATCTTATGCAGCTAAATTTAAAAAGAAAATTTGAAAGAAATAGAATGTTGTCGCATGACATTTAAAAGTAAAAACTAAAAGTGAATGAATAATAAAACTTCGTAAAAGCTTGAAAACTTCAAAACTAAAATTTTAAAACATCTATTTTTACAATATTTATTTAAAATTTTATTTTAAATTATGTCACATAAGATCTAACGTGTCATTTAACATTTAAATTGACGATCTTAATAACAAAAGAACATAATTGATATAACCTCGATAGTTTAGGAATGTAATTAGAATGATTTGAAATTTAGGGACCAATTTAGAATTAAGTCTATAGTTTAGGAAATTTTAATGCAATTACCTCTAAAAAATCAAAACAAACACATGATATTCATTTAATCATACTGCTGCTAGGGCTCGCCCATAAAATGTAAAATTACACTTTGACCTCCCTAAAATGATAAAATTTTGATTTAGTCCTTTAAAATTATAAAGATAAAATTGCATTTTACTATCGTAAAAATTACAATTTAATTTCAACCCCTTAAAAAAAATTCTAACTTCGTCCCTGCATACTTGTAGAGTTAAAACATTTAACTAAGAGGATCAATAGAATAATAGTTCATAATAAATTAATTTAATTATTATTGCAAGTAAATCCTTCTATCTACACTAGATTCCGTCATACCCACAATGTGAATAAAAGAAAATATTTTATGTAAAAATATATTCATTTAAAATTTATTCAATAATTAATATTAATCGAATGGTAATGAACTTGTATTTTAATATTATATTAAATACGTGTTTAATCCTTGAATTTATAATTTATAATTATTTTATTTAAATATGATATAAAATTACGAAAAAAAGCAAACAAAAATTATTTTGTTAAAATGTGCCTCTAGTCTCTGTTAATATAGTTAAATTTTTTGTTAAATTTATTGTTTTGACATTTTGAAATATAAAAACTACTCATTTGATAATCATGTAATTAAAAAAGACATTGTCATTAATTTAAATTTTGAAATCCGAAAAATAGAGAAACTAATTCCTAATTTTTGAAAAGTGCAGGGACCATTAGGTTATTTTAACCTTTACTTTTTTTTTATGTGACTTGCCGACTAAGCAACCAACCGGGTTTGAATACAACATATTTTGCTAAAATTCATGGCCGGTGATGGAGTTCGACTCACCTTGCCGACCGAAACACTGCTGATAAAGTAGATTAAGTTTTCAAACAAAGTATGCTGACATTGCTGGTAAAGTGATTGGCATGAGTCTCCCATTTCAGCTTAACAATCCATGCTTAATATTATGTCTGTTGTTTGGTCGGGTTAAGTCAGATATAGATTTAACTTAAATAATAGGGTGAAGGTAGAAAATTCTTTTGAGGTTGAAATTAAATTGTATATAATTACGATGGTAAAAATATAATTTCACCATTATAATAGCTTATATCTTTATAATTTTTAAAAGATTAAATCAAATTTTTATCATTTTTGGAAAGCCAAAATGTAATTTTATCATTACTAATTTAAAATTTTATAAATTATAAAGGGACTTAAATGAAAAAAATTTCATTTTAGGTGTGTCGGGCCTCTGTCAACCTCCCTAGTTTTGCCATTGTTAACACACTTTATGCGTGTTTAAGTCCAACCTAAAATATGAATCTAAAACTTTGACTAATCTAAAATGCATTGAGATCGAAATGAGTGTAATTAAAAACACAACTCACCTTCATTCAGAATTGTTGAGTGTTTTCGTTGTATTTATAAGATATGGTGAGGGGAGTCGGGTATTTATAAGATACGGTTACCATTCATCAAAATAATATTCTAGGTAGGCTCCATGCACGCCAACACATATATTGCTCTAGACTTAACATATGTTTATCGTACCACGCGTTTGACTTTACATCCTCTACCTACAAACCCCCAATAACATGCATACGAACCTAGCTCACGAGCTCTCCTCGCGAGCCCTTAATGTTTTCATTTATATGAGAAAAATGTTTTGATAAAAAAATTATTTTTTTAAATATTAAATAAAAATAGGTGATAATTTTAAAAAAAATGACTTCTATTTTTATATCGAATCTTAATTTTTGTTTTTTTTTTATTTTAATACATTATTTATATATTTTTTCTCTAGATACAATGTTCTTAATCCCTAAAAGAGAAGATATTGTGTATTTAAATACATTTGAACTTACGTCCTTTAAATTATTATAACAACAACAATACAAACCGAGATAACACTTAATCATCATTAAATTTAAAACAATACTAAAAATGAGGTGAAATGATACATTTAATGTGACGTGATTATAAATGTAATTAACATTTGTGGAAATGAATATTTACGACATCTATGAAAGAATAAAATGCATAAATGTCCCATTTAAGGGTGGATTTAGGGGTTGACAGGGTCCCAGTCTCCTCTATAATGGCAAATTTTTTATTTAGGCCATTTATAATATAAAAAATTTTAAATTAGTAATTGTAAAATTACACTTTGGCCCCCACAATTGATAAAAATTTGATTTAATTCTCTAAAAATTATAAAGATATAAGCTACTAAAATGACGAAATTACATTTTTATTATCATAAAAATATATAATTTAATTCCGCCCTGATACAAGATTAAGCAGACTTCAACGGCTAATTTCCTGATTTCATTTATAATTCTGTTAATGTTTGTTATTCTGTTAAAACATTGTGTTTTTGGTTATTATTAATGAAACGATGCGTACTGGGGAGGGGGTAAATGCTAGAGTTAAGCGACTTGTTTTAGATGTTAGTGAAACGGTGCGTACGGGGGTAGGCCAGGCTGTCTCTGGGTACCGTTATTTACCTTTATTAGCCAATCCATTTAGGGGAGGCAGTTAAGCAAAAATACACACAGTTTTTCGTCCTCAAATTTCTCTTTCTTTTCGGGTTTTCTCCTCTCAATTTCTCATCTATTCTTCGATCTTCATTCTTCAAATCTTCGATCATCATCACGCCCTCAAAAAATTTCTAACTTCACTCTTATCCCCTAAATCCTATTTCTGGATCCGCCAATGATCTCATTGCTATGAGTTTGCTTTTAACCAGAATAAAATTGTAGGTTTAAAACATCACTTTACCTCTCGCTAAACATTATTCTAAACTTTAAACAAAAATTTAAAGTTAAAATGCATAAATGAATTTAGGGAGGAAACCAAAATTTATTTTATTTTAGAGGGAAAATTAAGTTATAAAATTTAAATAGATTTTCAAACAGTTTACAACCAACACATATATAGCATGAAAAACGGTAAGATTAGTTCTTGTAGTGATAATATTAGATATGATAACAGTGATATTAAAAACAGTGATGGAGTGTGTGTTTAGATTCAAACATAGCTATAGCGATGATGTGAGAATAAAAATGATTATTAAAGGTATTACATTAAATTAAATTATATATGTAAAATAAATAATTATATTCCATGTTAAATAATATATATTAATTTTTTATGTTAAACAAAATTTTATTAATAAACAATTACATTACATATAGTTCATATATCTACTTATTTATAATTAATTCATATAAATTTTATAATAATAAAATTTATTTATAGTAAATATTAAAATATATTAAAAATTTATGAAAATAAACATATATTTTATATTTTTTATGATAGATTTATATATTTACTACATCAACATATAAAAGAATAAAATTTATCATTGGTCTATTCTCTTTGGCTTACTAGCTTGGCATATATGGAAGAACAGAATTTTTTTTGTCTTTCAAAGAATAACATGGAGTTTTGTGAAAACTATGAAGATATATGTGAGTTGGGCAAAGCAGTATAACTTAGCTCATATGGGAGTTCAGGCTAGGCGGTTGGATTTAGACTACGGACGTTCTTTGGCAGGGAGTTGGGTGGGTGCATCTCTATACTGATGGGTCTACTAAGACGGAGTCTGGCTATACTACTGCTGGTGGAGTTATTTGTGGACAAAATGGAGAATGGATCCTTGGATACAATCGTTATTTGGGGATTTATTCAGTTTTGGAGGTTAAACTTTAGGGGGTCCTTGACAGATTGGCAATTATTCAGGAGAGGGGACATAAGAATGTTTTGGTACATACAGATAGCTTGGAGGTCGTCAAAGCGCTGCAGGCTAATCACTTGGAGAACTCACCCTCAACCTTGGTAAGAAGAATTCACTTGAGCTTGCAAAATGTTGAATAGTGGTGCTTCAAGCATATTTCGAGAGATAAGAATAAAGTTGTCAATAAACTTACTAAGACGGTTTTGGATAGAGATACTGAGGTTCAAGTATTAGATAGCTTTTCTTGTATGAATATCAAATAATAAAATATAATTAACTTCTATTACCCTTATGAGCATAAAGGATTAAGGCGAGGAAGGTCCTAATAAAACAAAGGGTACCCCTGTGTAAGGCCCAATTTTAGCCCGGGGCCCAAAACCCAAACCGGACCAAACTAAGGTTAATAAACAAAAAGCTAGCAGCCCAACTAACCCAACTACAAACAGACCCAACATCAGATAGCCCAAGTGAAACCCAAACCTGAGCCCAAAATACCAACCCGATTCAAACCCAAAAGGCCCAATAACAAAACCCTAGCCCAATTCAGCCCACAACCTAACGGCACCAGTGCTCCATGTGCGCCATACCTCCCCTCGTGCCTTTGCAGCGCACTCGACGCCCGAAGCATGACAGACACCATCGGCTTTGCACCAAAATGGCCTGGGTTATCCCTCCAACACTCGTTGACCTTGCCCAAAACCTGCAAACAAGACAAAACGATAGAAGAGAACAGAGGCAAAAGAACAGTAGAAAAAAAGCAACATAATCGGCTATAAAGGCCGAACCAAATGTAATTCAAGAGGGGGGATTTTTCTTTTTCTGGAACATTTTGAGAACAAGAAAGCATAAATCAAAATCCTAAAGGTTTACATTTACCCTTTTACACTCCATCTTTAATCTATTTTTTTTCTTTTTTTTGTGTGTTTATTATTTACATACGGAAGTAGAAATGAAAAAGAAAGAAGAAAGGACAAACCTGTACATGTTTTAAACGACGAGGGAGTCACCCCCGATGATCAGTGACCGGAAACCGAAAGGTTTCTTGAACTTTGGGGCATATTTGTTAACATTTTGGGAATTTTGAACACGGATTCGGGCTTAGAAGGGTTGAAATGACTAGATCTGAAATTTCTCCCCTCTCCGGCCACCGTGTACGGCGGCGCCATCGCTGGTGGCCGGCGGCTGACACGGCGGCCGATGGCTAAACCTCTGGCCGAGTTCTGGGGAGAGAACGGGGGTTTGGGAGCTTTTTTAGTTTTTTTGTTTTGAGGAAGGGAAAAATGAAAGAATTAGAAGAGATTTGGCTTTTATAGCATTAATAAAACGACGTCATTTCACTTGGGGGGTTTTAGTGCCAAAACGACGCCGTTTGGCGCGGCCCGAGGCTGACCCGACCCACACCCAAGGATCCGCGTGTTTCCATACTAACGGGATATTTTCTTGGCGAGTCCTTCTATTTCTCTCGCAATTTTCAATCCTGTCCTCTTTTTATTTTTTCTTATTTTTCTTATTTCACCATATAATTTTAATCCTCTTTCAATATTAGTCCTTCGTATGCTGACCCCCAGGGAATGACACGTGTACGACTTGGGTTTTATTGCTCATTTGGGCCTCGTTAGTTGTCACGCATATCGTTTTGGTCCTTTTTCTTCTCTGTGTTACTAATTTGCCCTAAAATTTTGTCCAGTTTCATTTTAATCCTCTGTATGTTATTTTAATTATTTTGTTACTAAATTGATTATTTTAATACTATTATTATTATATAACATCACTAATATTATTATTATTAAATATTTACGTATACTTTTTAATCCCAAGTTTTATTATATATATACATGTCTTTTATACTATATTTTACAATCCGTACATATTGATACACATACTTATATGTTTTTATATTTTCATATAATTTATATACATACCTGCATATTTTCAGATATACATAATCATGTTTTTACGCTTTATAATTTATATATACATAGATATGCATATTCGTTCTTATATATATACATTCACATATTTTATAACTTATAACTTAAGTATATTGATATACATACATAGATATTTTATCTTTTATTCGTATTGTTATTGTCGTTTTATTTGACATTTATTTATTCATTTATTTATGTGCTCGTCATTATTTTTAGGAAATGCTTTAGTTCCTTTTTATTTACTTATTATTTCATATATACTTGATTTGTTTTTATGTATTTTATTTTTCTTTATTTTTTGATTATTGCTCATATTAGTTATGCTTGTATTATCATGCTCATTATCATTTTGTTACACATATTAATATTGTATTTATTCCTATCATTTTATGTTAAATTAATTTTATTCAATGTAAATCGTGGCTTTAAAATAAGTAAAATTTCGTATTTTGAGATTCGAAAAGATCGTGCCCTAACTTACGGGGTTTCAACTTTCTCGACAAATTTAAACATACGAGTCCTTTCAAACTTAAACTTTTAAATGATCCTGAGAATTAATGAAAGATCGTGTTCTAACTTACGGGACGTGATTTTTTCTTATAAACCCGAAATAATCAAACATCTTTCAAAAATGAGTAAATCTTTGGCATCTATTCTCGTATCGAGAATTCAAGACATTGTGTCCTAACTTACGGAACGTAATTCTCTTTCTCGATTTGCGTGAAATATGCCATTTTTTTGAAATATTTTAGCATTCCAATAAAGGATTGTATTTTTAAATCTCTAAAGTTTCTAATTCTCGACACTAAGACACTAAATAATCAACTAGGTACCAATTTTGGGCGTTACGAGAGTGCTAATCCTTCTTCGTACGTAACCGACTCCCGAACCTGTTTCTCTGAATTTCACAGACCAAAAGCATTGTTTTAATAAATCTAAATCGATTATTAAAAATAACCGTTCCACGAGGTGACCCGATCGCACCTCATCAAAAAAGATTGGTGGCGACTCCCATTTTTCGTTTTCTTTTTCAAAATATAAGTCGACCCCGTTTTGTCAAAAAAATGGTGTCAACACCCTGTAGCATTCCATGCCAAAGCATTTCCCCTCTACATTTCCTTCCTAGTGGTAAACAATGGCTGCCAGGTAACTAAAGAGGAAGGATCCGATGGGAATGTCGACCACCAAAACTTTATGGTTGACGCCAAAATTTTTCGTCCCCAACAGTTCCGTCATTAAAGATACAGATATGGAAGTCATTGATCCCGTACACATTCCAATGTTGGCGGTGCTGATATAAAGCCATAGGACGGTATTGTCGTTGACAAGTAATAGGAAGAAGGCTGCTCCTGTTGGAACCATTAATGCTACCTGCTGGTCTTGATATCATGTATTTTCTCCTGAAATTTCACCATTTATAGTATAATTAAATATGCTACTTTCATGCATTGGTCAACCTATAATAAACTAACCCCACATTGTCATTTCTGTAATATGATCAATGACTGAAGATAGTAGATAGGTAATTTTGCCAAAAAGAGAGTTATTTATTATTTCCTTGAGACAAAGCAATCCACCATTAATGGTATGAGGCGGCCAAAGAAGTCAAAGGATGAAGAATACCAAATACAACCAAAAGTTCAATCTCCTTAGCACCACCTTCACACCCATCTCCTCCATCACACTAATTATCTCGTTTGTTTCACTTATCTTGTCATCTCCACTAGTATTGCTTTCGCTTAGCTGATCTGCATTTATTTTGCTTAGATCGAATTGTCTGAATTCCCTCTCCCATGCTATGCGTAGTCCTTCTAAAACAGATATTGCTTCAATCCTAAATATTATGTCCTTACCGACCTTCATTGAGTAACTACACAACCAATTTGCATCTGAATCTCTAAGCAATCCTCCAATAGATGCGTTGGAACTATTTGATGACGTTGCCCCATCCGTGTTGAGTTTAATCCATCCTCTCCCCAATAGCAACAAATGCATAGTAGTGACCATAGGAT
Source organism: Gossypium raimondii (assembly GCF_025698545.1). NCBI lineage: Eukaryota > Viridiplantae > Streptophyta > Magnoliopsida > Malvales > Malvaceae > Gossypium > Gossypium raimondii. The sequence continues at coordinate 59,123,601 of NC_068570.1, read as the reverse complement.
TAGGTTGAAGCAAATTGGAAATCGACATTGTATAACTCCTCGCCCAAGTAAAAACCTGTGTCCACAAGATCTTGTACACAATTATGGCTATTAGAAAAAACAAAATAATTTTGATTTTTCCATAGCAACTAGCATATAGTGGAGAAGAGTGTTTGCCATTCAATATGAGCATGTCTTGACATCACGAAAAGTCAATCTAATTTTAAGAAATGATAATCCCAAATTGCATGGAGCCCAGATTCAAAAATCATTTTTAAAAAGTATTGAAGAAAAAATCATTTTAATTTTAATATGAAATTTATGTGTTTATTGTGATTATGACAATGAATTTATAAAGCAAAATCACGTAGTATTGTCCTACTAAATGAGAATACGTTTTTTTTTGCGAGTATTTCACACCCATAATACAGATAAAGTTGTTGGAACTTTAACAATGATACATAAATTACCATCATTCATCACATTTGACATCATACGAAACTTGAATTACTAATACGTATTCCTAATCTCCAGTAAAAATAAATAAATTTATCCATTTATAATCTTCCGCTAGTTGGATTAATTGATCGTCCATCGAAAATGATAACAAAATGTATAAGTTGTTAGAAGGAGTTCAAAACTACATATACATATTGTATACCACTTAATTTGCTTATTTTCTCTCTAAGAAGAGAGAAAAGTAAAGAACCTATAGATATTGGTAAAACTACAATTCTTGTTAACCAAGGAAAATAATGCGTGATAAAGACAAGATATACTATAAAAAATAAATGGATTTAAAATATATTCAACTAGGTTTTTTGGACCGTACCGATAAACTAGACCCATACGATAAAACTTTTAGAAATAATTATTTCCAAAGCTATCCAATGATATTTGTATTCTATACCCCTAATCCTTCTTTTTCTTATCTTACCTCTCTTTCATTTTGTTATTGAATCAAGAATTCGAAGGCATTTCAAAGACTAGATATAAACTAAAATTATGTTCATAAATAAGTTAAAATATGTATATATATTGTACAAGCCCAAATTGCCCGGGCCCAAACAAAAAACGAAGCAGGCAATTTCAGTTTTTTAATAGCAGGCCTAAACTCGTCAAAGGCCCAACAAATAAATGGCCCAATAACAAAACTAACCTAAGCCCAACACAGACATCAGCCCAAAACACAAAAAAAACAAAAGAGGAAAACCCTAGCAGATCGCCTCGGTAGCCTAATAAGACCGACGCCATGCTAACGCCCGATCGCCGCACGTTTCGGCCTCCACGCGCGCCAAACTCTCCACGAACACCTGAAAAACGGACTCAAGGAGTCCAAAGAGAAAAAAACAGCAAGCAATATTGTTTTTTTCCCCTCGATTTATTTTCTTTTCGGCCTATAAAAGGCCCTTTTAAATCTGTAAAAGGGATGATGGTATGAACGGATAAAATACGCAAGAAATAGAAAAAGCACTGAATAAAGGATCGGTGGCGACTCCAGTTTTGTTTTTTAAAGTCGACAACTAAATTTTTGTTTTCAAAAAAGCGGTTTCGACATATATAATTTTCAAAAAGTATATAGTAAACAAATGGGATGAAACGAAATAAAATAATGGTAAGTAATTATAGACATATTTAAGTTTTAAACACTTATAAATTATATCCGTGATATATTTAAACGTAGATAAATATATTATATATACTATCAATAGGCACCTAAATTAGGTAATATAGAACGGGGAATCGGCGAAATTAAACTTATACATGATTAGTGTTCTAAAGATTGAACATGAAATTCCGATATATTTTGATAGACAATAACAAAATGGTAAATCGCATCATTAAAGAAGCTGAACGCGAAATGAAACAGTTGATTATTCATGTAAATCTGCCAATATATATAAGAAATTTATTGGAGGAAGATGTCTACTGCGCTATGCCTACAATGATTGATGGAGTACTGTACTCTTACACCCGAATGTCAGTGATTTAGGATAAGAGAACAAAAGAAAAAAGAACTCTTACATAAACCTATAAACTACCAAAAAAAAAACAGAGTAAACAAAAGGCATTTCTCAGAGGAAAACAATTATTAAGCAAATATATGTAATTATGTATAAATATAACCACTTCAATGAATTAGACAACATTGGTTTAATCCCAACATATTTCACCAACTCAAAGTCAAATTTTACTATTAATTAATTATGAACAATAATGATTAAATCCATTAGATTATACATATTCTCCAATTTGATATTTTTAATCCTCAAAATTTTTATGAATATTATGAAAACCAATAAAGTGACATCTCGTTACACATCTACATCTCTGGCAAAAATTTTAAAAACAATAGAATTTGACAATCGTTAGAAATCTCAAAATTCCAAAACTACAACTAAAATAACCAAATTAAAATATAAAAACTAAATTTGTGACTTAAATATAACAATACAAGGACTAATTCCAGAATTTAAACTTTTACATCTCAAGAGAAAAATACCGTGCCAAATTTTACCAAGAACAGCACATTTCACCCACAAAAGATGATTTAACAACCTTTATATCATTCACATATTTCTATCAACCAAACATCAAGTCGAAAACTTAAAAATATATAAACAAAGATTTAAAAGTTCACCATTTAACCAGAAATCACTTAAAAGCAGTCACAATAAGAAACATAACATAGACAGTTCTTTAAAAGTATGAACTTGTTTTTGATGTTCTAAATCAATAGACATCACTTAGGTTGCTAGGCAAAGCATCCATGGACAGAACTTAGTGTTCAAATCCTCACTATCCACACTTGATATAATCAACCATATACAAAACACATAACTACTGACTAAGAGATTGTTTGCTCATACCCTCCCCTTCTCCAAACACCACTTTCAGCGAGCTTCGTACTGAACAACTGCAGCAAACACAAGGTTTTACAACATTAATTGTCAAAATAATGAAAGAAATAGCAAGTTGATCTCTCTTCGAGATGTGAAAAGGACCATGAGGAAATTCGTTTCGCATGTTAAACAAAGCTATAGATCTGCTTTTGGCTAGAATAAAATTGTAGAACTGAAACATCACACTTGAGGGCCTATTGCTAAACATTAGGCAACAAAGAACACATCCCGAGCATTAACAAGAAACTTAATAGAAAAACTCAAACATTAAACGGATACACACCAAAAAAGAAAACTTGTGTATGGTCTAATATGCATCAAAAGTTTTATGTTTGGTCGGTCTCTGGGATACTGTAAGTTCACAATAGCAAAGAGGAGAATCATTAAGTTCTAATGGACAATCAATGTAGATTGATGAAGGTTGATACTTGATAATGTCCCGGTTGAATGTCCGATAATGGTGTGTTCTCACAAAGTATAAAAAGCAAAGGAAAAAGAGAATGAAGACCATAATGTAATTGTCTTTGACATGCCATCTTGATGTTGTTTAATTTCAGGATGAGAGATTTTGTATTAATATAAGAGGAGTGATCCTAAAATTTTAAGTTATTTGAATCTAGTTCATAATTACGGGAAAAAAGTTGCATTCAGTTCAACACTGTCAAATATCGGAATAATAATCTCATATCACATTTTGTTTTATGTTTCACCTAAGTTAAATTTAGTACTGACTATGGTTCTATTCTGTTCCTGATCCTTGAAAAAAAGAACTTCTAAAATATCTCCTAAATTCATTCTTGATAGTGACACAAATAAGCAATGAAATACAATAAATCATTAGAAATATTACTATAAAAAATAGTAAAATTAAGGAAAAGGACAAAAGTAGTGAGAAAGGAACATTACTTCTTCGGGTTCGCTTCTTGTAAAGAATGCGATAACCACATTCCCGGCATTGTATCACATCTCCATGCTTCAATGTGTTCTCTTGCCCACAGTCTTTATAACATCACCCCAAAAAGAACAAAAAATCAAAAGACTTTACCAAAACTCAGGGTTTATTTAAGAGCTAAGAGGCTATATAATACTAACCTCCACAGATATAGGTAACAGGTTCAGGTTGTGGATCCATTGATGCTCACTCAAACAAGTTTTTCCTGATGAACCTGCTCAAAGGTCAAAGAGATTTTCACACAAGTCAAATTTAAATGAACAAATACCCCAAAACTTTTTTTGTTTTAATGTTCTCAAATATAGTTGGAGAAACATACATTGATATCCATGTCCTACTATATGTCAAGTACAACTATTAGATGAATGTTTCAGAGCAAACAAAGAGGAAAGTTCAGCGTAAACGATGATGGTTTCCTATAATTTACCCTACATAGGTTCCATAATCTAATTTTATGCACTTCATTGAGGAGAGATCGATTTCTTTTGGAGACCCCTCAACAGGTCAGAATTTTCATGGAGTCAAGGCCAGAGTCGTCTTCCAACTCTATAGAGAGAGGGAACGCCTCGTTGGAATGGACCATGCATGATCCACAGTCACTTACCAATGGCAAAACCTCGGGCTCTCCATAGATTTGGGAGATGACCTCAGCTCGACCCAGGGAAAATACCAACGTAATGGATCAGTCGGCTCGGTCTGCTCCAAACGGACGACGCTTTCAAAAACTTCTCTAAAGGATTCGGCATCCCCTCAACACTCTTCATTACCAGAAAACTCATCCAACAAAACTCTACCAAATAATATCAGGTAAGTCCCTAATTCTCTCGTACGATTCCAAAACTTTGGGTGCCCAATCATCCCAATTTCATCATCAATTTCTTTATTTTTACTAATGTATTGTAAATACTACACTCATTAACCTAATTCGTTCAAAAGAGCAATCGATTCAACAGAAGTAACCCTAAACCTTAATTTAAAAAAAAAAGAATTAATTTTAATTCAGTAATCATATTCCAAGAAGAGAAAGAAGATGAAGAGCAGTAAATTGACGCTGGGTATTAAAAGAACTTACGAGTCACGAGAGAGGGAAAAATAGGACGGTCAGGCAGCTAAGAGAGAACGAAATTTTAGGAACAGCAAAGGAAGAGGAAGAGGAGGAGGAGGAGGAGAGGTGGAGGCTTTGTTTGGCGGCGTGGATGTCTAAAGAGAATTGAGAGTTGGGCTTTTAAAGGAAATTTAAGAAAACATTTTTTGTAGAGTTAATTTCCCCATGCATCTCAAACTATAACCTTCCTTCTAAATTAGTCTCCAAACTTTAAAACATTTTAATTACATCCCTACATTATCGATGTTATATCGATATGGTCCTTCTATTACTAAAATTATTAGTTTAACCGTTAAATGAAATGTCGGATCTAATGTGACATAACTTAAAATGAAAAATTTCAAGAAAAATGAAAATTGTAAAACTATTTGCTTTGAGATTTTGAAACTTTTACAAAAGTTTTATCGTTCACTCTTCTTCTTCTTCTTTTTTAGTTTTACTCTATTTTTAATTTTAACTTTTAAACGTTATGCAAGGATGTTTTACTTGTATTTAAAATTTTATTTTAAATTATGTCACGTAAGATTTGAGAGTAAACTAACGGTTTTAGTAATAAAAGGACTTAATTGATATAACATTGATAGTTGGAGGGTATAACTAGAACATTTTGAAGTTTGAGGAGCAAATTTAAATGGAAATCATAGTTTGGGGATGTTAAGTGCAATTAACGTTTTAATATATTTTTAATAGAAGTAAAATTCATGTTAAATTTCACTATTAGTCCTTGTACTTTACTAAAGATATAGATTTAGTCTATATAGTTTTTTTCAAAATTTAAAGTTATAATCCTTACAAAATAATAACAATTAATTAATTTTTTATTTCTAAAATATGATAGGCAAACATATTATCATACCTCTCATGCCAACTTATTATTTTCACATGTTACTAAAAATTTAGTTAATAGATTAACGATTTATCATTTAGGGGTGAGCAAAACTCATTTCGATTCGAAAAAATCGAAAAAAAATCGAATTTTGAGTTAATTGAATCAAATTATTTGAGTTATTTGAATTATTCAAGTAAACTCGAATAAGTAATTTGAGTTTTGAGTTCGAATCGAGTTGAATTTTACAATTCAAATAGCTTGAATAATTCGAATAATAGATTGGTGTAAATACCCTTTTGGTTCCTGTCTAGTTTGAAAATTAACAAATTGGTCTCTCTCAAAAAATCTAAAAAAATATAAATAAAGTTAAAAATTAAAAATTTCTAGAAAAATAATTTTGGAGACTTAAATAAGTTAATTAATTCAAGCTCATTATTTTTTATTTTGCTTTGAAATTTTTTCAAATATATATGGTTTTACATTTATGTGCTTTAACATGGAATTAGTTATCTTGTACTAATATTTTAATTTGATATGTTTAATTTTTAATTTAACTCAAACAATTACACTTGATTCGACTCGACTCAAACTTCATTTTACTCAACTCGATCCGAAAAAAATTCAAATAGAGTTAGAATGATAAAATAAAACTCATCAATTCGATTAACTCAAAAAATTTTCACTCGCTTCGATCGAACGCTCACCCTACTATCATTTACATCAAAACTAAAATTTCAAATTTTAAAAAGTATAGGGACTTAGAATGATCCAATAGGAGAATATATATTAAATCTATAATTATAAACATAATACGAGACTAGTAATTGAATTTAACCAAATGGTTTTAATTTTTCCCTGTTTAGATTAGAACTAAACTTTCAAAATTCAAAAAAATACAAGAATTAAAATTGATTAAATTAAAGTATATGGACTAAATCACAACTTTTACAAAGTACAGAAACTAATAACAGAATTTAACCTAAATTTTATATAACTAGGCTAGCCGCTCAAGCCCGGCCCGAAGGAACAAATTAATGCATGCCGTTCATGTTAAAAGGACGGAACGTGAGCCAACGGCTTTGATCAGTGAATTACAAGAGCTCTAGTATACAATGAACCGTATGTGATTTAAGCTTTCGAGTCCTTTCTCCTATATTCTTCGTGCCTCCCAAGACCGATCATCGTCTTTGCGTTACATTATCTCGCTGAATTTCTCAGGTAAGAAAAGAATAATTAAATTTCTTCATATATTCTAAAACGATTTTTAGGGTTTTCCCATTTGAATATTCAACAAATATATATTAATTTTGCAGAATTTAATAGTTTATTCAATGTTCAGATAAAGGGGTTTTTTTATTTGTTGTCGTTGTTAGTTGATTGATTGGGCTGCTTTGAATTTATTTGTAGTTTGAAAACGATTTTGAGGGTTTTCTCGTTTGAATCTTCAACAATTAGGGGGTTTTTCCTTGGAATTTAATAATTTATTTATTGTTCAGATAAAGATTGTCGTTGTAGTTGAAGAGGATGTGGCTTTTTTAATTTAATTATTGTTTGGAAACGATTTTGAGGGTTTTCCCGTTTGAATCTTCCACAATTAGGGTTTTTTTCCGTTGGAAATTAATGATTTATTTAATGTTGAGATAAAGGTATTCTTTTTTTTTGTTGTAGTTGTTGGTTGATTTTTTTTTAATTTATTTATAGTTTGGAAACAACTTTGAGGGTTTTCCCGTTTGAATCTTCAACAATCAGTGTTTTTTTTTTTTTATGGAATTTAATGATTTATTTGATGTTTAGATAAAGGGATTCTTTTATTTGTTGTAGTTGTTGGTTGGTTGATTGATTGTTGTTGTGGTTGAAGAGGATGTGGGCTGCTTCATGTCTTGCATCGTGTTGTGCGGCATGCGCCTGTGATGCGTGCCGAACGGTGGTTTCGGGGATTAGTCGGAGATCTGCAAGGATCGCTTATTGTGGACTTTTTGCTCTTTCTCTTGTTGTTTCGTGGATCCTTCGTGAGGTTGCCGCCCCTCTGATGGAGAAGCTCCCTTGTATGTTTCGTTAAACTGTGCCTTCCTTATTATTTATTTATTATTGCTGCATTGTGTGATTCGCTTAATTAGCCTGTTTTGAGTTGATAGTATAAAAAAACTTTTGTTAATGTTTAACTGAGCAAATGATGCTGCTAAATTGTTGATAGTATCATAGCATTGGCGTATGCAATGGGCAGGGAAGATGAATTCTTTAGGCTTTAGTTTTATTGTCATTTGTCTCATGAGTGTTGGATCACTCCGAGCTAATTGTTCTTTTACATGATTTGTTGATGTATTGAGTATTTTAGGGAATCTGAAGAATGCTCAGATTTCCATGTGAACATGAAATTTATCACCGTTCACCATGTTTGGGGCCATGGTTTATTGAATCGATCCTGTTTCGTGGATAAATTTGGAGTTTTCCCTTTTCCACATTTTCCTTCGAGTGGTAACTGGTACTCATACCTTATTTCTCATCTACTGTGCTGCCCCATTTTAGATTGTCCTTAGTTATTGGTTTGGGGTCCCATATTTCATTAATATAATGTTTGAAGGTCAGCTTGTTGGAGTTATTTTGCTGATCTAGTGAATATGTTGTTGTTATTTATTCAGGGATCAACCATTTCCATAAAACACCCGACAGGGAATGGTTTGAAACGGATGCAGTGCTGCGGGTTAGCTTGGGAAACTTTCTGTTCTTTACTATCCTATCTGTCTCAATGGTTGGTGTGAAAAACCAGAGGGATCCTCGTGATGCTGTGCACCATGGTGGATGGATGATGAAAATTATCTGCTGGTTCATTTTAGTGATTTTGATGTTTTTTGTTCCAAACGAGATTATCAGCTTCTATGGTAAGCTATGTTTTGGTGGACCATTCTACTAAATTAAAACTATGGTCCTTTTTGAAGTATCTTACATGCTATAGGAGAGAATTTTATTAAAGATTTAAACGATTAGAGAAGAAAATAATAGGGCTAAAAGCACCTATAGTTAACTTAATATGACACTTAAATTTTGCTTTTACAGAGTCAGCATCAAAGTTTGGTGCAGGACTGTTTCTTTTGGTTCAAGTCGTGCTTTTACTCGACTTTGTTCATGGATGGAATGACAAATGGGTTGGATATGATGAGCAATTCTGGTTAGTTTTTTTTTTCTTTTATGATTTTTTTATGGTATCTCTTCTTTCTATTCTTCAGATCAGGTGCCATGCTTGCTTTTTCTTGTAGGTATGTTGCGCTACTAGTTGTTTCTCTTGTTTGTTATTTGGCAACATTTGGCTTCTCGGGGCTTCTCTTCCACTGGTTCACTCCATCCGGACAAGATTGTGGACTCAATACCTTCTTTATCGTTATGACCTTGACTCTTGTTCTTTTGTTTGCCATAGTTGCACTGCATCCTGCGGTAAGCTTCTGTTTTTACGTCTTCGCAATCATAATAGCCCATCATTATCAATTCTATTAGTGTTTTGTGGAATAAAAATGTGTAAGAGTTAAAATTTTAATTGGAGTAAAGTCAAGGCCACCCTTTGCTAAATTTTAGACCAGCTTGAATTCTTGTGGATTGCATATCATTAATGGAAGCTGGGATGGGCTTAGCTCGAGTTGATGGCTTCTGTTAGATAATTGATAGTTTTTCCATGTTCGATAGATTAAATACCTTTTCGAACAAGTATTTTCTATTTTCCATCGATCAACCTATTGCAACTAAAGGATATAATATAGAACCGACATAAGAATAGGTCGATTGCAAAGATGGCTTAGATTGGACAAACTATTTTCCTATTTGACCTTGTGAGAATGCTCATTGTTGTGTTCTATAAAATTGAATTATTGAAGTCTCATCTCTCACTCTCCTCACATATTTCACTGTGTTTACACAAGTCATCACTACTATAGAGATGCTTCCGTTCATTCCCAATACGTATATCATGATGAAATACTTTATTCTTTTTTGTCATGTAACAGGTTGGCGGTAGCATTTTGCCAGCTTCAGTTATATCACTGTACTGCATGTACCTATGCTATAGTGGACTTGCAAGTGAACCGAGAGATTACGAATGCAATGGACTTCACAAGCATTCAAAAGCAATTTCAACTGGTACCTTGACCTTAGGTCTGCTTACCACTGTCCTGTCAGTTGTCTACTCTGCTGTTCGTGCTGGGTCTTCAACAACTTTACTCTCCCCACCAAGCTCGCCTCGTGCAGGTATTGATACCTTATACCACTAAAATAGCCATTCATTTGTGTTCTTTTCTTAAAATTTAAGCAAGTTTTGTTTACAAATTTCACATTTTTCGGGATGAGAATAAGGGTTGGTTTCCAAATTACAGATTTGGGGTTTTCTTCTCCCCTTCTTTTCTGCTCCTTACTGCCTTTCTTATTGCAAGCTAACCCGAGGTTCTTTATGGCGAAAAAAAAAAGAAAAAAAAAAGGAAAGAAGATAAAATTATCATATATTGAGCTTTAGCTCAATTGACAGCATTGCTATTGCAGCAACCAGGAGCACGTAGGGTCGAGCATGTTTAAGCATGTTCTTTTTCCTATTTAAGGGTACAATTTAACATCTCGATTTGAATGGTTGAAGGTGCAGGAAAGCCTTTGCTTCCAATGGACAAGGCAGATGAACACGAAGAAAAAGAGAAGAACAAGCCGGTCTCCTATTCATATGCCTTCTTCCACATAATCTTTTCTCTTGCAAGTATGTACTCAGCAATGCTTTTAACCGGATGGTCAACCTCGGTCGGAGAAAGCGGCAAGTTAGTCGACGTAGGATGGCCATCGGTGTGGGTTCGGATTATAACTGGGTGGGCAACAGCAGGTCTCTATGTATGGTCTCTAGTTGCTCCTATTCTTTTCCCAGAGAGGGAATTTTAGGTCTCCAAAGTAAGTTATTGGCCATTGTTGCAATAAATTTAGTTTATATGTGTGTGTGTGATTTGACTGACCAAGATGGATTAAAAAAAATATTATGTGCGTCTCAAAAGAGAAGTTGAATATATGTGTGTGATTAGTGATGGATTTGTTCTCACTCCTTGTTGTTAATATTTTCATTATGTAATTATCACAATATTGAAGAAAATGTTTACCTCCACCCAAGATAGATAGTATTGCACCTGTGGACGTAATGTCTTTTGTATCAGTTTATTTCAATGTATTGTTCCAAATTTATCAGTATTTTTAAAAAATATTTAATATATGCATATTCAAATATAAAATATTCATACATCAATGAATGCACAATGTTTTGGTCGGTGCAATTGGAATTGAGCAGAATAAACTAGTGCGATTGATATAGATCGAAATTTTAGCTAGTGCAAAAGGGAGAGTTGCATCGATTTATTACTGGGATGGTTTGTGTTGGTTGGAACGGAACGGCTATGGTTTCCTCACACATTTCGTGTTAGATTGGTTACTTATTTTTTTGAGTAATTTAGAGGGTAAAAAAAATTAAAGATTACAATATGCTCAAAGTTCTTGTGCCTTTCATATATTTTGAATTTAATCTCCATACTTTTATTTTTAAGAATTTAATCCCTTTATTTTTTGAATTTTTAAAATTTAGATCCATTTGTTAATATTGTTAAATTCTTAAAAGTTCACCTCGGCATTTTAATTTGGATTATGTCAAACTCAAAGTATAGAGATTAAATCTTAAAATTGAGCACATTATAGGGACCAAATTTAAAATTTAACCATTCTTATATATTCTTTAAAAAGTAGATGAATTATAACTGAAATTTAGCCGTTATTTCTCATGTCAAAAGAAAATTATGTCAATATTAAAATATAGAGATTAAATCTCAAATTTGAACAAAATATAAGGATTAAAACTGAAATTTAACAATTCTTATATAATCTCAAAAGGTAGAGGGATTAATACTGAAATTTAGCCATTGTTTTCTCATGTCAAAAGAAAATTAAGAAAAAGAACGGACAGGAGTCTAAATTATGTAAAAATCAAAGCGTAGAAATTGAATATCAAATTTGAGTGAAATAAAGGGATTAAAACTGAAATTTAGCCATGTTTATATAATGATAAAAAAACAGAGGGGTTAAAACTGAAATTTAGCCATTTTTTCTCAGTGTAAAAAGAAAGGAAAGGATGGGTGGCTTCTTAAGGAAAGCCTTAGCCTTTTATATATAGTAGTATAGATTACAGCTTCTTTACCGAGCTCTAACTCATTTATGGCTCCTAACAAAAATTGCATTCTAATTTACAAAAATTGAGAAATTAGTTCATTTATTTTGTTAGAATTTGGCTTCATACTTTATGGAAATTAAAAATTAGTCCAAATATCGGTTAACATAAACTCGAACTACGAATTTGTACTAATTTCTAAATTTTCGTAAACTAAAAAAAATCAAATTCAGACAAATTAAAATAAAGGGACTAAGTTATTAATTTCCGTAAAATGGAGGGATGAATTTCAAATTATACCATTGTTATATATATTATATATAGGCGGTGTGGTTATTTTGTTAGCTACTTATTTTCTCAGTTTCAGATATCTTTCCGCTCAAGAAAAGTAGAAGAAAGCAAAAAAAAAAAAAAAAAATGGCGCCTGAACCGGAAGATGAGTTCAAGGACGAGAAAAACCCTAGACCTCTTGACGAAGATGATATCGCGCTTCTCAAAACCTATGTAAATTTTGAACTCTCTTTCTCTCTGCTCGTTGTTTTTCGTTGAATCTTTCGGTTTATTGTTTCTTTTTCGCATTTCAGATCTGTTTCAGATACGGAAGTTCGCTTTTTTAATTCTTTAATTTAGTGTATTTATATGTTTGAGATGTGCTTGTTAACATTAACCGCCAATTTTTAGGGTTTATGAAGTGAAATATACTATTGAAGATCCTATGATTTGATTTTTGATGCTCCTTTTTGCTTTAGATGTATTGATTATGTGGACAAATACATGAGAATTTTCGTTTTTTTTTTTGTGTGGCAGGGTTTAGGTCCTTATTCAACGAGCATTAAGAAAGTTGAAAAGGAGATTAAGGAAATGGCGAAGAATGTAAATGATTTATGCGGTATATGATTTCTCCCTTCTTTCACTGCTTACGATTAGGGTTGTAATCGAGCCAAGTGGAGTCTGAATACTGGCAAGCTTGAGATCGACTTGAAATTCAAAGTTCGATACTTGGCTTGAGCTCAATCGAACATTTATTTTAAGCTTGAGCTCAGTTCGAGATATAATCGAGCTAATCAAGCTTGATTAAGCTTGTTTATCAATTTTGCACTCGAGTTGGAACTTGAGCTTCGTTAAGTTTGTATGTGTTCAAGCTCGAGCTTTGCTTGATAATTAAACTAAGAGTTAATAATATATATTAAGGGCAATAACATAATATATAATATTTAAATATATATTAAAATGAAAAGCTCGATAAGGCTTGCAAGCTGTTCAAGCCAAGTATTACTAAGCGGTATTACTAAGCTCAAATTTGGCTTGATAATTACTAACTGGAATTCGAGTTTTTTTTCGAGTCAAATTCGAGTAACTTGCCAACACTAGTGTCTCATTTACACCCCTACTTATGTTGCTGTTTTACGAAGTCATTTGCTTGCCTTATTTTTTTTCTGTTTTCTTGTGTAGAATTGGGGTTGAACTGTATATTTTCATAAATTTTGTTGTTTGGTACCAAGTGAAGAGTTAGAACTAATCTTGCTTTTGGTGCTTGTTACAGCATTAATGATGCAATATAATATATTGTATGGCATATTAGTTTATATTATCATGTGAAAAATCTGTGTATTGGGTTGTGGTTGGTGGAGCATAAGTTAGCTCTTCAGGGAACATGCCTGCTTGTCTCTAAAAACCTTAATTTGCAGTATTTGACCAATCTTGACTAGGAAAAGCTTTCTTTTTGCATACAATTTTTAAGCATTAATATGTTTCCGTAATCCCTCTTCTTACTGTTGTGACTTCTTGATTGGCTGCTGTGAACACAGCATCATGTGATTATGTTTAGCAGCTGTGGCTGTCATACTAACGGATTCCCTTTTCTTTGCTGGTATACTTTGCTAAATAGGCATCAAGGAATCTGATACTGGGTTAGCTGCGCCTAGCCAATGGGATCTTGTCTCCGATAAGCAAATGATGCAGGAGGAGCAACCACTTCAGGTATTAAGATATACTAAAATGGTTTCAAGAAAATTGTGGATTTATGTTGCTTTCTCGAGTCATTGAGTATTGGCTTTATTTTTTCATCCAGGTGGCAAGATGCACGAAGATAATTAATCCAAATACCGAAGATGCCAAATATGTTATAAATGTTAAGCAAATTGCCAAGGTATGTATCTATGCGTCTCTGAGTTTAATATTTTCCCATCTGGATAGGCATCAGAAATTTTTTATTTGATATGCATTTGGCTTCTAACTGCAGTTTGTTGTTGGGCTTGGTGACAAAGTTTCCCCCACTGATATTGAAGAAGGCATGCGCGTGGGGTAAGTTTTCAATATGTTGAAAGTGTATACGTTTCAACGTTACTCTCTTATGCTTTTCCTAGATTTTTATATCCGGAAAATAGTTTATTTCTCCCGTTGCAGTTGTATTGTTGCCTCCTTCATTTGTAACCTCAGAAATTTTTTAGATAGGTGTATGTTTGCATGACCTGAATTTATTTGTTGCCTTTGCAGGGTTGACCGCAACAAATATCAGATACAGATTCCCTTGCCTCCAAAAATTGACCCAAGTGTAACCATGATGACTGTTGAGGAGAAGCCAGATGTGACATATAATGATGTTGGTGGATGCAAGGAACAAATCGAAAAGATGCGAGAAGTACGTATGGCACCATCTTCTTTTAATATGTACACGCACACACATAGAAAACTTTAAGCCTTTCTCATACTATGGATTGATGAGTTTTCTTTTTTCTTTTAGGTTGTTGAGCTACCCATGCTTCATCCTGAGAAATTTGTCAAGCTCGGGATCGATCCTCCTAAGGGTGTTCTTTGCTATGGTCCTCCTGGAACCGGTAAGACACTTCTTGCAAGAGCCGTCGCAAACAGAACTGATGCTTGCTTCATTCGTGTTATTGGAAGTGAGCTCGTTCAAAAATATGTTGGTGAAGGAGCTAGAATGGTCCGAGAACTGTTTCAGGTTATAACCTGCTAAAGTAGTTGTTTAACTTTTCTCTTGAAAGTTATTCTACGCTACTTATTTTATTTTGGCGTTACCGCAGATGGCACGATCAAAGAAAGCATGCATTGTGTTCTTTGATGAAGTTGATGCGATTGGGGGTGCACGTTTTGATGATGGTGTAGGTGGAGACAATGAGGTTCAACGTACCATGCTTGAAATCGTGAACCAGCTCGATGGCTTTGATGCTCGTGGAAACATCAAAGTCCTGATGGCAACAAACAGGTCAAAGCTGCTACCTACGATTTCAACTCTTTATATTCGACGAAGCATTGCATCATCTTTTGCTCCTTCAAGCCATCCTGACTCGAATATTCGGAACAGGATATGCTTACTGCTTTTGTTGTACTCTATTTCATTCATTTTTCAGGCCAGACACACTAGACCCTGCATTATTACGTCCTGGACGACTGGATCGTAAGGTTGAGTTTGGTCTTCCTGATTTAGAGTCTCGGACACAGATATTCAAAATCCATACAAGAACAATGAATTGTGAACGCGATATTAGATTCGAGCTTTTAGCCCGACTTTGCCCAAATTCCACAGGTAGAATCTTTTTCCCAAAGTTTTATCTTGTTTCGAATATTGTTTTACTTACAAAGAGTGATTTCGAGATTTTTATGGTATTTTATTCACAGGAGCCGATATAAGAAGTGTGTGTACTGAGGCCGGAATGTATGCCATTCGGGCTCGAAGAAAAACAGTGACGGAAAAAGACTTCCTTGATGCAGTGAACAAAGTCATAAAGGGATATCAAAAGTTCAGTGCAACACCTAAATACATGGTTTACAATTAAACCCAGAAACTGGTGAGACCATATTTATTTGCAGTTCCTGAACTCCTACAAGACATGCATTTGATTCAATCATAATATATATTCAGTGTATTGGAATTATATATATTTACAGTGCTGGTTTTAAATTTGTTTTAATGGGGATTTCATATTTGCATATTCCATTTCGTATATTATTTATTTTTGGTACCATGAAGTTCCTAGTCTAAGAATTGCCTTAGAAATTGATATAAAATGAATTATTTAGTTAAAATGACAACGTAGGTATTTATAAAATCAGTATTTGAAGTTTAAATTCCGTTGTGTGTACTTTCTTCATATAGGAAAAGATAAAATTGGTTCTATGATTTGCGTTTTTAATGTTTGAATTTATGTTCTTTCATTAGGAATATAGATAAAAACATCGTTAAGATAATATAATTTATTTCATAAAAATGAGTTTTACTGTTAAATTTTATAATTGTTGAATTTATATTAAAAATTATTGGTAAACTAGCAGATTTAAGTATTGAATATAATTTTACTATTTGATAAAAGTAAATATTAATTTTCTAAAATGATTTAATTTTAATTTTAATTTTTTATGTAATGTTTTATATTATTAATATAATGTTTGATATTAATTTGGATGGTTTGATGAATGATGAATATAATATTTTTTAAAATCTTATATTTTATTTTAAGTAATTGCTTACCTACTTATATTTTATTTTAAGTATAAAATTAAAATAACTATGAAACACAGTTAAAGTTAAAGTTGAAATGGAAATTTATTTTAATGATTTATCATCACAGACTATTAAGAAAGATGTATAATTGTATTAGTTTCAATTCAATACCATCATTATCAATATATATTTTGCCGAATGTTTTTCTTCATAGATACAACAATTAGCATTATTACGTAAATTTATTTTAATTTTTACACTGATACAATATTACTAGATTAGAGTATTAGGCAAAAAGAATATTAAATTGCAATTAATGAAATATTCCAAATGGATAACAAGAAGAAGAAATGAGTGAAATTACACTAAATCTCTCCACTTCAAAACATCGATCTTATTCAACTTAAACTGGATGCATATATCTGAAATAGCCTTTTCATTAACGCTGCCATTTTCATATCCTTTGCGAAGAAGCTCCTCCAATTCCTTCGATGCCTCCATCATCTAATCAGCACAATCATAAACAATGTTATTCTCCCATATAAAATGGGAAACATTCACACATCAAGAGCATGAAACAGGAAAAGGAAACCTCGGCAGAGGGGTTTTGAGCTCGGGAGTAATCTGAGACTAGTTCAAGGAGCTTCTCACTTCCCTGCAGCATGGGGAAACAACGGTGAGTGGGTGATTATTTTGTATGCCTACGAAGTATATGAGGTGGAAGTAGGGATGATAATAGAGCAAGGCATTACTATTTTCATAGATGTTGAATGCATCCATCTCTGCTCCTCCCCATTTCGCTTCAATTTAATTTTTGCTACATATCTTTGATATTTTTAATATTTTTAAAGTTAAGTAAATATTTAAACATGAAATATATGAATTTTTCTATAATATGATAATACATTTTAACCATTTTAATAGTTATATATATGCAAAGATAAAATGATAGTTTTATATAGTGGAGCGTGGCGGGACAAATAATTATCATAACCACTTCATACTCATTGCTTAAAAGAAAAAATCGACCCAGCTCACCCTATATCCACTTTTCAAAAAGAAAATCCACTCCATCGGTTTAAATCCATGGGACAGTTCAGGTTTTGCCATTCCTGAGTGGGAGGTTCAAAAACTGGTGATTAAATTCGAAGATTTGACACCAAAAACTAAGGTATACATACTATGGAACTCTGAATTCTTTATTGCTTAACAACTAACAACTAAGAACGGGCTATTTTGGTTCCTTTTTTCCTCGTTCACCTAGAAACGAAACTGGATCTTCTTCCAAACTTTAAGCAAGCATGCCGAGCTCTTAAGAGAAGTGGAAAGCAAAAGGCAAGGAACCTCAATAGAGAAGTAGTGTTTGTAAATATCTCATCAGAGTTAGGCACTACATATACTCGGACTCATCTGTCAGGGTTGAATATGGGTGTATTCAACTTTTTTCTATGTTTTTCATTCATTTGTAGGGTCATATCTCTATACTTGGACACAATTACTTCAAGAAAAACAAGAGTTGGAATAAAATGACTTGGGCGGCCAACATAGGTTATGCTAAACTGTTCATTTCAAATATTATCCACATTAACAAACCTCTCGACTACAGTATCTTTTAAACCACCCCAAAGTATCTCTAGGAACAGTAATCCTCACCTGGAGAGCTCGCCAATGTGAATAAGTGCGAAACAGGACCCAAAAGAATGGGATGTTAGGCAGAGGTAGAACCTGGTGAGAAAGAAGATTAAACAAGGATGTGAGACAAAACCGGAATGAGAAAAAAAGGGTCAAGAAGGAAGGTCATTGAACAGTAAATGATGGAATAACAAAAGTAACCACATACGTACAGCAAGTGCAGTAGTCAGTGGAAGCAACGTAACTGAACCATAAAAGTATTTCCTGTGTATAACAGTACCCCTGAAAATCAAAGAACAATACGTTTAAAAATAATATTGGTTTCTTGCATGCTATGGGTAAAAATACCATGGAGACCCTTTTACTAGGAGTCAAATTGCATTTTATCCCCTTTACTAAAAAATGAGCAAATTAATACCTATACGTCAAATTAATCTTTTTTGTTAAAAGTTACATTCATTTTTATTGTTAAAAAAGCTAGTCTAGCAAACAGAATAACCAGACAATTATAGGTAACGTGCCACGTGTACTTCATGTTAACATACAGAGATCAGTTTTTAACAATAAAAATGAATGTAAATTTTAATAGGACCAGTTTGGTTTTTGATCTAATAAATAGAGACTAATTTGCTTTTTTTTTTAGTAGAGGAGCAAAATGCAATCTGACTCCTATCACAATGAGCTTTCTATGGTGTACTTTTACCGCATGCTATGTTACTCAAACTTAGGCATGAGTGTCAAATAGCATGTTTAATTATTGCTAAAGTTTTTCCATGTATTTGGAAAACGAAGAGTCGGAACTATATAGCTTGCAGGAACTCAAACAATACACAAAAAACATATGAACATAAATTAAACAACATCAAACGTCGAAAACCATCTTTTTATTTTCATTGGATTGTTAAATGTCGAGACATCAATAAACAGTCCACTGAGGCAAAAAC
Organism: Gossypium raimondii; assembly: GCF_025698545.1. Taxonomy (NCBI): domain Eukaryota; kingdom Viridiplantae; phylum Streptophyta; class Magnoliopsida; order Malvales; family Malvaceae; genus Gossypium; species Gossypium raimondii. The sequence continues at coordinate 59,104,629 of NC_068570.1, read as the reverse complement.
TGTATAGAGACACTCGATGTCCATAGATATACATGATGATTCTAGCAGAAGGGCATTCCCAATAACTCCAAAGTGGTACCTCGGAAATGCCATAAACCAAGTTACACAACCTTGACCACTATTCTCATGTTCATTTTTTAAAAACATAGAAACCTTCTGTGTAGAAACACCTGTTTGCACACGGGAAACTATTCTAATCTCTTGCATATTGGTGAAGCAAATAGAAAGAAAGTAAAACAATTACCTCATGGCTATATGTCGTAATCTTCGCCGCACAAGCCTAGAATTTAAACTGCAAAACTTATAAGTATTAGGAACAAACTAGCAATCACCCAAAGTGCCAGACACTTGAAAACCGAAATCTGGTATTCTCAAGGATCTTTAATGCTAATTTTTCCATAAAAGAAGCTTAAATTCCATCTAGATTTCAACATAGGGAGAAACCATAGAAGGATGCCTACCATTGTTCATTCTCAGGTATTGCAAAAGTTCAATTTAAGTAGAAATTTTACAAAATTGAAAACAAGCAAAAGAAAAGACACTACCACCTACATTATTGCAAACGATTGTTTATTAAAAAGCCACTTGCATTTGCTATTTATGAGCTGTTATATTGGCCAGATATTTATGTACAACATGTTATGCCCTACGTGCTTTGATCCTTCCTTTTTCTTGAAGTACCCCTATTCGACACGTTTTCAGACACAGGTATCGGATGTAACCCTCCAAATACACGAGAACACTTATAATATATAGAACAAACTGGCATGGCCGTACCTGAGTACTCAAGTTATGCCAATAACAGTATAGCTATTCTATTTTGTACCAAAATTTCCATTCGCGTTGCTATATATGAGCTGTTATATTGGCCGAAAATATGTACAACATGTTATGCCCTACGTGCTATGCTCCTTCGTTTTTCTTGAAGTACCCTTGTTCAACACATTTTCAGACATGGGTAAAGGGATATAACCCCCCAAATTCACAAAACAAAATTATAATATATAGAAAAAACCTGTATCTGACGCCTGTAGCTGAGTTGGAGCACATAGGCTATGCCAATAACAATATAGCTATTCTAATTCCCAATACCCTCCAAATGCACGAGAACACTTAATAATATATAGAACAGACCCGTATCTAACACCCATACCCGAGTCGGAGCACATAGGTTATGCCAATAACAGTATAGCTATTCTAAAAAAATTACACCAGGGAACTGATTATCAAATCTAGATGTAATGAAAGATGAATTTATCCTTGAATATAGATCCCAGAGAACATTTGAATACAAACATTAGCAAGATTATGAAATATAACTATATTTAACGTATAAAATAGAACATTTAGCAATAGAATTTTTTAGAAAAAAGGAGAAAATAAATAACCTGGGGGGGTATGTAATCCTAACATTAGTGACCTCTTTACTTATAGATTTCAACAAAATCTCAGATGGCTTAACTCGAGCTAAAAGCTGCAATCCAAACCTACATATGTTAAAACCAAAAAAACACACACACAAAAAATAAAAAAGATCAACAATAAACTATGGCCAGAAAACCCAATAATTTATACTAATCATATTTGATTTTTAAGTAATACCCATGAAGCTTGTTCTTGAAACTACCCTCAGGGGCCTTTTCCAAACCAACCCAAGCATTATTCATCTATGATTAAAGAAAAAAAATGGAATCAAAGCATATTAAAATGTAGATTGAAAGTTAATGAGACCATGAAATGAAAAAAAAAAAAAGGACCTTGTTTGAAATGAAATCAACAAGAAGCTCAGCATTGGCATTGAGGGGTTTTGAATTTGATGAAATCTTCTTCCAAAGTTCTTTAACAGTGGAAGGAGTGTTAGCAGAGTTAAATGCTGATGCAGATTGATCAATGGATCTGCTAAAACACCAGATTTTACCCTTAATTGGAAACACCACCAATCTTGCCTTCATAATGTATGATAAAATGTCAAAGAGAAAAGAAGAAGAAGAATTTAATGGCGATGAGTAGAGACTGGAAGAGTGTTGTTTATTTGGGTATTGGGGTATTAAAAATCGATGGAATCAAAAGGATCTGTATATTCAAAAGCTAAAGAACAAGAATCAAAAGATCCTCTTTGTTTTTACAAAGGATTCAACAATTTTACAAAGAAACAAAAAATGGGTTTTGTTTGTAATGAAATAAAAACACTCGATGAACAAGTGTAAATCGATAAAATGTTCACAAAAGAATTTTGGTGAGAGAAGCGGCGAGAATGTAAGATGCTAGTGATAGGGAAACGTAAACTAATTTTAACCAAAAATCAAAAGATTTTTCTTAAGAAAAAAGAGAAAAGAGAAAAGAAAAAATGAAAAATGCAATTACTTTTTTTATGTTTGATTGAAAAGTTCAAAGTTTGAAATTTTTGTTGAGAGAATATGGGATTTATTGTCAAATTAATTTAGAATTTAGATCACTCCAATGTGTATTTTTATTTAGGTAAATTAAAAGAATAGTTACTTTTGTTTGCTTCATATTATATTTTAGTCATTTACATTATCGTTTTGTTGTAGTCACTCTAACATTAAACTCTGTTACTTTCCTAATGACAATACTACGTGGCAGTCCAAATGGGTTGCCAACTTGGATGTCTTGCTCGGATGAAAATAGATTTTTAATTAAATAAATTTAATTTGAACTGTCACACAGGGCGTCTAAATTGACATTTAAAACTCATTTAGACTGCCAGGTAGGACCGCTATTAGGGAGGTAACAGAGCTTAACGGTAAAGTGACCACTTCGTAACAAAACGATAATGTAAGTGACTAAAACGTAACATTTCAAACATAAGTGACTAAAATGTAATCTGAGACAAACAAAAGTAACTATTTTTATAGTTTAACAAAAGTGACTATTTTTGTAGTTTATCCATATTTATTTATTTATTATTTTTCTTATGGGTTAATTTCATAAAATAATTTTTAGATGTTAATTTATTGTTCTAGGGCTATAATTGTTAGGAAAAATCAACTCCTTTCGAATAAGTCTTTTGAAGTGTTATTTGTTTGGTGTTCACCAACTCATCAATAGGTTGGTATTGTTCTTAGGTTGAACTGAGATTTTCTCTTCCGACCTTGATGAGAGTTTAAGATTTTAGAAATGTCACTTGGGACAAGTTCATAGAATGGGAGTACGTCACCAAATCGAATCTTGTGTGAGGCACGTGGTCACCTATCAAAGGAACATGAGAAGTTGTGCTTGATAGGCTTTGATAAAGTGGTACCATAGATGTTATTGATGCCATTTAAGTGCTTGGGTTCAAACTCTATTAAGTGCAGATGTTTATATTTTTTTTGGTAGGTGGTCATGCAACATGCATTGTCTGATTCGATGAAGTGCTCCCGTTTTGTGAACCTACGTCACATATGATACTTTTAGATACTCAATCTTTCATTAGAGTCAGGAGAAAGCCTCGGGTCAACTTGTAGATAATACTAACCCATTGAGTGGTTTATTGACTTTGAACATATGACACTTTAGACACTAACAACTCTTAGCACTACGGAACAACAATAACAATATTATAATACTAATTGAGTTAAAAGTACTATAGATGTTATTTTATTGGGAGTCTAATTGTATTTTTTTCCCTCAAAAAATGGGTAAATTAATTCATATACGTTAAATTAAAGAGTAAATTAGTCATCCTGTTAAAAAACAGTCATTGTACATCGGAACTTAGAGTGAGATATACGTGGTGTGCCACATGTATTTGTCTAGTTGTTCTATCAACCACACCAATTTTAAATAGTAGAAATAGATAAAAATTTTAACAGAAATGATTAGTTTGTTATTTGATCTAACGTACAATGACTAAATTATCAAAATTTTGAATAAAAATATATAAGGTCTCGATGATAATTTTACCGCTAATTGAGTTAAAACTCAACCAAGAATCAAATTATACTTATATTATATATATTACAAGATTTTTACAAATAATTCTAGGTAGCATATTTAAATTAATACAGGCCCATAATTTAATGAAAATTTATTTATGGAAATAAATATTATAAATAATTTTTTAATTATTCTTAATATATAAAATTATTATTTATTTTAAAATTTTTAATATATTCAAATTTTGTAGTAAAATTTTAGCATATAAATATAAAAAATTAAATTAATATATATATTCCAATATGATTTCACAATCTTGATTATTTTATATTTTTATAATTAAAAAATTAAAATCTAAGCTATGTAATAATCATATTATATAATTATTTTATTTTTTAGAAATATATAAATATTTTCTTTGGTACATATAATTAATTATTTATTGCCATAAATATGAGAGCCTGATTTCGATTAATTAATTATTAATTTCATTATTTATAATCTTAATCTCTCTCTGTTAGCGCTAAACAAGGAACCTTGCCTTTGTTATTTTCCTTCACATTCCTTAATATTTTTCCCGAGAAAGTGACACTCGAATCACATAAAAAAAATTCATTAAATGTGGTGGAGATCTGCTTCTTTTATTCTCGACAGACAGCAAGAGCAAAACACCAGCTATCCCCCAAATCCTGAATCGCTCTTGCTCTCATCTCCACCTCCTTCCATGGCCGATTCTCTCCAAAACCCTAAACCTGACATTTCCGCCTATTACCAGACCCGCGCCGCCCACCACGCCGTCGTAACGAGCGATTGGCTGTCCCAGGCCCAGGCTGCCGTTAGCCTCCAGACCAACGACGATGTCTCGTCGGGAAGTGACGGAAGAGTCGCTCCGACTGGTGGAGGAACTGGTGGGGATAATAAGACTTTTAGCGTCATTGATGAGTTCAATAGCTGGAGGAAACAGCCGGATTTGGCGGAGGCTGTGGCGGCTATTCGCGCTCTCGCTGCTGTTATTAGGGCTAGCCAAGCTACTACCATGATGGAACTTGAAATTGAGCTTAAAAAGGCTTCTGATTCGCTTAAAGTGAGCCATTTAGTTTTTTATTTTGCTTTTTTTTTTCCGAATATTTGCCTTTTATGTTAGTAATTTTTCATTGCTTTGATGGTGACTGATAGATTATACTGTGAAACTTAGTGAAATACTAAAATTTATTTCATTTATCATACTTCTATTGATCTTTTAGTAGCACATGTTAGTTCATTTTCAATGGGGATACATTTGTATCTTTATAGAATCATGTGTATTTAAGTACCGGCTTACTAAAGCTAATGAGGCCCTGGCACAATTGGCAAAGGCGGAGGTCCTATGTCCTAAGTGCCAGATTCGAGACCCATAATGCGTATTATATGGGCGGTTCTCCAAGCAACCATGTGCTGTTGCCATTAGTGAGTTTTAGTCCGTTTAGTCGGCTCTAGTCTTGATTGTTTCAGTTTTTAATCTGTTTTTTTATATAACAGCTTATTCTACTCTGTGGTTGTTCGAACATGTTTTGGTACTTTGATTTACTGTACTTGTAAGATATGAATATGTGTCCAACACAGATACTTCAAAAAATTTCCAAGATTTCCTGTGTCTTTGGAGGATGGTATTCCCCATTTCTGAATATGTCTCAGAAACATGTATTTCAGGAAAAAGTAAAGATTTGGAGCATCGTGGTTTTAAGTTACTCACACGAGTCGTGTTCAAGCTAAACTATATGAGAGTTCCAATGATGATTTCTATGTAATTGTACATAATAACCGGCGAACAATTTTCACTCATCGCTGCTCTGTAAAGGCAGAAGTTAATTTCCCTTGTCTAATGTTGATGGTATTGCTATGGAGGACATTGATGTGATTAAATGCTAATGCCTTTATGATTGTAGAAACCTAATAGTGCTGCTTTTTGCAGTACATATTCTGAGTTTGTTCTTGAGTTTCCCGTGGACATTGTTTATTGAAAGTATGTTTATAAATTGCTTAGGTATCCTGATATAAAGCCATACTTGTCCTTAGGTGTCTGGGATCATAAGTCATTGGCAATAAGCTTCAGTTTTTCAGTCTGGTTTGATATGTATATTATGCTTTTTGTCAAAAGAACGTTCATGTAACTCGTAAAAGATGGAGCCTGAATGCAATCCTTTTATGTTACTTCTATATGTTTAGCATTTGTTTATTTATGAGAAAACATGTCTGAAATGTTTAAAGGATAAGTTATTAGGTGCTTGGCAAGATGATATAATGGTTTTGAGCGAAAAGATTGGGTGGCATGATAAATATACAAGGATGCTTTGTCCTTATCCGTTGCCATTGCATGTTAGAGGGTAACATGTAGAAGTTACCCCAGTTAATGTCAAATTGTGCTCGGTTTTTGCCTGACTTAATCTTGAGAAATTTAAATTGCCATCTGCTAACCATTTTCATTTAGTTTGATGTTTAAATGTATCTTCGTTTGCATCACTGCTCACCCGATGTTTGCTTTCCAGGCATGGGACGCGACCTCAATCTCTTTGACAGCAGGTTGCGATCTCTTCATGCGATATGTGACTCGAACATCAGCTTTAGAGTATGAGGACTTTAATTCAGCTAGGTATCGGTTGATTGAACGTGCAGAGAAGTTTGGGGAAATATCTTACAAGGTATTTCAAATAATCGTGGCTAACCACTTCATTACTGGTAAAAGTACCATGAAGGTTCCTCTATTAGGAACCGGATTGCATTTTGCCCCCTTTACTCAAACAATGAGCAAATTAGTCCATGTATGTTAGATTAAAGAGCAAACCGGTCCTTGCTATTAAAAATTTTATCCATTTCTGCTGTTAAAAACTGGTGTAATTAACGGAATAACCAAACAATTGCACGTGGCATGCTACATGTACCTCATTTTGACGTATAGGGATCAGTTTTTAACAGTAAAATAGAAAGACCAGTTTGCTATTTGGTCTAATGTATGAGGATTAATTTGCTGATATTTTTAGTAGAGGCAAAATGCAATCTTACTCCTAGTATAAAGGCTTTCATGATACTTTTACCCTTCATTGCCATGTTGTTCACATAAATTATACTTCGATCATTCCTGTCCAGAAGACATTATTGCCAAAAATTTGCAGGCACGTCGGATTATTGCAATGCTAAGTCAAGATTTTATATTCGATGGTTGTACCATTTTGGTACACGGTTTCTCTAGAGTTGTCCTAGAAGTATTGAAGACAGCCGCGGAAAACAAGAAACACTTTCGAGTTTTCTGCACAGGTTTGACTTTCTACATACCTCAGGACTAAGTCAAATGTGCTGTCATTGTAAAAGGAGTCAGCTTTTTTGCATATGTTTATGATGCGATTATGTAATAGTCCGTCTTACCTTTTATCCATGCTATCAATGCAGAAGGAAGGCCCGACAGAACAGGATTACGCTTATCTAATGAGCTGGCCAAGCTTGATGTTCCCGTAAAGCTTCTAATAGACTCGGCTGTGGCATATACAATGGACGAGGTAGACATGGTACTTGTTGGAGCTGATGGAGTTGTTGAAAGTGGGGGTATTATAAATATGATGGGAACATACCAGATTGCGTTGGTCTCACATAGCATGAATAAACCCGTTTATGTGGCCGCCGAAAGCTACAAGGTAATCAAAGCTTCATTTCTTTTTCTTGTTTTCTCGGCAGCACCTGAACTAGGAAATTACATATAGACAACAAACCTAAGAAGGAATCAAATATCGAATTGATTATTTTCTTTTGCAGTTTGCCCGACTTTATCCGTTGGACCAAAAGGATATGGGTCCTGCCTTGCGCACTATTGATTTCGGGGTACCTATTCCATCAAAGGTCGAGGTCGAAAAATCTGCTCGAGATTACACGCCTCCTCAATATCTGACTCTACTCTTTACAGATTTAGGTGTGCTTACTCCTTCTGTCGTTAGCGATGAGCTTATTCAGCTATATTTATAGTGTCGAATTGCAGACGAAGCTCCTTACGGTTTAGGTCCATATGCAGTAAGTGAGAGTGTTGTGTTTTAATGCTATAAAATTCGTTTCAATCCGATTTGATCACTTAGTTTGCATGACATGCATCTGGTTTAGGAAAAAATAAACTATATTTATATATATGTGTGTGTGTATATACACAACATTTTGAAGAATGCAAAGATTGCCATTTTTTATTACATGGAATGAATGAAAAATTAAAGCTCAATGAAAAGGTAAAGCACAAGCATTGTTTGTAGTGTAATCATCTATTATGCGCTGTTGTTGGAATTGAATTGGTTGGGTTAAGAACAATGGGATTGAACCCGAAAACGAAAATTGAAACAAAAAACCAATGTTGAATTCGTTTATAAAATTTTTAATTGTTAATTTACGGATAATATAATTTTTTGTTTTGAATTTGTCAACTAGGTTTACTTTCGTATTTGTGTTCTTTTTGTTCACTTTGGTACTTAAATTTGGCAAGGAGATTCGTTTTTGTTTTTGGATTTGCATTCTATCAATATTTGATGATGTGTAGAGTGTTTTTGGAACATGATTAGATTGGTTGGTCGGATCATCTGAATCAACTAGTATATTAATTCAGACAAAGGGGTTGAACCAATTGAATTGAAATCTATATGACATTGATAAAAATAAAAATTATGACAAAAACTAGTAATCGGTTTAATAATATTTTTATTTTTAAAAGTTTAATTATTTATTTTATTATTGTTGATATAGTAGTTAAATTGATCAAGTCTGATCAATTCAACTATTGGTTTGATTGTTTGAATATTGTACAATAAAATAGACTTAATTTAATTGTCAAGTTTAGAGCTCATAACTTATATAATCCCTTTAATTTCATTGGTTAAATTGATAATGTATTAATCATGTTGGATTAGGCTCAAATATTTTTCAAAATAATTATTCATATATTAATCTATTTTCAATTTCAAAAGTGAGCTATTAAGGATAATTATTCATGGTGTTCACCTCTTTGTCAATTTATCTTGCTTTCGATCGGCAATGTTTAAATATTTTGTTAAGTTTGTCTTAATTTTTAAAATTTAACTCTAAACATTTGCATATTCATCAATTTGATCTTGATTCTAAATTTGTTGGTATCTAATGAGCACTACATTTGTTGAAATTTCTAGAGTCATGATGAAAATGATAGAATTTGTAAACATTGAATATTAAACTTGTTATTATACCAACCCAAAGTGGGATAAATCGACGAAAAAACTAAACTTTGTGAATTATTGTTTGTATTTCTCACTTTTAAAATTGGCAATGATTAAATTACCTTATTTATTAAGAGAGATTGATTTGATCAATATCAAATTTCAAGAATTAAAAAAAGGAAGTAACGTGAGAAAGTAACCAGATCTATGTCCAGACAAAAAAGGAAGCAACGTGAAAGCAATCACATCAAGATAAAAAGAAATCATCAAATCAATGAAGAGATATGATCCTTATCAGAAAAAACTTTACGAGATTCAAAGAAAATAAACAAAGTTAAGAATTTCTCCTATAAATAGAAAGAAATGAAGCCTAAGAAAGGCATCGAAGTTAGTTTTAGAAAATTTTCTCCAAGTTACTTCTCATCCACCATCCTCCCCTACTTTGTAAAAACATTTCCCTTACTATCTACTAGTTTCTTTCTTTAATTGTATAACTATCTATTGTCTCCGTATCCACTGTAATTAGTATCAGAGCGTCAGTATAACATTTTTTAGAGAAATAATATATTAATATTCATTGTAAGTTCTTATCATTTATTTTTAGTTCTTTTATTTCATATTGGTTTATCTTAAAACTCATATATTTGTTATTTTGTCTTACTATAGCTTGTTTATGTCTGGGTGAGACTATTGGCATTTTAAAGTAAGAAAATATAAAGATAATGAGACGGATTTAGGTACCTAAAATCAATTTCATAGAAGAAAATGATTGTCTATAAAATTTGCATTCATGCTATGCATATTGACTCTAAGAATGAAAACAATATTTCATCACTTAGTAAGGGTTTTAATAGTTTAATATATATTACTTCTATATATTTTCATAAGTTATATAATAAAGCAAGCAAAATAGAACAACAAATAAACAATTTAGGAAAGTTACGAATTAGATTTGAACAACGAATCTAAAGATATCTTATCTGAAGTTAATAACAAATTAGAACAAGTTCTTATTATTAAAAATATAGAATGAAAAATAGACTTAGGACCTTTATATTATGGAAATAGTAACATAATATTAGCCTTGTTAGAAGAATAAGACACTTCCTCTAAAGAATCATCTTCCAAAAATAAAAGACAAAAAATCAAAAAGCAAAAGAAAATATACTTATAAACAAAATATGATTTCCAATCCTATAAACAACTTATAGAGCATTGGAAGAATAAATTCACTAAAACATTGATAAAAATGAAAGAATAGAATATCTAAAACTAATTGAATAACTTTATGAAAACATAAAGACCTATTTGTATTATTTAATTATCATTATATGTTAAACTATGACACTATAGATAGTAGTAGTAGTTCTAATAATTATGATAATTCTATAAACTTCAGTAGATGTTACTCAATTATGAAAAGTTATAACATGATTACCCAACTATGATTTTTTTTCTTTTTTGATCACCCAACTATAAAAAGTTACAAAATGGTCATTCAACCATTCAAATTTATCTTTTTTGGTCATCCAACTGGCTAACGTAAAAATGAAAACACCAAAAAACCCAAGATAATTAGGTGACCAAAAGAGACAAAATTGAATAATTAAGTGATTATATTGTAACTTTTCATAGTTAGGTGATCCAAAAAGAAAATTTCTAATCGTCGTGTGACAATTTTGTAACTTATCATTGTTGGGTGAAGAAAAAAGAAACAAATCATAGTTGGGTGACTACTTATGTAGTTTACCCAAGAGAAAAAACAGTTTTAAAAGTATGAAAAAAATAGAGGGATTGAAAGCGCAATAAAACCACATGATAACAAACAAAATCAGCGATTTTTACGGCCATTGCGGCCACCAACCCACTCTAAAACCCCTATAATAATAATAATAATAATAATACCCTCGTTTCAGTTTCACCGCCTACAAAAACCAATCACCAAAAGAAAAATTTGCAATTAAGAAAAAAATTAATTTTGCCCTCTAAATTTCTCTAAAAAATCTCGTAAATCCCATACTTTAAATCCAATTCGCCATGTGTGGAGGTGCGATTATCTCCGATTTCATTCCGCCTGCGCGGTCGCGACTGGTGACGGCGAATTATTTGTGGCCGGATCTGAAAAAATCCGGCTCTAAAAAGCGGTCGGGTAGAAAGCACTCGAAGAAGCCGGCGGTCGGCTTTGAAGATGACTTCGAGGCTGATTTTCAGGTGTTTAAGGATGAGGATTCTGATGTCGATGACTTCGATGATGATGTTGATGATGTTTTGGCTGATGTTAAGTCCTTTGCTTTCTCTGCTACAGAGAAACCCTCTCCTGCTGTTTCTCATGGTAAAAATATTATTAATAATACTAATAATTTATCCCTTTTGTTTTTGCAAAAAATGTGACTTTCTGGGTTAAAATTAAATTTATTGCGATTTTTCTTCTCTTTGATTTTGGAGAAAATTTTTGAAGGTTCATATGTGTTAGATCATCGGCTACTGCTGTTTATCATGGTAAAATATTAATAATGACACTAATAATTTATTCCTTTTTTTGCAAAATATGTAAATTTTGGGGTCAAAATTAGTTAATTTATTGTGAACTTTCCAGGAAAACTTTGAAGGTTTATTTGGGTTAGGTCATTGGGTAATATTGGATTACATGAATTTTACTTCTTTTTAATTTTGTTGAATAATTCTTAAATTTACCTGGATTGTTTTATTGTTTGAAGATTGAACTAGGCCTTTTGAATGCATTGACTAATATTCTTAAATTTTACTAATATTTTCTTTAAAAACAATGGATTCTTTTTCAGTTGTAAATATATAAGCTTTTGCTTCTTCTTTTTCATTTCCTTTTCCTGCTCTATTTATATGCTTTTATTTATTTGATAATGTCCCTCATGCCCTTAAAGATTTGATTATTAGCTGGAAATTGTCTAGAAAAAAAGACAAGTAATGATCTGTAGTAACTAATAATGTTGAGCTTTTATGTAAGCATCTATGTTACTCGAACAAAAACTCGGGTGAGTGTCGAGTCACGCCTATGCATAATTTTTTTGAAGCTTTTTCATATTATTGGAGAGTTGTGTAACCGGAGTCTGAATATGTATTACTCGTGGAAAACGGGGAGTCTCGTGTAACATAGTTAAGCACATATGATCTGATTTATAGGTAAGCACTCATGATCATTTTTAGGTGCATCAATGCATATTTTTATGTTACGATCATTTGTTTCTCTTTTCATCTTTCCTTGAGAATTTAATATAGGGAATTGTAATTTATGTTGTTCAATCCTTTTTGACATCATTTTGTGTAAATTATTTGTTTGGAATCTTTCAGGTCACGTACAAATTTGTTCAAATTAACTTTTAGTCAGTATGGTTCTTATATTTCTGCTTTCCTTTTGTCTATTGATGTTTGAAACCATAATACGTAGAGTCTATGATGCTCCGATTATTCACTTTTTTGAAGTACTCATGTTCAACATTTGGATGTAAGGATCTGATCTTTTAAGGATGCTTCAATTTACATGGATAAATTTAGAAAAACCTAACCATATCTGTGTTGAACACATACCTAAATGGGACACTTGCGTCCAAGTAACATAGCTTAAAAGGATCTTTCCTGTTACATACAATTTGTTAAGATTAACTTTTAATCAGTATGGTTCTTATATTTCTACTTTCCTTTTTGTCTATTGATATTTGAAATCATAATAAGTTTGCTCCGGTTATTCACTTTTTTGAATAGGGATCTGATCTGTTAAGGTTGCTTTAAATACGTAGATAAATTTAGAAAAACCTAACCATATCTGTGTTGAACACATACCTAAATCATACACTTGCACTTGTGTCTGAGTAACATAGCTTAGAAGGGTCATGTTTTCTAATGTCCAAATGGTGAAATTGATAAATTTTCTTTTATTGCTTGGTGAAAGTGATTTAGTGGTTTATACATTTTCATTGTTTTAATGTTATATAATGATTTTTTAAATATATATATTGAAGGTTCAAACTCCATAAAATCTGTGGAATTCAATGGTCAAGCTGAGAAATCTGCAAAAAGAAAGAGGAAGAACCAGTATCGCGGAATTCGCCAGCGTCCATGGGGTAAATGGGCTGCTGAGATCCGTGATCCAAGGAAAGGGGTTAGGGTGTGGCTTGGAACTTTTAATACCGCTGAGGAAGCTGCACGAGCTTATGATGCTGAGGCACTTAGAATTCGGGGTAAGAAAGCAAAGGTGAACTTCCCTGATGAGACTCCACGTACCTCTCCAAAGAATGCTGCTAAAATGAATTCCCAGAAACCTCTTTCTGGGTCAAATTTGAGTTCTGTTCAATCAAGTCTCAACCCAGATTTCAGTTACTCAAACAAACATGAGCAGGGCTATTATGATACCATGGGTTTCATAGAAGAGAAGTCACTAATGGATCAGTTTGCATATGCAGACCCTGTTAGAGCTGCTGTAGATGATGGGTTAAAACCCTTTGCTGAACCTGAGAATAGCGCTTCGTATTTTAACTCAGACCAGGGAAGTAACAACTTCGACAGTTCCGACCTTGTCTGGGGTGAACAGGGTGCCAAGACTCCTGAAATATCATCTTCTCTTGGACCAACTCTAGAGGTCCACGAGTTTCTGGACAACGCAAACCCTACAAAGAAGTTGAAACCAAGCTCGAATAATGTCATGCCTACTGGAGGAGACAATATGGTAAAGAGTTTATCCGATGAGCTATTAGCTATGGACAATCATGTGAACTACTTTCAGACACCATTTATTGATGAGAACTGGGATGTTTCGATCGATGACTTCCTTAATGGAGATGCAACTCAGGATGGCGGAAACGAAATGGGTTTTTGGAGCTTTGATGACTTCCCTTCCATAGATGGAGGTGTTTTCTGAACAAACTCTCCTTACTTATTATCCGTTTCCATAAATAAGGCATCGTGTTAGCGAGTTTCGACCCTCTGGCAACTGCTTGACTATTGTTTCTATTTTGATATCTCTAACATCGAAAAATTCGAATTTAAATTTCGAGTGACTGTTAGAACTTAGAACATTGATTATGTGTGATTTATGATGAAATTTTGAAACTCCTATGAATGTTTAACCTTGTGCTATTTGTTTCTTGCATATTTTTTATAAAGTTAGGGTTTTATCCTTAAAGTGTAATGATCTTGTGACTACACATTCGAGTGTTGATCGAGCTGGTTGGTTTGGTTTTGGATCGAGTTAATCTGGGTCAGATCAAATCGGCTTTTGGTTTAGGTCATTTTCGGGTTTAGGCCTTAACCATAAATGATCTATTTGGGTTGGGTGTGGGTCATTTTAGTTTGGCAATCAAGTTTTTGAGGTCAGGTTATTTTGTCTTCACATTGGTTCGAGTCATTTCGGTTTGGGTCATTTTCGTGCTCAGTGCTTAAACCATAAATGGCTAATTTGGGTTGGGTTGGGTTGGGTCGAGTTCAGATTCGGGTTGGATCGAGTTTTCTCTTACATTGGGTTGTATGTTTTTTTTGGCTCGGGCACGTTGTTGATATATAAATTTCGATATATTTATACATCGTCTCTATTCTTATTAAGTTTTAAATAATGTATCATTTTCAAAGTCTAATATAGTAAGTGTCAAAGACAAAAAAAAAAATCACATAACATGACTTTTGTAATTTTGAATTTATAATTTTCAATCATTTTATTAAAAATGATATATATTTTTGTGGTTTTATAATTAAATTGGTGATTTGGACGTTAATTCAATAATGTGGTTCTACATTTGAGGTCACAAATTTCAGATGGGTATTAAACCTTTTACATAATTAAATAATATATTAGGAACAAATTAAGTCACTAATGCCAATTCCATTAAATAATTCGGATTTTTCCCATTAAAAAGAGGTTGAATATGTATGAAATTCCAATGATATAATTTATGAATTAAAGTATT
The DNA here is from genome assembly GCF_025698545.1 of Gossypium raimondii. Classification (NCBI taxonomy): domain Eukaryota; kingdom Viridiplantae; phylum Streptophyta; class Magnoliopsida; order Malvales; family Malvaceae; genus Gossypium; species Gossypium raimondii. Next base: position 59,089,622 of record NC_068570.1, on the reverse strand, counting down.
GCGACCTACATGAAAATTGTTGTTTAGTGACTTAGGATCTAAATTACCCATTCAATTGGGTAATCAAATTCAACTCTAAGTTTGAGTTCGATTCGATAATGTTTACAAAATTTGGTTTACATGAATAAGATAGCTATTCCTACCTTATTCAACACGGCAAAACTATTCAATTGTCCGGTTGGCTGTAAGGCCTATTCTTTTAATAGTCATTACAGGCTAATTTTGTAAAAAATACTGATGCATTGTTTGGTTGATTAGAATGCTATTAAAGAATAGATAAGGAATACATATAAAGTGACTAATTTATCCTTAAACGAAATTAATGATATATAGTAAAAATGAAATAATAAATATTTTTAAATTTGTAATTAAAATAATATTTTAAATAGATAATTAACAAAATAATACTTATAATATTTTTTACATACTATTTAAATTTCTTTTGAAAGTATACAAAATATTTCATTTTAAAATTAATATTCATACTTTCCTTTAATTGCACATTAGACCAAAGTTCATGTATAATTTTGAGATTTATTGCTTTAATAAAATTTTATATACTACAAATATAATATACTTGTTACGAGATGAACTGACCAATATATATTTGAATCGGATTTTGAATGAACTGTTTGAAACTCATTAAGTTAGACTAAAAATCGATTGAATTAAATTTCTCTATTTTTTAAATTTTTTATGACTTTTAAATGATTAATTTAATTAGAAACGAACCGATCAATTGGATTGGAACCAATAATTTAAATGACTACCGTTTCTAAAACTTGAATTCTTTTATGGATTGAGATCCTCTCCGTTACTCTTTTACCAAATGAGAAATGATCGACCATTTTTAATTATTAAATATAAACTTCTTCTTTTGAAATTATTATATAAAACATTTAAATTATTATTTAGTTATATAAAATTTATTTATTCAAAAATTATAATTACAAAAGTAACGTCATAAAATATAAATAAATATTAAATGAGAAAATATGACCCCAAATTCTAACATAAAATCATAAACTACTAAATTTGATTCAATTAACTCATATTTCACTCTCCTATTTTCTCTTATCTCATAAAGAAGGTAATCTTTGAAACACTAAACTTAACTTGAAGATTTCTAATTGAGTAATGAGATTTTGAGTTATCTGTTTCACTTTTATATTTGATTTCTGCCATGTTCTTACTCCGCCGTCATTTGAAACCCTAAATGACATTTTTAAGGTTTTGTGCAAATTTCTTTATGCTTTAAGTTAATTAGGGTTTCATTGTTTTTACTTTCATCTAATTACCATTTTTATGATAACATGAATGAATATCTAATACTTTTTGTAATATCCTTTTGCTTAGAATTCTGATTTGAAATCAGGAGTACTCCGACTAGGGCTGTAAGTTGGGGGTGAGATGGTTCCTAATAGATACTAGGGCTGTAAGTTGGGGGTGAGATGGTTCCTAATAGATGGCTTCGCGTGGGATCGAGAATGTCGAATTCGACATATTATGACGCATCCGTGGCTGATGCTAGAGTTCCTTTGGCCGGACAGAATCAATCATTTTGTCCCGTAAATGAACAAGCTGCGAGTCATGGTTATCTTCCTCCGCTTCCTTTACAAGAATCACAGGCAGATGGTAATAATCGGTTGAATCGAGCTATCCAACGGAAGCTTTTACTTGCTTATATCCAGTACAAGAATTCAGCGGCAGTTTCGGGGAATGACGCTCCGGCTTGTTTTGCGAACTATTTGCATTCGACCGTCTGCTGTCGATATGCCTGTAGATGCACCAAATTCTTCTCACTTGCATCCCATTATGACGGCTGTCATGATGCTAGATGTGACATTTGCAACACTGTTGGGTATAGTGCTGTCGTCGATACATTCCATCCTGACTTTGAACATGTAGAAGGAGGTAGTGGAGACTCTGGCCAGCCCACATATGGTAGTTCAGAGCCATGCAACCTTTGCCGAAGCGTTTGAAGCTGGAAAATCCTACTGCTCCTTTATCTTATAATTCTGAGGTGGGAGTTGAAGTGCTACCGAAGGTTTTAGATGATTGGACCATTGCCAACAGGATGGGTATGAATATGGAGGTGAACACTGAATTGCTACCATATCCTACAGAAGATTCTACAAGTGCTAAAGAGATGAACATTGAATTGTTACCAAAGCCTAGTGAAGATTCTACAGGTCCTAAAGAGATGGAGGAGTGGAGCATGGAATGGATATCAAAGCTTATAGAAGATTCTTCAAACGCTAAAGAGATGGCAGAAAGTTTTCCTGGTCCTCCAGAGGTGGCTATCGCTGGTTATAAAGTGGTGGAAACTGATGGTGTTGGCAGTCATAGAGAAGAGGATATTGGCTTCATAAATGTTATTGATACAGCAAGAGGCCACTTCAACAATGCTTTGCCCAGCTTTTCTGAAGAACTTGCAGCTGGTTGTGAAGAGGGAGAAACAGAAGCCACAATTTTAAAATTGCATTAGTGTATAAATATTATTGAGGAGTACTGATTCAGTAATTTTACATAAGCTTATATCTTTTTCATGTGTAATAAAATTTTATGTGACAGTACTGTCCATAGTACTAATATTGCTGTTAACATCATGGTATATTGAATATTACATTCAATATTAGTACATTTGAATGGTTTATTCAAAATCCAATTCAAATATATATTGGCTAGTTTATCTCGTTACAAGTATATATTATATTTGTAGTATATAAAATTTTATTAAAGGGATAAATCTTAAAATTATACGTTAATTTTGGTCTAATGTGTAATTTTATACAAGAAATTTTAATTTGACCCAATCGAATTCTACAAGAGTGAATATTATCAAAAGCACCTCATATTCATTCATTCAGATGATCACAAATTGGTAATTAATTAGATGAAAGAGAAAACAACAGAAACCCCAGTCAACTTCAAGTATAAAAAAATTTACACAAAACTCTAAAAATACCATTTAGGGTTTCAAACGGCGGTGGAGTAAACAGTCATGATAAGAAAAAACTTAACCACAAGGAGAGAGAGTTACAAGCAGCAAAAATGAAAACATAAAATAAAATATGAAAGTGAAGCAGATAACTCAAAATCAAGTAGAAATCTTCAAATTAAGCTTAGTGTTTTGAAGATTACCTTATTTAACACGAGAGAGAAAAATATGTAGGATGTATGTAGTTTATGATTTTATATTAAAATTTGGGGTGATATTTTTCATTTAATATTTATTTTATTGCTTTTTATGAGGTTACTTTTGTACCTATAATTTTTAAATAAAAACTTTTATGTAATTAAATAATAATGTAAATATTTTTATAGTTTAATATGTTTTGTTGCTTTCGAAAAAATATGTTTATATTTGTTAATACGTGATGAAATAACAATTTTATATTTAATAACTTCAAAAAAATATTTATATTTAATAATTAAAATGGTCAACCATTTCTCATTTCGTAAAAAAGTAATGGAGAGGATCTTAATCCGTAAAAGAAATCAAGTTTTTATAATGGTAGTCGTTGAATCATTTAAATTATTGGTTCCAATTAAATTGATCAGTCCGGTTCTAGTTAAATTAATTATTTAAAAGTCATAAATTTAAAAAAATTAATTCAATCGGTTTTTGGCCCAACTTAATTGGTTCGAACGGTTCATTCAAAATCTAATTCAAATATATTTTGTCCAGTTCATCCCGTTACAAGTATATATTATATTTGTAGTATATAAAATTTTATTAAAGGGATAAATCTCAAAATTAGACATGAACTTTGGTCTAATGTATAATTTTATACAATAAAATATTTTGATTTGATCCAAGTCTCACAAACTATTAACGCAATTACTTACATAACATCATTTTGTTTTTACATATTGCATACGTAAGTAATTAATTTATTCAATATAAAAATAAATTGATGTATTTATTTCTTTAAATATGTATGATTGAATCAAATTAAAGTTTGATTTATACATTTAAACCCCGACCAACTCACTCAGAGATTTTATTAATAGTATATATATATAAGTGAGTGAGATTTTATTAATAGTATATATATATAAGTGACATTTTTGAAGGATATATAAAATGGATATAAAATTTTACAAATATAATTATATTAATAAATTTAACCACAAAACTATTAAAATATTATTCATGAAAAAGATATAAATGTATGTGGATCACTAAGCTCATGTTTCTCCCTCTTCACAACCAGCTGCAAGTTCTTCAGAGAAGCTGGGCAAAGCATTGTTGAAGTGGCCTCTTGCATTATCAATAACATTTATGAAGCCGATATCCTCTTCTCTATGACTGCCAACACCATCAGTTTCCACCACTTTATAACCAGCGATAGCCACCTCTGGAGGACCAGGAAAACTTTCTGCCATCTCTTTAGCATTTGAAGAATCTTCTATAAGCTTTGATATCCATTCCATGCTCCACTCCTCCATCTCTTTAGGACCTGTAGAATCTTCACTAGGCTTTGGTAACAATTCAATGTTCATCTCTTTAGCACTTGTAGAATCTTCTGTAGGATATGGTAGGAATTCAGTGTTCAGCTCCATATTCATTCCCATCCTGTTGGCAATAGTCGAATCATCTAAAACCTTTGGTAGCAATTCAACTCCCACCTCAGAATTATAAAATACAGGAGCAGTCATCTCTTTAGCACTTGTAGAATCTTCTGTAGGATATGGTAGCAATTCAGTGTTCAGCTCCATATTCATACCGATCCTGTTGGCAATAGTCGAATCATCTAAAACCTTTGGTAGCAATTAAACTCCCACCTCAGAATTATAAGATACAGGAGCAGTCATTTCTTTAGCACTTGTAGAATCTTCTGTAGGATATGGTAGGAATTCAGTTTCAGCTCCATATTCATACCCATCCTGTTGGCAATGGTCCAATCATCTAAAACCTTCGGTAGCAATTCAACTCCCACCTCAGAATTATAAGATACAGGAGCAGTAGGGTTTTCCAGCTTCAAACGCTTCGGCAAAGGTTGCATGGCTTCTGAACTACCATATGTGGGCTGGCCAGAGTCTCCACTACCTCCTTCTACATGTTCAAAGTCAGGATGGAATGTATCGACGACAGCACTATACCCAACAGTGTTGCAAATGTCACATCTAGCATCATGACAGCCGTCATAATGGGATGCAAGTGAGAAGAATTTCGTGCATCTACAGGCATATCGACAGCAGACAGTCGAATGCAAATAGTTCGCAAAACAAGCCGGAGCGTCATTCCCCGAAACTGCCGCTGAATTCTTGTACTGGATATAAGCAAGTAAAACCTTCCGTTGGATAGCTCGATTCAACCGATTATTACCATCTGCCTGCGATTCTTGTAAAGGAAGCGGAGGAAGATAACCATGACTCGCAGCTTGTTCATTTACGGGACAAAATGATTGATTCTGTCCGGCCAAAGGAAATCTAGCATCAGCCACGGATGGGTCATAATATCTCGAATTCCACATTCTCGATCCCACGCCAAGCCATCTATTAGGAACCATCTCACCCCCAACTTGTGCGATTCCTTATTTCTAATCAGAATTCTAAACAAATGAACATTATGAAAAGTATTAGATATTTATTCATGTTATCACAAAATAGTAATTAGATGACCGCAGAAACAATCGAAACCCTAATTAATTTAAAGTACAAAAAAAATTACACTATTTAGGGTTTCAAATGGTGGTAGAGTAATAACGAAAACAGAAAATTAAATATGAAAGTGAAGCAAATAACTCAGAATCTCATTGCTCAAGTAGAAATCTTCAAATTAAGTTTAGTGTTTCGAAGATTACCTTATTTACGAGTAAAGGAGAAAATATGAGGGAGAGAAATGTGAGGTCAATTGAATTGAATTTAATAGTTTATGATTTTATATTAAAATTTAGGGTCATAATTTTTCATTTAAAATTTATTTATATTGTTGTTTATGAGGTTATTTTGTAATTATAATTTTTGAATAAATAAAATTTGTATAATTAAATAATAATGTAAATGTTTTTATAGTTCAATATGTTTATATATGTTAATATTTGATTAAATAACAATTTTATATTTAATAATTTCGAGAAAAAAATTTATATTTAATAATTAAAATGACCATAATTTCCCATTTGGTAAAAGAGTAATGGAGAGGATCTCAATCCGTAAAAGCAATCAAGTTTTCTGTAATGGTAGTCGTGGAATCATTTAAATCATTGGTGCCATTTCTAATTAAATTAATTATTTAAAAGTCATAAAAAATAAAAAATAGAGAAAATTAATTCAATCGGTTTTAGTCCAACTTAATTGGTTTCGAACAGTTCATTCAAAATCCAATTCATATATATATTGGCCAGTTCATCCCGTTACAAGTATATATTATATTTGTAGTATATAAGATTTTATTAAAGGGATAAATCTCAAAACTATACATTAACTTTGGTCTAACATGCAATTTTATACAAGAAATTTTGATTTGATCCAATTCTCACAAACTATTAACGCAATTAAAATGTTTAATTATTTTTATATAAAAAACTTTCGATTATTAGATATACTAGAAACTCTATCACATGCGTATGCGTGGGAAACCAAGTATTTAGAACACAAATATGTGTTTAAAAATAACATATAATAAATAATGAAACATATGGTTTGAAACTAAATACTACTAATAATAACACATAAAATATGTACGATATTAAAATAAAAAATAGATTAAATTGTGAGTAAAACGAAATTAAAACACATGAATACATCATAGCAAAATTACTAAATGAATACAATTATTTATCATAATATTGTCATCAACCCTAAATTGATGTCGAGTTAATTTGTGACACAATTTCAGTCAACAACATTATTAGTACTAGATTTTATCACGTCGGTGAATGAAAATATTAAAATTAAATGATTATTTCCTTTTAGATTTTTTTTTTTTTAGGAAAATGGGGAGACCTGTGATTTATGGAAATCAAGTTATTTAGATGCAAAATAAAATTTAATTTTTTTCCTTTCTTGTAAAAATCTCAAAATTTTCTATTTTTATTGAAAAAAGCTAAAATTAATTCTAAAGAAGGAAAAAAAGGAAATTAAAATAAAATATTTTTCCTATAAAAATCAAGTAATTTCTTATAGAACCCAGTTTTTCCTTTTATTAAAAACTATAATTAATTCTAAAATAAAAAAATAAAATGCTTTTTCATGTAAAAATTCATGTTTTTCCTCATAAAAATTCAAGTTTATCTCTATAAAACCTAGATTTCCCCTTTACCAAAAAAGCTAAAAATAATAAAAATTAAAAAGATAAAATGAGCCATTAAAATGAAAACTTATTAAAATTAGATGACTAAAATTAATGAATAATATAACATTGTCTAACCCCAAATTAACAGAAAAGTGACCAAAATGAAAACAGTTTGTCGATGGTACCCTTTTTGCAATTCTTTTATTTTTTGTGCCTAAAATGAAAATTTATGAAAATTGAGGACCAATTTTGAAATTTATCCTAAAAATGCATTTTAACGTAAAAAAGAAAGCGATAGTTTAGGCATCCAAGAACACCTGCGAGTGTACAACCCGACAATGCACGTGCTCTGTGTTGTAAACTTGTTTCAATCATTTAAACCAATCACGTGGTGGACAAGGGGCGTCACTGTCGGCTCAAGAAAAATACAACAAAAAGGTTAACTTCCTTTATAAACTATATTAAGTCAAAATTATAAATTAGTCCCTAAATTTTAAAATATTTCAATTTAATCCCTTCATTTCATTAGTCTATTAGTAATCTTTGGTGTTAAATATCAATTTAGATCTAATATATTTTAAAATATTTATTAATTTATACGTGTTTTGTTTATATGCCCTGACTTTTTCAAGAACCTTACTAGTTCACAGGTTGAGGGTGCACCAACAAGTAGGGGTGGTAGCAAGGGGCTAGCAAGGTCGGTCCTCCCTAAAATAGAAAATTTAAGTTTTGGCCCTTTAATATTTTTTAAAAAGTTTTAAGTTAGTACATGGTAAAGTTACACTATGACCCCCCAAACGTGATGAAATTGTATTTTAGATCTCATAAAATTATACGACTTAATTTTGTCACCTAGAAAAATTTTCTAGCTTTGCCTCTGTTAACAAGTTTGATATTGTCTTTGGTTGGGATTTTAACTTCTTACTCTTTTGAGAGGCCTAACGAGTTCACCAAGCGAGAGTACTCCGTAGTGCTTGCCCATGTGGTACCATGCTCCCAAGGAAAAGGCTACTTATGCCTTCGTTGGTGATTCGAATTCCAAAGCGTGTATTCTCTATGATTAATATTCTACCTCTCTTCCAAATACATACCTCCACTAACCGAATATGCTCCCACTCTATGAACCCATAAGGCTCTTTATGAAGTCGAGAGGCAAAATCCCAACACAAGATAATACCATCAATTGTTGAGGGTAGTATCAACTACCTGACGAATGATACTTCGAAGATTTTTCCAAAAAGAGTCGATTCCCCTCAACAATGTGCAAATTATCTGACTCAACTCAATGACCTATGACATATAAATCATTAATAGGAACATGCTATCACTTGACTTAGCAATCTTTAACATGGGTTATAGTTGACACCAAAGGAGCAAGTTGAGGCCTTAGAATTATTTGATTTGGTCGAATTACTTTTTAGGACACTAAAATTTGTAATGTTATAAGTAAAAAAATGATAAGATTTCTATTTTGGCCCTTCCCAATTTTTTTCATTTCAATTTCGGCCCACCATTATAAAATGTCTAATTTCTCCCTTGACCCTCAACATATTTAAAAAACAAAGCCACATTAGATTCAATCAAGCACTTACAACTAAAACCAATAAAATTAACTAATGAAAAGATCTAATTGAAATAATACCTTTAATTTGAGAATTTGATCGAAACATTTCTAAGATTCAAGGATCAATTTAAAACATAATCAATAGTTTAAGGACGACCGGCATAGTTAATCCAAAGAAGAAATAGCACAATATCACGTGCCTCGCAAGTAAAACATCCACGTTTGCACACGTCATAATGCCAGCTGTCCCCAGCTACGCCACAGATCATTGCCACGTTGAATTTTGGCCACTTCGCTTTCCCCCATAGTCTATTTTATTTCACTGTCGACTTTTTTTTTATTTCTTTTATTTCTTTCTTGTGATTGAACATAAAGATTAATAAATGTAATTTTTTTATTTAACTTTTTTAAAAAAGTGTAAAAATTAAAAATTTGTCTTTATCTGAGAAAAGTAATTTAATTTAAAAAAGAAAAAAAAAAGAAAAAAAAGGTTGTGACGTTGGAAATAGCTAAGCCCCATGTTAGGGGTTTGTTTAATTTTCATGCAAAGATCATCACAAGCCATTTTTGCTTTTTGTTCATGTCTATCCTCAAATTTTAAAAATAATTTATTAATTGGTTTAATAATTTTTATTTAAATATTATTTTTATTTTAAAATAGAGGGTAAATTTAAAAATAGTCACTTTTATTTGCCTCAAATTACATTTTAGTCACTTATGTTTGAAATATTACGTTTTAGTCACTTACATTGTTGTTTTGTTACAAGGTGGTCACTCAGTTGTTAAGCTCCGTTACCTCTCTAACAGCAATCCTACGTGTCAATCCAAATGAGTTTTAAATGCCAACTTGAATGTCCTATTTGGACGAGAATAGGTTTTTAATTAAATAAATTTAATTACTTAAAAAATTTAAATTAATTACACGATAAAAGAAAATAGTTCATCTCTTTTTTCTTTTAGTTTTCTTTTTCCATTTTGACTGAAAAACTATTCTCATCCTAATTGGACATCCAAGTTGACATTTAAAACCCATTTAAACTGCCACGTAAGATTGCCGTCAGGGAGGTAATGAAACTTAACGGCAAAGTGACTATTTCATAACAAAATAATAACGTAAGTGACTAAAACGTAACATGCAAATATAAATATCTAAAATGTAATCTGAGGCAAACAAAAGTGACTATTTTTGTAGTTGACCCTCAAATAAATATTTTTTTGGTGTAAGTTTAAAATAAATATTAAGTCAATGATTTCGTGTCTTTAAATATTCATATTTAAATCCCATCGTGTTTACCGATTTAGTCTTAACTCGATTAATATAGATATTGTTGTCAATGCTGGAGGATGTGAGCTCGATTAGTATGGCATTATGTAAAAAGAACAAAATAGATATAAACAGAACCTATAATGAAAGGCAGTTCTGGACATAAAAAAATATTTATTAAATTTAACTTATAAAATTTGTTTTAATATATTATTCAAAATTAAGTATGAAATATAATTATTAAATTTTTTACTTATTTTTAAATGTTTTGTATTATTCTAAATAAAATTTAAATGATTTGATTGATATCAATCAAAATAATTTAAATTTAAATTTTAAAAAATCATAAATTCTTAATTGGTATCAATCAACATAATTTAATATTTTCCTCGAAATTAAATGATAATTTTAATATTTTTATATTAAATAAGGAATCAAGATTAATTAAAGATTGAATCTGAAATACATATCAACTGGAGATTTAAACATATTTTTTATTCCATATATGATTTAATGGTCAATAAATTTAATTAATGTTGCAATCAATTAAATTTTACTTTTTAGGTAAAGTTTTGAAAATATTGATTTATTATAGTTTTTTTCCTTTTTCCAGCTAGTCATAGTTCTGTTTTATTTTAAAAGATTTCACTTTCAAACACTATTTTCCCAACTTATTTATTATTAATTATTTTTTAAAATTTAAAATTTTAAGTTTTCAATAGTTTTAAGAGTCAATTATTTAGTGATGTAATCACTTTTTATAAATTATTATTTTAAATTTTATTTCAACATCATATATTAAAAATAAAAAATATTTTTTATTTTTATAATATTAAAATAAAAAATTCAAATTATTATGTTTAAGTATTATCTAAACTAAATAACTTCTAAAGATTTATTCAAATTAGATAGTAGTTAATACAAATTCAAATATCATATTACTCTAAAAATTATTTTAATAGTTCGAAAAAATATTTTAAATATCATATCAATAATATATTTATTGAAACATATTTAAATATATATAATATTAAAAAGGTTAAAAGCCCCTTTACTCTTCTTATATTTGAATTTTGATCCCTATACCTTTTGAATTTAAAATTGCGAGCTTAATTGTTAACATCGTTAAAAATTTTCTGTTCCAAAATGTCAGACCGACGAATTTAAGAGAATGATTGAATTTGCATATTAAAATCTGAAAAATAGAGTGACTAAATCTCAAATGTATGAAGAATACGAGGATTTGGAGCATTTTTTAACCAATTAAAAATACATAGGAGTTAGACTGCATTTTGTCTTTCTATTCAGAAAATGAGCAAATTAGTTCTTATAGGTTAAAGAGCAAATTGATTCTTCCATTAAAAGTTTCATTTATCTCTATAATTAAAAACTGGTCCCTATACATCAATACGAGATACACGTGGCACACCATATGTAATTATCTAGTTATTACATCAACTATGTCGGTTTTTAACAATAGAAATGAATGAAAATTGCAATTATAAGGGCTAGTTTGCTCTTTGATTTAATATAACATGACTAATTTACTCATTTTCTAAATAAAAAAGATAAAATTCAATCAAACTCTTAATACAGGGGTCTCAACGGTAAATTTACCAAATATATGTAAAAATGAGGACTGTTTCAACCGAGTTATAATAATTTCTATTGACGAGTCATTACTCGTCAAACCAATCATTAAACCAAACAAAAAAGGAAAAAAAAAAAAAAAGAAACCGAAAAACGGAGATTCCTATTGACGAGAATACCCCTATATTTTCTCCTATTTTTATTAATTTCAGAAAATAATATTTTCTCATAATCATTTTTTGTTACTTTCTGAGTTTACAGTCTCCATCAGAGCTCTGCCTCCTTCTCCAATTAAATTTTTTTCTTTCTGATTTTCTGTTTTTTATCTGCATATATATATTGTATTTATACAGTTCGAACATTATAAAGCAATAGAGTTTTTGTTTTTCTTGTAACTATTTTTGGCTGTTTTTTTGGTGATCTGTGTATTGAGTGAACCGGAGCTTCGAAGCTCGGGACTCAGGATCCGAAAAATGGCAGCCGAGAATTACAGTAATGGTGGACCCGACTCGAATCCTTGTTATTTGCAGAAATTCGGATTATATTCGACATGCTCGGTATATTTCCTCTATATGTATTCACACACAAATATATATATGTATGTATATACTTTTTTGTACAATATTCGTATGCTTGTGTATTTGTTTTAACGCTTATACGGATGTTGATTTGAGAATTTTGAATTGTTAGTTTTGATCATTGAAGTTGATTATATGTTTTTCATTGCTGTTTTTTGGCGATTTTTATCCAAATTCTTTCATTTATAAAAGGAAATGAAATTTTTTTGAGTATATATTATGAATTTTAGCTTTAGGTTTGAAAGCTGGTCAATGATTTGCTTGTTAGCTTGATATTGGAATTATTTGAATTTTCTGTTTCTTAAATAAAATTTGAATTTTTTACTAAATGGATGATTGATCAGTTGTGGTATCGTATTTTGTGAGGTTGAACCAGTTTTTTTTTTAATTCGCAATACAAAGTTTAAGTAAGCAATTTACCTGTTTCAACATTCCTGCTTGTTGCTCAATGGCTCTATTGGCACAATTGATATTGTAGCAATCCGTAGCAAGTGGGTGCGAGCACACAAGTATGTTTTAGAATTCTTTAGTAGGTATTGTATTAAAAAAAAACATCAGTGCTTGTTATTATCATAGGGATTGAATTTTGCATTTTAGAATTCTTTAGTTATTTCTCCACTCAAACTTTTCAGTGTTCTAAATTAAACTTAACAAGGTGAAGTCTTCATTTAATAAATAGGCTTATGAATGTAGGTATTTTTGTGTTCGGGTTTACTTCTGTGTACAATTTCTCTTTAACTGCAATCATCTCCTACGAAATGTTAGACTGTTTTTAATTTGATAAAGTAGGTTCATTGTGTCGGAGGTTATGGGCTGGGATTGTTATTTGTTAATGTGCTTTGGAGGTCACAAGCATGTTCTTGCTTGGTATAGAAAAAGTCTTTATGCCTTGAACAAATCCTAGATGATCAGACAATGTTGTTGTTTTCCTGTTTTCGCTATGGTGCTGATAGGAATAGATAAGAGCAGCTTTTGATTTGATATCTCTTTCCTTTCCCCTCAAAATTTCTTTGAGCTAATAAATGGTGTTTCCATTCCCATTACACAAGATTAATGCAACATTTGTATTTTCCTGGTGTGCAACAGAATTTCTATATGATAGGAAGAGATAAGAACCAAACTGTTTGGAGGGTACTAAAGATTCATCGACTAGATTCATCTGAACTAACCATTCTTGAAGATCCTACAACATACTCAGAATTTGAATGCTTTGATCTGTTAAGACGGATACATGATGGAAACAGGTCCACAGGTGGACTTAATTTTGTTACAGCTTGTTATGGAATCGTTGGTATGTTATATATGTCAGGTTCTCCACCTTTCTCTCTGTCCTTTTCAGTATAAGCTAATGTTCTCCCAATTAATTTAGGGTTTGTAAAATTTTTGGGGCCTTATTACATGCTGCTGATCAAGAAGAGAAGGAAGATTGGTGCAATTTGTGGCCATAACATCTATGCCGTTACAAAGAGCGAGATGATTCCAATTTCTAATTCTCCTGACCAGTCCAATGTGGCTTATTCTAAGAATGAAAAGAGGTCTTTTGCCAATTCTGCATGTAAATGTATTATGTACTTGGTACTTAACAGGAGACATATGAGACTAGCACAGAAGTTAGGATACATTATGAGATTAGCACTGAAAGTATCCGTTGCCCATTGTATTTAGATGTAATCATGTTATTTTCTCGTATTTTATTTTATTCTCAATTAATTATGATCTCTGGGGCTATAATCGATTTCTGGAGTTCTCTTTTAAAAGTAGAAGGTGAGGAGGTATTTCTGTTCTATTTTTCTGATAATTCCTTCATGTTATATCATTGACATGGGCCCATGCAACTTGAAATTATCTAAAGCACTTTTTCTGGTTAGAGTCTTCTTCCTCCTTTTGTAAGACCATTTCCTGCATATGTACAGGGCCAAACTTCATTGTTGTGTCATGTTAGTATAACATGCTGAATGAAACAACAATCATCAGGGTTTCTGGGGGAAATTACTCTCTTATTTCCCAGTTAAAATTTATAGTTTAAGTAATTGTTTCATTTCATTTGTTCCTTAAAATAATGACTAAACATGCATTAACGTGGCTTGCCCTTTTTCTTCTTCTTTTTACTTGTGGAACTAGATATAAGAAGCTCCTTTGCGCAGTGGATCTTACGAAAGACTTCTTTTTCAGCTACTCATACAATGTCATGCATAGTCTTCAAAGAAATTTACGTAAGAATGAGACAGGACTAGGTCACTATGAAACAATGTTTGTCTGGAATGAGTTCTTAACTCGCGGAATCCGGAATAATCTCAATAATACTCTGTGGACTGTTGCTTTGGTATATGGCTTTTTCAAGCAGGTATGATACACTTTAGGCTTCTTATTTGTTAGTGATAAGTGAAAAAGGGAAGTAAGGATTTGGAGGAAGATGGTTAAGTTGAAGTAGTTATATTATTTTCTTTCAGTTTCCATCTCTATGGATTGTTTAACGTATAAAACATGTTGCTCTAGAGGAATCTTGATAACCCTAAACTTTCATACCATTTTCAGCGGCTGTGGATGTTTTCTGGTATGGAATAGCTTTCGAATTCGATGTGTTGCTTTGCATTTACAAACTGGTATTTTTATTTGTTAAATCCTCAATTTTGAACTAATTATCAAATTTATAATTTCTTTGGTTCTATCTTATTAAACAGAGTTCCATGGTCAATAACTTTAAGAGTATAAATGACCCATTTACAAAGCGCTCTCTTATAACTTTAGCCACCTTAAAATTTACTATAGCTGTTAAACAATGCAGGTTCTCACTTTCAAACTTTTGCTATACATGTTTGCTAGAATTATTGTTTCCTTTTGATTCATGGTTTTAAAGTTTTGATCTAACATTCATTATTCCCTACTTTGAGATCCAGGTCAAACTTTCAGTGTCTGGCAGGGACTTTATGTTTACTCTCATTGCAAGACGTTCCCGACATTATGCTGGAACAAGGTTTAGATGCTTTACTTGCTACTGATTTAAATTTCTGCTGGATTAGTTAGAACTGCCCTTAGCCATTTCCTTTGGTCCACAATTCATTGGGAAATTAACCCTTTTGCTATCTTCCATTGTCAAATGGTTTGAGATTTTACCTTGTTATGTGTATGCTTCAGTTAATTTTGAGTTCTAATTTGTAATTGCTCCTGTCATATTATAGATAAACCTTTTTTTCACCTACTTCTGTTGTTGCTCTTGATTCAAAAAATGAACTCACTTTTCTTTTTTCTCTTCTATTGCATAGATATCTGAAACGTGGTGTGAATGAGAAAGGTAGAGTAGCAAATGATGTTGAGACTGAACAAATTGTGTTTGAAGATGTTCCTGAAGGCTGCCCCACACAAATAAGTTCTGTTGTCCAGAATAGAGGCTCTATCCCACTTTTCTGGTCGCAAGAAACTTCACGTTTGAATTTGAGACCTGACATTATATGTATGAGTTCGTTCTTGTTTAACAATGCACCAAGAGCCACAAATCTGTAGTTTTATGTGCTAACTACTGTAAATTTTCTTAATTTCTTCATTTGTTTCCAGTATCAAAGAAGGATCCAAATTATGATGCCACAAGACTACATTTTGAAAATCTTGTAAGGAGATATGGAAATCCAATAATCATATTGAATTTGATAAAGGTAGGCCTTGTGCCAAGTGTGTATTAGCTTCCATAAACTTTGTGATGTTTCTTTTTCTAGCCGCAATGGTTTCCTGATTTGTTCTGTTTTCTGTTCTGGTGATCAACAGAGGTGTGAGAAGAAACCTCGTGAAACTATTCTACGTGCTGAGTTTGCAAATTCCATCAGAATTCTCAATAAGAGTTTAACCGAGGAGGACTGTCTGAGGTTCCTTCACTGGGACCTGAGTCGACACTCCAGAAAGTACTTTTATGTCCCCTAATCCCCTTGCTTTTGCAAAATTCTTGCTTACTGATCTTTTATACAATGGTTCACTTACGTGATCTTTTTCTGCAGAGCTACAAAGTCGGTGGCAGTTCTGGGCAGAGTGGCTGATTATGCATTAAACTTAACGGGAATCTTTTACTGTCAAGTTACACCAAATTGTAGACCAGAGGGGTTGTTGAATTTATCTTGCTTAGTGTAAGTTTTGTACATTATTAAATCATGTTTTCACGATCCTGTAAGTAACATTTTTCTTCCTTCTTTGTTAAAAGTTCAATTTTCAAATATAAACTGTAAAGTTCCTTATCTTTTTGTTACTACTTATTTGATAAAAAAAATATCTGTTTATTCTGCCCTTTATGTCATGAATTATCTCAACTTGTAATTACAATAGCATGCACATCATTTAGAAATGTCTTAACTTACAGTGCTGTTTGTCCCTCTTTCATTTGCTTCCTTATTGAAAAATATAGCCTTTTAGGTATTTGCTATATTGGTTTGCGGATGCTTATTAGATTATCCATGTTAACTATTTATTTCAGGCAAAATGATGAGAAATTGGGAAAGGATGCTGGTAACGATAAACAGAACTCTAGTGAGAATGTAAAACCACCCATGTTTCAAAATGGAGTCCTTAGAACGAACTGCATTGATTGTCTAGATCGAACAAATGTTGCGCAGTATGCCCATGGATTGATGGCTCTTGGACGCCAGCTCCATGCTATGAGCTTCATAGAATCCCATACTATTGATCAAAATAGTCCTTTGGTCGATGAATTAATGACAGTTTATGAAGAAATGGGTGACACACTTGCTCTACAGTATGGTGGGTCTGCAGCACACAACAAGGTAATTCTTCTTAAGACATTTTGGGACCTTTTGTAGTCACCCGAAAAGAAATTGATGATAATAAAACCAATTAATATATGTTCCATCCATGCTATTAATGTACCTTTTAGGGTTTTAAGATGTTAGCATAAGACTTTAAACCTTGGGGTAGTAGTAACATGGAGTGGCTAGCCTAGAGCAGGGGCGAAGCCAAGAAATTGCTTTAGGGGGCCAAAAATGAATAAATTTCTTTTGGGGTCAAAGTGCAATTTTATCATTATACTAGTGATTTCCTAAAATCTAAAGGGACTATATAAATAATTTTTCACTTTTGTGGGGGCCAAGACCACTGCCTGCCCCCCCCCTGGCCGGGAGTTTCATGAGTTTTTTCTTTTACTGGAACCTTAAAGTCTTAGGTTCGAAGTATAGTATATTATTCTGCACTGGTTGTGTTAAACAGATATTTTGCCAAATGAGAGGTCAATGGAAAGCAGCAATTCAGTCCCAGGAGTTCTTTAGAACTTTGCAACGTTACTATAGGAACGCGTACTTGGATGCAGAGAAGCAAAGTGCCATTAATTTGTAAGATAAAAACTAGCCTCGTTCTTCGTATACAGTGTGCCTTTAGTGGCTTATGACAGCACATCTTTTAGTGTCTTGCAAATTGCAGTTTTGATGTATGATGCTTAGGGATGTGCGATAACACGGAGCGCTCAGTGTGATGGGGAGTCCCTCCACCACACTGCCATGTGCTACCAAAAGCACTCGTAGTTCATACGGATTGTGATGGATAACACTCCTAGAAAATTGCATTATGCTATGCAGGTTCTTGGGTCACTTTCAGCCACAACAAGGTAAACCAGCACTCTGGGAATTGGATTCAGACCAGCACTATACCGTTGGAAGTCATGGTCTTAATTCCGACGAGTATGCAAAGTATATATCGAATCTCTGTGTCGTAAATACATTTTATACAAAGTTTCCAGTTCAAATTATTTCTTTGAGACTACGTATTGCCTAATAAATGTAGTTCTGAATAGAATATGCAGATGCTTAACTATGTTCTAATGTTTTTATATACAATGTTGTGCTTGTAAATCTAAAAATTTTACGATTTTATCACCATGTTTCAGAAACTACACAACTTTCGGATTTAATCAATCGGGAAAGGAATGTTGCTGCTGTTTTGTGATCCCAGTTTAATATGGCATAAATTGCTAATGAGATCAATTTCAAATATTTGCAGGCCATCTTTCAAAAGATCACTCTCTGATGGCAACATTCTTTACGGAACTAACGCTCCTGTGGCTGCTTCAAATGTTGGACACCTTGAGCCTTTGTCTGAAAATTTAGGAGCTACTCGAGGTCTTTCAGACTCCTCTTCGGAGATGCCAACTTCAGAAATTTCTTATTCTAGGTGTGCACACACTATTTTTCCAAGTTTACTATCTTAAAGGCAAGAGCAAAGCCAGAAAATTGCCTTAGGGGGACCAGAGATGAATCATAAATTTTTTGGGGGCCCAAAGTGCAAATTTACCATTATACTAACTTATAGTTTTTAAAAGTTTTAAAGGAGTTACAAGGTAAATTTACCATTTTGGGCTTGCCACTGCCCCCTGTCTACGCCCCTGCATAAAGGTTAATATAATAAAACAGTAGCTCTTGGACTTCAAATTTTCTGGTTTATAGCTATCCTAAAGGTGGCAACATCTTAATATTTTGAAACTTTTTGGTTGTTGTACCGAGGAACTACAGTAACAAACCACCTTCATTAAACTGACTCGGGCTGGTTTTCTAGTCTTACTCCCAGAATGTCTTGCAAGCAGCTTTTTGGAGATATGGAGATGGACCATTTTTCCGAAGGTAATCGCATATGTTTTGATGAAAATGGAGATGAATGTAACTGCACCAATTTCGATATGGACTGGCTTTCATCTTCAGGAAATTCATGTGACGATGATACATGTGACAGGTAGTTAAATGTCATCTTCAGTAAAGCTTACTTTAAGAAAGCAGAAAACTTTCCAGATGTTTTTTTTCGTAAACTAATGATCATTATGCCAACTACCATTTGTGTATGTTCAACTTTTACTGTAATAATGTTGGTAAAAATAAGGTTAATTGTGGTGAAAACTCTATATGTGCAGCGTTTGTAGGAAATTTACGCTTCCGTTCTTGCTTTCGAAGACCTTCATTTGACTGCATTGTCATCTCGTAAATGAGTCTGTATTATTGCTTGCAGGTCAACAACAGGTCCATTCTCTGAAAACATCGGTGTGGAACTAAAAACCGAAATTGCAACATCTTCAAGTGAGTCTGGTTCAAGCATAAAGGTTAGTAAATAGTTGTTTAATGATTGATTAACTGATATGAGCTAATGGCAAAGGGGGTCAGGCAGTGGCCTTGGTCCCCCTGAAATGGTAGATTTTCATTTATCCCCTTAGACTTTTATGAAATTACATGTTAGTATAATGGTAAAATTGCACTTTGGCCTTCTTAATAATTTATGATTTACCTCTAGCCACCCTTAAAGTAATTTTTTTAGCTTCATCCCTGTAAATTACCACATCTGAAAGAGTTCCATTCATCATTCTTGTGTTTTCTTATCAACCTGAAGAGGTATCAAGTACATGATTTTAGATCCATTTGATGTTTCTCCTGCCTTTTGTTTAGGGAGGGTATCGAACCACATCCGAACTCACTTTTGATGATATCCCGGCCGAATTCACCGAGATCTTTGTGAACTGGGTAACTCACGGAGATATGCTTATTCCGATAATGATCACTTCGAGGTAGTTAAAAAATTCATTTCAAAAGACGACCCGAACCCATCCAAAGGATGTGAGTTCAATTTCAAGATAGTAAAAAATGATGAATTTGGCTGACAAAGAAGGGTTATGGAAAGTGGTACATAATAGCTAATTCAATGCTGTGAATATTTTCATAAGTAGATATATCTATGTTAGAGGTAGCATATCTTTTCTACATTGAGAAATAGATATAAAATTAAGTAGCTAAATTATAGTTTTAGGCCATATTTTATACTCAACTTAGAATTTAATTTTTTAATTTGATATGATTTAGTCATCTTATGTTTTATTTTAGTCTATTTCACTAAAATCGTTGAAAAATTTTGTTAGTCTATTAATGTTCTATTTTTGAAACCAAATGTTCTTTATTATTAAAAAAATTAAATCTATTTATTATTTTAAATTTTAAATATTTTTATAATATGTACTGTTTTAAAAAATTAAATTACTGAAAATATTATCAGAATTAATTTTCTATATTAAGCTCGAGATTTTTACAACACTTTTGACTCAAAATATCAAACCTATCAATATTAGTCAATATTTATTAAGCGAGTCATTGATTGTAGGTTTAAAGTTGTGAAGGCAAACCTAAAGATGATGAAGAGGCTGTTTTAGTTAGATCTTTAATCTAATTTCTTCTAAGAAATTATGTTCATAATCAAATCTAAATATGTAAATAAATAAATAAAATACTCAACTTTCAGAAATACTAAATATTAGCTTTTAATGTCTTGTACATTGTTGGATTTTTAATTAATTTTTAAATATTACATTTTTAATTGTAGTAATTAACATAAAATAATATCTCTTATTTGAATTATTAAATATAATTAAAACTTATTAATTTAAATATTATAATAATTTTTAACTATAATTAAAAATTTAACATATTATAAGTAACATTATTTAGAACAATAACTAATTAATATAATTAATTAAGTGATAATTAAGAGTAATAATCTTATTTTACATCAATTAAAATTAATTTAATTTCTCTTTACATCAAAATCTTAACTAATTATTATAATTTAAATTATTATTACAATTGCCATAATTTTTCCGTTTATTTTATGCTTCAATTGTTCAAGTAACAGTCAACTTTAGAACTAGTACAATCTTTTTATTTTTAAATTATGTATTTTTAAAACTTCTATTTTTTTTCAAATGTGAAAAGCTAGTAAATTTAATTTGATTAATGTCATCATCCATATTTGAACATATTGAAATTTACACATCAAGTATTCTTTTATGTAAATTATATTATTAATTTTTATATAATATTTAAAATTATTTATAACATATTTGAACTTACATTTTATTATATTGACAAGAATTTTATGCTAATCAAATTAAAATTTAATAAATATAAATTATGACTAAATATTTATAAGAGACTCATTTTTTAGAGTAATATATTAATCAGATTTTTCTAAAAAAGTGGAAATAATAGTTATGAACTATTAAATTTAAATATCTAATTCGATTTAACGTCAAACTTAATCGAAAATTATTAAATTCATTATTCAAAAGTAAATATTATTAAATGTCGTCATTAATGGAGAAACCAGTTGTAAAGTAACCCATCTTTTAACATTTTTTAGTATTCATTCTTAGAGAAATTAAACTAATGAAAGAAATTTAGTTTATATCTGCGACAGCAAGAAGATACAATAAACTTTATTTGATTTTTATTTTATTTTTAAATATTCATGTTTGATGCTCGTAATTGTATATTTTGGCTTGGATAAAGAAATTAAAAATAGAGAAATTTAAACATTTTGGGTGTTTGGGTTTTTTTTCTTCTGAATTTTGTCATCGAATTCTTTTATGAATTAAAAATAAAATAATTTATATTTAAAATTTGATATTTAATCTATATAATTAATTCAAATATAATCTACTATCGAAATTAAAAACGATCGATTCTCAATGTAAAATGTAAGCTTGAAATTACAACTTTGAAATAAAACCAAATGTATATCTACAGATATTTACTTTTAAAACATATTCAAATCACTTCATTTTTTTTAACACCCCTCTTCTAAACACAAGCATACCTTAATATTCAGTTGCCATCGGCTCGAAGATGATAAATCGACTGTTAATAAATGCTCAATTGACATAAATGATGTTCTTCCGTTTCATTTTTCTCGTAATCCACTCTTCAAAATCCTTTGCTTCGTAACGAACCCTCAAAACGCCTTCGTAATGAAATCCATATTCCTCGGATGATTTATATAACATTTCCAAGAAATCTCTATCGCATAAAGCCTTTCTGTGCACGATAAACCGTCTCGTATCGTTATCGAACCCTACACATACCGGAATGTAACCTTTAGGTGTTAACGGACGAAACCCAACTCGCTTAAACACTCGATCTCCAATCAACTTACTCCCTCTTACTCCCATTATAAATAAAAAATAAAAAATAAAACTTAGTTGAATAAAAGATCTATATTGAACACAATGTAATTTCTTAACCCTTTATATATACAAGTAATTATCATAGTGAAAGCGATTTATTATATTCAATTGAAATAAAATTATGGTAGGTGAAGGCAACATGCCGTGACAACAATGTTGATTATGACATGGTTAAAATTTACTTCAAGTCCTTGTATCATATCAAAAATTCATTTTAGTCCCTCTATTATTAAAAAAAATACATTTTGTCTTTATACGCTTGAAAAGTTGACATTTTAGTCCATACACGTTAACTTTGTTGATAATTAATGGAATGACATGGTTTAACGGTGGTTAACGCGGTATTAAATCAAATTAAAAAATTTACTGGTCTTGAAAACAAATGTAATAATGTGGCTAATGATTAAACGTGGACTAAATTACAAATATTTTAAGCACAACCATTATGTGCAAAAATAAATAAAATCGAAAACAATTTGGGGTAAAAGCAAAATCAGTTTCTTACCTCTACTTAGCCTTCAAATTTGTTATTGAACTTGCTCAGCTAGTGGCGAAGTAAGAAAAAGATTTTGAGAGATCGGAATTAAATTATATATCTTAATAATAGTTATTAGCTAATATCTTTATAATTTTTTCAAAGGATTAATCTGAATCTTATCATTTTTGGGGTCAGAATACAATTTTACCATTATTAACTTATAATTTTATACATTTTAGAGGTAAAATTGCAATTTTTCCTTACTTGCTGTCGACAACGTTAAGTCACGCTATTCCATTAACAACAAATTAACATACAAATTAGACTAAAATATCAACTTCTTAAAGAGATTGAAATGTTTCTTTCAATAATAGAAGGATCAAAATGAACTTTATGATTTAGTACAAGGACTTGCGACAAACTTTAACCTCACTTAGAATAACTTGTTGTGAATTAAGGACAAATTTCTTAATTTAGGGATTAACGTTGTTGCTTGGTTTTTGTACATGTTTGACCACAATTCATCTAGAAATAATCCAAATTGTCCTAATGTATTTAGATAATATGTTTGTTTATTAGGTAAATAACATTGGGTTGCTTCCACGTTCTTGAATCCTAACATGTTAATGTACATTCTAGAGGTACAAGTTTTGTACTTATCCTTGTCCCACATATGCAGTGTAATTTACTCGATATTTAAATATTAAAGTTGTCGATTGAGTCTTAGCTCGATTGGTATTAATATTGTTGTCAGTGCAGGAGGACGTGGGTTCGAGTGCGTTGAAGCACATTATCCTCCTATTTAAGGGTTGGGGGCGTGAGTTCAAATATGTTAAAGTATATTATCCTCCTATGTAAGGGTTAGGGAGGGGCTATGGATAATTCTAGGCATAGTATAAAAAAAGAGCAGATATAATAAAAACATATAATGAGATTAATATTCAAAAAAAATATATTAAAGGTTCATCTTTTTACTTTACGAAAATTGAGAAATTAGGTTATCCACTTTAATGTGTCATAACTTGGTCCTTGTATTTCCAGAAGCTGAGAAGTTAGTTAGTTGTTAGAACAGTTTTGTAACTATTTTGTAACTTTTGAAGTTGAGTAACCAAATCGTAAACTTATTAATAGTTTAATGACTTTTGATGTAATTTGTCCAAAAATTAATTTTAAGTTGTTTGTTAAGGACAAAATTTAAGGTCCCTACCTAAATGTACAACCATTTTTCCTTTAATAAATAATGGAGAAAGTTTTATTTTTATATATTGTGACAATATAAACACAAGAAGAAACACCAGCTGGGAACAATTATATAAATAAACAATTAAATATTTTATTTAAATTAACATAAAAATATTAATAGTTTTTAATAGTTACCCATAATCGTGAGAAATTATTTTATGGACCCTTCTCATCACACCATTTTTTGTCCTTTTCTAATTATTAAATAATATTTCAACAATTTTTTTCATGTCATTGATATATAATTTTGATGATTTTTTAACCCAAATACAAACTGTTTGGGTTTGGGGTTCGAAATTTGAGATTTAAATTTGAGGTTTAAAGTTTAGAGTTCGGGGTTTGGGATAAAAAAAATTACCAATATTATGTATTAATGACATGAAAAAAACAGTTGAAATGTCATTAAATAATTGGAAAGAAACCATGGATGATGTGGTGAGAATGGTCCATAAAATAATTTCTCCAGGTTCCAACTCAACTATTAAATTACTAAAATACACTAATTAAACAAAGCAATAGATATTAATTTAAGGGTATTTTTATCTTTTATATAATTTTTTTAAAAATCATTCTTACAATGTGACTTAAACCCAAAACCCTAAACATATACTTTCTCGACTTTGCTATTTCAACTAAAGTAAGATTTGATTTATATATGAGTTCTTAATAAATATTGTCACCCATATTGTCGGTATGCTATAATTTTATTTGAGTTAGTATCACAAGTCAACTCGATTCCAATTCAAGAAAAATGACAATGATGATATTTACCTATTTAACTTTCCTTTTACTAGCAATTTAAACTATTTTTAATTGTAATTTCGTATGTATTGTATATGTGTTATTATTCTTAGTTAAAAACATTACATTTTATTATTTATTGTATGTTATTTATAAACGTATCCATGCGTTCTAAATACATGGTTTCCACACGCATGCGCGTATGATAGAATTTGCAATTGCCGTAAGTCAATTTTGTGGTGATCATTAAACACCTCAGGTGCCACGGGAATCGGTTGTCTACATTCAAATTGCCGTAACACTCTGTCTGACTGGTGCATCTCCACGGTCGCATAGCTGATCAACGCGACTTTCGCGTGCCAAGCGTTTGCATTTTGGAAGAACTCATCCGAAATTACTGCCCGAATTGCTGGATCCTCGTATGGTGTCCATTGAAACTATATGAACATGATAGAAATATTAGTTATATACATAATACTAAATACTAAATACTAAATACCAATCGACTAGCTCATGATGGAAATATCAATTTTATTTAATACTTACATGTGCTTCCGACTGTTGGTCTAATAGAAGCCGTATATCTTCAAGAGAGGTAGGTAATCGAGCATAACTTGCCGGATGGTTCCACCTAATTAAATAAATTTTTAGCATACTATTATTTTTAAAAATCTACATAATAATTGTAAAAAATCTAATATAAAATTTAGCTCGTTATGAGTGGGAATGTATATGGGTGGTCCACTCGATGACGTAGAAATGGAAAGCGAAACCGTGTCCATGACTGCAGTAGTGACAGGCAACCTCCGATTTTCGCTTTACTCGGTCGCGTCGCCCCGCACATCTCCCGATATATTGTTGCCAAGACGGCAGACCCCAACTCAATTCACCAGCTGCTCTAAAATCAATAAGTTTCAGCAACCATCTTAGATGTACGAGGTTCCGTGACAAGTCCGGCATCAGATAACCTTCAATTATCTGAAGAATGTATGCCCGAGCATATCGAATTCTTTCTACTTCAGTTGAATCATTATTCGGATCCGGGAATGTGTCTCGTAACCAGCCCATCTCGATCCGACCTCCGTTAATTTTCTCCGGAATAGCGCCCAAAAGCTCGTAGCACACCGCTCCCCAATCGCCAGATTGAACAAACCCGGTGACTGGGTACCCGTCCACCGGCAATCCCAATTGCAGATTGATATCTTCCAAAGTGATAGTGCACCCTCCATATGGAAGATGGAATGTGTGCGTCTCGGGTCTCCCCCTATCGATCAACGTACTGATAAGTTTCGGGTCCAATTTGCATCCCCGGCCTACCACCGTCACGTGCCAAAAACCCGCTTCCCGCAGGTAATTCTCTACCAACAGTGATGGAGGACTATGCATATTCTGAATATAGCATTCCAATATCCGATCTACAGACTTTTATAACAAATAATAAATTAATAATTATCTAAAAATGCATAAATAAAAAATCTTAAATAATATTTAAAAAATAAATTTAACGCTTACCATTTTCATTTGTTCGACGGATATGTGCTGGTTATCAAGACGAATCAATTCTTTGGCCATTGCTAAATTCGTACAAATTTTTACGATTTAAAAAAATTTAAAAAAATTATTTTTTTTAAATAATTAAAAATAGGGATTTAAGAGAAATTTAAGAGCAAATTAAGATCAAATTGAAATTAAATATGGATTTGAGAGAAATTTAGAAGGAAATTGAGAGGAAATTGAGAAAATAATTGAGAGATGATTAGTTTGTGAAAAAAAATAAAAGGGTGGGGGGTTTTATAGTTCTTTTTTTTACCGTTGGGGGGGCAACGGTAAAAAAAATGACCGTTGCACTGTTCACGCGTGGGGAAAACGTGTCCCTGTGGGCGCTACGTGGCGACAAAAGCAGCGTACGTCGCCAGCGCTTTGCCTATGTGGCAACAAAGCGCGTCCACGTAAGAGCGCTTTGTTGCCACGTAGGCAAAGCGCGCCCTCAGGGACGCGTTTTGTTGACACGTTCCCTGACATCGAGCTGGCGTGGACGCGTTTTCGGGAAAAATGGCTCATTTCGGTAAATAATAAAATACCGGGCCCATTTCGGTAAATTTAAAAAAAAGGGGTTTTTAATGGTATTCTGCCCAATTTTTTTCATGTCATTGATATATAATTTTGATGATTTTTTAACTCAAATACAAATTGTTTGGGTTTGGGGTTCGAAGTTTGAGATTTAAATTTGAGGTTTAAAGTTTAGAGTTCGGGGTTCGGGATAAAAAAATTACCAAAATTATGTATTAATGACATTAAAAAATCAGTTGAAATGTCATTAAATAATTGAAAATGAACCATGGATGATGTGATGAGAATGATCCATAAAATAATTTCTCCAGGTTCCAACTCAACTATTAAATTACTAAAATACACTTAATTGAACAAAGCAATAAATATTAATTGAAGGGTATTTTTATCTTTTTATATAATTTTTTTTTTAAAAAAAATCATTCTTACAATGGGATTTAAACCCAAAACACTAAACATATACAGCATGTTTGGTTGGGTGTATTGGCCTAATCGGTGGGCCCCACCTAATCCCTCTTTATTCCGTCGTTTGGTTCAATGTATTGCTAATACGCGTGTAATCAATTACTTATCTAATCGGTGAAAACCACCGATTTGTAATACAGCCCTTTTGCTCAGTTTAGGTGCTGCATCGTTTACCCTTCCTGTTTTACCCTTCCGATTGGCTTCCCCATTGCGTCTCCTCTTCCTTTTTCTGCCCTCATCCTCTCCCAACGTTTCCCAATTTTTTCCCTTCCAGATTTCTACTTCTTCTTCTGGTACGGTACGCTTCTTTTCTTCTCACATTTCTTTTCTTTTCTCCATTTTCTTTTCTTCAGATTTCTGCTTCTTCTTCCAAATTTTTTCCCTGTTTTTCTCTTCTTTTCTTTTCTGTAAAATCGATTTTGATTTTGATTTTGTTTTGCTTTTGCTTGTGCTCAAATTTGGAATATTTCTTTTCTGTAATGTTTTCATCGCTTTATAGCTTTGTTAATGTACTATATTTCATAATTTTTTTAGAACAAAAGTTCTTTTTTTTTTGTTATGTTCTTGAACAGTCTTCAGGAAAGCTAGTTCAGATCGAGCACGCCTTGACAGCAGTAGGATCGGGTCAAACATCTCTTGGAATCAAAGGTTTCTTTGTTTTCTTTTTAAAAAAGGGTTTTGGGATTTTAGAAGTTGTAAAAAAGTTGCTGATGATTTTGATTTTTATGCTAATAAATGGTTTTAAATTACAGCTGCTAATGGGGTGGTAATTGCTACTGAGAAGAAATTGCCTTCAATCTTGGTTGATGAAACCTCTGTGAGTATATTATTTAGTACCATACACTCACACTTTCTACCTGCATTTGAATTTCTAGATTTTCCCATGTTACATCGACCTCGGTGTCAATATGACCTTGGGTATTGGGTTTACCAAAAATTAGGGAATGGTTGAATGCACTCAACGCCTAGCGATAGAAACATGCAATGCTTGTACTTGCTTAATTACATTTAGTTTTGTTTTGAGAAAATATGTGAGGCTCTATGTTATCATGTAAAAGATAATCGATAATTGATGATGCTTTAGTTTTCTTTTCTGGTAGAATTAGTTAGTTCTTTTGAAGCAATTCAACTTTATAATGTATGAAGATTAAAAGCCTAGGTATTCAATTTCTAGTTCCATGCTGATGATTTTTGTTAATTACCACAAAATATGGACATTTGATGTCCGATTTTAGGTTCGAAAATACGTTGTCTCGACACCAAATATTGGAGTTGTTTACGTTTCTTTTCATTCTGCAATTATCTGGAAAGCTCGGTTATTTTGTTCTTTTAGTTGGAGATATATTGGATCTGATTAGCATGCATACACTACACCAGAATAAGCCTTTAGAGGCACTTTTAGCGGCGTTTGAAAGAAAAGCGCCGCAAAAAATCGAGCATTAGCGGCGATTTAGTCAAAGCGCCGCTAAAGGTAGACCATCAGCGGCGATTTCCAACAAGCGCCGCCAATAATAGGTATTAGCGGCGTTTTATGTAAAGCGCCACAAAAAAGGCTAAAACCAACGACGTCGTTTTTGCGAATTTTTAAACCTTTAGCGGCGTTTTTGTCTAAGCGCCGCTAATGCTCGTATCATTAGTGGCGTTTTTATCTGAGCGCCACTAATTCTCTGTTCTTTAGCGGCGTTTTTGTCTAAGCGCCGCTAATGCTCGATCATTAGTGGCGTTTTATCCGGCGCCACTAATTCTCTGTTCTTTAGCGGCATTTTTTGCTAAGCGCCGCTAAAGTTTGTGTTTTATATGGATCAATACGACGTCGTTACGTGTTAGGGATCAGTTTCTCTTGTGGCGTTTTATAGGGAAGCGCCGCTAATATTCTTGAAACTGTGTCAGAACGGCGTCGTTTCAGTTGAATGTGTACTCTATTAGTGGCGTTTTAAGGGAAAACGCCGCAAATATGTCTACAATTTTGTGAAAACGTCACCGTTTCTTTCTGTAATTGAAAATTTAGTGGCGTTTTAAGGTAAAACGCCGCAAATATGTCTACAATTTTGTGAAAACGTCACCGTTTCTTTCTGTAATTGAAAAGTTAGTGGCGTTTTTTCCAGTAGCGCCGCAAAAGGCATGCAATAGCGGCGTTTTTACGCCAAACGCCGCAAATGTGACCTAAAATTAATTTAAGCGGCACCGTTTCTTTAAAGGCCATTTAACCCGTGTCCTCATCCTTTACTGAACTTATTATCGAAAAAATGCATTTTCTATACCAAATTTTATAATAAAAATTGTTTTTATACAAAGAGACAAAATTTGTTGTACCAAGTTTATTATAACAAATTTCATCCATTTGTTAAGAGGACATTCGAAGCTTCATACGAAAATTTGTCATAAAGATAATATTGCTTCCTTATTTCAACTTTATACAATATTTTTAACTATATAAATATAAGTTATTATATTTTAATAGATTTTCACTATATTTTTTTATTATTAAAGAATATTTAGGGAATTTTTTGGTCGATGCATGGTATTCTAAGGAGTACGGGCCGGTATATATGAATTTAAGGTTTGGTATTTATAGTTTAGGGTTTAAGGGCTAGGTTATGCTTTAGGGGTTATGTGAATTTAGGGGTATAGGGTTAATTATTAGGGTTTAGGGTTTACTGAGGGTTATAGATGTTTTAGGGGTTTGGCCGGGGTTTAGGGTTTCTTAATAGGTTAATATTAGATTGATTAATTTTGGAGGTAAATATATATGTTCTTATATATTTGTAAAATATATATCCAGAATAAATTTAATATTAAGATAAGTTTTGAGTATAATAGGTATAAGATGATCACTTTATGCATGTACGTAGCTACATATATAAATTGAATGGTTAATATGAAGATTACAAGGTTAATTTATAATTTGAGACTTGTTAATATAACTAATAATTAATAATAGTTATAATCGCAAAACATTTAACCCAAATTAACGTCCATTGTATATATTTTTACTTATATATTGATATATATGAATATATATGGATATATATATATATAGTTATTAAATATTTAATTTGTAAATATAGGACCAAACTAAAATTGGTATAAATAAATAAACAAATAAATAAGTTAGTAATTATTTATTTGTTAAATAAATTGGTAATTAATTATTTAAAAGTAAGACAAAAAGAAAATGAGAGTTTTAGCGGCGTTTCTATATAAAAATGCATAAAAGGTATCCTTACTGGCGTTTTAGTCAAAACGCCACAATTATTACAATATACTGGCGTGCTCGTGAATTAGGAATCGATTCTATTGTGGCGTTTTATAGGAAGCGCCGCAAAAACTTATAACTTAACTTAAACGACGCTGTTTAAATCAATGGACAAATTCACTTACATCTCTCGCCTCCGTCCTCCGATTCTGAACCCTTAACAAAATTTTCTAAGTGTCGAAATTACAGAGAGAAGTGTGTAAAAACTTATCAGGAAAAATAGAAAGGGAAGAAAGGTGGTCGGAGTCGATCTTGAAAGACGATGGGCACAGCTGCGAGATTTGTCGATTGAATAGGTAAGCACATCCAGTTCTGTTTCGATTAAATTTTTGGGGTTTTAGGGTTTCGATTAAACAACATAATTTCTGGGGAATCATTAGATGATGGGGAATAGGTAAGCCGTCTGTCGTCTTGGAACTGTGTTTGAATGTTCCTGATTTTTACTCATGTCTTCGCCATCCCTTCTTTCTCTTTTACAAAAGAAAAAAGCGGAATTTGTTTGAACTGGAACAAGGCAAGAACAAGAACAAGAACAAGGCAAGGCAAAGGTAAGGCAATGGTGTCGATGGCTTGAATTGAATCTGTCCATGTTGTATTGAAAACATTGTCGAATACATGAATGAGACATGCATTCTCAATAGCTAGACAAATAAGTATAAGAGTGAAGGAGAATAATAGAGTGATTAACAAGTTTTAGACTTTGATTTACAGTTCTTTCTGCCAAAACTCAATTTGTATTTTTGGTTTATAAAAGGCTACAAAATGCCAAATTAATTATTTCTCATCACCCAATTGCCTCCGTTTTCTTTTCCAGATTTAATTAGAATGGTTTTAACCCACTAATGATTTCAGGTGAAGAATATGATGGTTAGATTTTGGTGTGAATTTGACGTGTTTTATTTCTTTGGTGTGAATTTGACCTGTTTTAACCCAGTAATGATTTCTCATCATCCAATTGCCAAATAATTTGCTGTTTGCTGTGACTTATTTCTTTTTAAAGATGGGGTGATGTGATATCAATGTAGTATTCCCTGCACACAATATTCAGCTCGCAAGACTTGATTGCAAAAAGAAAAATGTCATTTCACTGACTCTGGATTAGCTGGAAATCGCCATTATTAATTACCCTATAAACTGGACCGAAACCACCCTGCCCTAGCTTTTTTGAGTGATCAAAGTTGCTCGTCGCAATGGCGAGTTCTTCGAATTTGAATAGCCGCAGCTGCTGGAGTTTAACTCCCATTGATTTTTCTCCCACATTTTCACTAGAAAATTTTGTCATTGCATTTCCTTTGTTGAGTTGTTGTTTGATTTGTTTCTGTTTTTGTTTCCTTCCTGAGATGCAAATTGCTAAATTAGAGATACACTGAATTCAGAGTTACCTAATTAAAAAGCAAAATCTCAAACATGTTCAATCATTTTCAAACAGAGTAATGGAGTTGAGTTTGAATATCTTAATAACCAATAAAAAAAAGATAGAGATATTACCTCTTCTTTTAGCCATCCAACATCATAAGAATAGCATAATAATCATAATGGTTACTATATATACCCATAATTACTGCTGTAATAACAATAACTTTAGTGCTTTTCCCTTTATCTGCAAATCGAAAAACTTGGTTAATAAAACTTCCACACCAAAAACGCAGATTAATTGAGGCATTTCAACACATGGACGACATGGAAGACAAGTTTGATTCTAATTTGATTATAATGTAGTATCAATGTAGGAATCATTAGATGATGGGGAATCATTAGACAAGTAGGTAGACTATTGCTGTTAGTTTAATGGATTTAATGGATTGTTTTTCTGTCATGTTATTTTGGGAACATATATATATGTTCACTTTTAAACCTCTAATATCATCTAATTCACTGTCATGTTTCAACATATCTTCATATATATTTTTTCGGTTTTTTAAGTTTTTGGCTTTAATTACTTATGTTTTTTCGGTATGTACTAATGTATTTCATCTTTTTTTTCCGAGATTTGCTTGAATTGAGTGGATTTAAGGTATTTATTCCTATTTTTCTCTATTTAGGTTTCTTATAAAAAAGTCAAATTGTATACTAAGTTTTATATGTTATTATATTTTAGTTGTATAGTTTAATTATTATATTTCATTTTGTATGGGAGTTTTAATTACCATTTTAGCTAAATTTGCATTTTACTTTGCATCTTATTACATTTTTGATGTCTAAATTTTCTGCTCAAGATATTCGCAAAGATCACTTTGTTTTAAACTATTAAAATTTGGAATACAACTCTTAAACAAATTTATATATTTCAGTAATTGAATAAATTATGGGCTAATCGTTTTATCGGTTTAGCGTTTATAAATCATCGATTTCGATATTGTGTTGCAATTATAAATTTTACTTCAAATTAATGAATAATTATCGATCTTAACTTACATAATGACTAATTATCGATCTTAACTTACATAATGAATAATTAAAATTATATTGATATATTTGAAAAATTTAAAGCGTTTATAAATCATAATTTACATACATAACACATAGCCTACATGACTTATATCATACACAACTTAAATAATTTAAATAACTTACATTCATAACTTACTCAAACTTATATTGCATTTCCTTACATAATACATAACTTATATAAAATTTTATATAAACTTACATAATACATTGCTTACATATTAACTTACATACGTTATCTACAAGCTTATATTTAAACTTTCATAACTTATATAATAACATATGGACTTACATTATACATAGCATACATAACTTACATAATACAAAACTTACATAACTTAAATATCTTACACAACTTACACAACTTAAATAATTTAAATAACTTACATAATACATAATATGATACATAAATTACATTAATATGATACATAAATTACATAACTTAATTAATTAATATACATAAGTTACATAACTTAGTTAATTAATATACATAAGTTACATAACTTAATTAATTAACATACATAAATTACATTAATATTATACATAAATTACATAACTTAATTAATTAATATACATAAGTTACATAACTTACATTAATATGATACATAAATTACAAAAATTGCAATTAATATTATACATATAACTTACAACTTACATAACTTACAACTTAAATAACTTACATAACTTACATTTTTTAATTATTCATAAATTACATAACTTAATTAGTTAATATACATAAATTACATAACTTAATTAATTACTCAAGATTATACATAAATTACATAACTTAGTTAATTAATGTTATACATAACTTACAACTTACATAACTTACAATTTTTAATTATTCGTAAATTACATAACTTACTTAATTTTCATAATAAATAACTTACATAACTTACAACTTACATAACTTATACGACATACATAACTTACATAGCATAATTTGACTAATACACAACTTACATAATTTTCATAATAAATAACTTACAAAATACATAGCTTACGTAGCTTAGTTATACTTATTCCTAAATCCTAAACCCGTGCAATTTATTCTCAAGATTAGGCTTCAAGAAATAAGAAATGGACCGGTCTTGGATGAATTTGTCAAGGGTGTTTACGGTTACGAAATGGAGTACAAACTTTTCTAGATTTTGCATTTCAATATGCAAGCCAAGAGAACATGATTCTTTGCCCGTGTAAGAAGTGTGTCAACATAAACCGGCATTATCGTGAAGTTGTATACGAGCATCTAATTGTTGATGGGTTTGTTCGTGGTTATAAACAATGGTTTTTCATGGAGAATGCCCGCCTAGTACTTCCTCTTCAAGGATGGATGTATCTTATGATAGTAGTGCCTACCATCATCATTAGAGGGATGACATGGAAGGGATGTTGCGTGAAGCATTTAATATTCGAGTCATGGTTTACAATGTTCCCACCCGACTTTCGCCATCCGATGATTGTAATCTCGTTCAAATGTTTGGTGACCAACCCGGAAGAAGTGTGCATCATGAAGAGCCGAATGGAGAAGCGGCAAAGTTCTACGCGCTACTTAATGAGATGAACGAAGAACTATATGAGGGATTGAAATTTTCAAAAATGTCATTCTGCATTCGTCTTTTCCAGTTAAAATGTTTGGGAGGGTGGACCGGGAACTCATTGACAATGCTGTTAGAGTTTTTGAGAGAAATGTTTCCGTTTGCAAAAATCCCTCAGTCTTGCAAAGATATGAAGAAAATTATAAAAGACTTAGGTCTTGGGTACAACAAAATCCATAGTTGCCCGAATGATTGCATGTTGTATTGGGGCGATCGGAGAAACCAACAGTGCTGTCATGTATGCGGCGAATCCCGTTGGATAAATAGAAACACAGAAGATGGGAACGACGATGAAAATGATGCACAGCCAAGAAAGAAGCCGATCAAGATTTTGCGGTATTTTCCGCTGATACCAAGGCTTCAAAGGCTTTTCATGTCGTCGAAGACAGCGAATTCAATGACGTGGCACCATGAAGGACGAACCGATGATGGATTATTAAGGCATCCGGCAGATTCTTTGGCTTGGAAATCATTTGACAATAAATTTTCAAGCTTTGCAAGCGATCTAAGGAGTGTGAGGCTTGGCCTAGCATCTGATGGATTTAATCCTTACAAGATCATGAGTACTGCATACAGTACTTGGCCAGTAGTGCTTGTTCCTTACAATCTGCCTCCGTGGACTTGCATGAAGCAATCTTCCTTATCTTGTCTATGATTATCCACGGAGAGAAAGGGCCCGGAATGATATCGACATTTATTTACGACCACTTATTGAAGAGTTAAAACAATTATGGGTGGTGTCGAGACATACGATGTCTTTGAAAGGAGAACTTCAATTTACGTGCGCTTTGATGTGGACCATTAATGACTTCCCGCTTATGCCAATTTATCCGGTTGGAGTACCAAGGGTCGTTATGCATGCCCTTGTTGTCTTTGCATAAACATGTTCGCAATGGTTATACAATGGGAAGAAGTTCTCTTACATGGGGCATCGTCGGTGGTTACCGGAAATTCATAGATTTAGATTTCAGAGTTCGGCATTTGACGGTACTGAAGAGTTCAGAGAAGCTCCTTCGCAGACAAGTGGATCTGAAATCTTGTTAATGTTGGAAGATATGAATTTCAGTTATGGGAAGATGAATCAACCGGCAAACACGCAGAGAAATAGAAGATCAAATGATGAAGCTGATGATAACTCCGATGAAGAGGATGATCCTAATGAGGCGGACTTGTGGAAGAAAAGAAGTATTTTTTTGAGTTGCCTTATTGGGAGCACCACCTTTTACGACACAATCTTGATGTTATGCATATTGAGAAAAATGTCTGCGAGAACATTGTCTGTACAATTTTGAATGTAGACGGAAAATCAAAAGACAATCTTCAGAGTCGACTTGATTTAGTTCAGATGGGAATTCGACCTGATCTTCATCCGAATCCACTTCCGAATGGTAAATATCGGTTACCGCCTTCTATTTTCTCAATGTCGAAGACAGAGAAAGAAGTGTTCTGCATGGTGTTGAAGGATATAAAGGTTCCAGATGCGTATGCATCAAATATATCTCGATGCGTTAGTGTTAAAGATCGAAGACTATATTCGCTAAAATCACATGACTATCACATCTTGATGCAAGATTTACTTCCAGTTGCTCTACGATGTTGTATTTCGAAGAAGGTGACGTCTTCTATAATTGAACTATCCAATATAATGAAAGCCATTTGTGGCAAAGTTTTGGATGTTCAAGAACTTCGAAAGATGCGAGGATCGAGCCGCTTTAACTTTATGCAACATGGAGAAAATCTTCCCACCTTCCTTCTTCACTATTATGGTTCACTTGATAATCCATCTCCCGCGTGAAGCAATTCTTGGCGGACCCGTTTTCTATCGATGGATGTATCCCATAGAAATGTGTTAATTACAATTTTTAAAATTTTCCTTAATTCACCTATATGCCTTTAGTTACAACTTTTGATAATATTGTATATCGTGTTTAGGTTCCTATCCAAATTAAAGTCTTATTGCCGCAACAAGCGTTATCCGGAAGGATCGATTGCTGAAGGCTACTTGGCAGAAGAATGTATGACCTTCTGTTCAAGATATTTGGAAGATGTTGAAACACGGTTGAACAGACCAAATAGAAATGTTGGACTCACGGATCATAACTTTGCGGACAATTATTTGTTCCAAAGTTTTGGAGAACCAATCGGTAAAGTTGAAATTGCAGAATTAGATGATTTATCGTGGGTACAAGCACATCGATATGTTCTGTTTCACCACGAATCAATGGAACCTTTACGCAAGTAAGTTCTAGAAATTTGATAAATATTCATCATTTAAAAATTGTTTATAGTCTAACAAACTGAACATTTTTTTAACATAGTGAGTACAAACAAATATTGAGATCTCGTTCGCGCTCCCAAAGAACACAACATCGAGATATCAATAAGTTGTTTACAGAATCTTTTCATGAATGGTTAAGCCAAACGGTATGTAAATGGCCTCTTTCACCGAAAAATAATAATATTTGAGCACTCACAATTTTAATTA
Organism: Gossypium raimondii; assembly: GCF_025698545.1. NCBI lineage: Eukaryota > Viridiplantae > Streptophyta > Magnoliopsida > Malvales > Malvaceae > Gossypium > Gossypium raimondii. The sequence continues at coordinate 59,052,618 of NC_068570.1, read as the reverse complement.
CTCAGTTTACTTTCCATTCAATAGGTTTGGAGTGGGAAGAACGTCACCGACGAAGTTAAATGGCTTTCCCAAGGTCCAAATCGGTGGTTAAAAATATAGTGCATTCCTCATAAACGGATTCGATTTCATACAAAATATCGCGAGAGATTGAGGAGAACGCAAAATTGTGGAATAGTTGTTAATTCCTCAATTACAAGTTATGCTAGTGCTAGGGACAATAATCCTGTTGAGGAAATGTGGAATATTTTGGACTTCTTCTTGACATAGTTGAGTTGGATTACTACGGCAAATGGAAAGTTGTCTTATTTCGAGGTGATTGGGCGGATGTTAATCTGCACGTGGAATCAAGCAAGATCAATTTGGTTTCACAATGGTAAACTTCACTCGATTGATTCACACAGACAACAACCGATTGATGAGTCAGTATGTATTTCCTTCTCAAGTCAAACAAGTTTTTACTTAAAAGATCCAATCGATGAGGGTTGGTACGTTGTACTCGTAACATCCCTAGAGACTTGTTTGACATGGGCAGTGGAAGTAGAGATGACATTGACGACAGAACACAAACTTTACCATTTCCAGAACAGAACTTATACGAAAACATCCCTAGTACTAGTACACAATTTGGATGGGTCTGCCAGGATACGGATGAAGATATTTACGATTTATAATGTAGTAAGTTTTTACGAATATGTATGTATATATTTACGAATGATGATATTTCAACTATTTTATATGTGACATTATTGTTGTAATTGTATACTAAGTTTTGAACTAATTTATTTGTATTGCAGATAAAATGCCTAGAAGAAAAGTGCGATCGCACCGCATTGTTCAAGGTACTCCAAACTCGTGGAAACAAACAAAGACCTTGAACAACAGACTGCTATTGGATCTTCGAATGTTCCGGTTACACCTGAGGAACCTATAGAAGATCAAAGTAATTTAACATTTAATTTACACGTGTGTTGAATTCTTGTTTGTTTTTTTGTAATTTCGTATATTACAATACTTTTATTTTTCAGATGAAACTGGTGGGACGCGAGAGTTCGTGGACGTCTGATCTTGAGCGATTTATCGACCTAGATCCAATCGGCGTGTCCAAGTATCCGATAATAGCTTTGGTCACTGTTGGATCGAAGCCCGCCTTTTAGCGAGGATACATGGGCATTCTAGCACGGAATGCAAATATGTTGCCAATTAACTTCGAGTCATGGCATAAAGTGCCCGAGAGTAACAAGAACCAAGCTCTCGATAACATTAAGGTAACAAAACGTGTATTATGTCATTTATAAAACTTGGGTTTAAGTTTCGTTTACGATTAATTTCTTAAGTTGTGTTTTTTGTAGGCGAGATTTGCTCTAGAGGTCTCCGATACTTATGTAAAGAAGGCATTGGGGAAAAGATGGAGAGACCATAAGAGCACTTTAAAGAAAGTATATTTTAAGACAAAAACAACACTCGACGAGAGATTACAAAATGTCCCGCCGGGAATGTTGAGGTACCAGTGGGAAGAGGTCGTTAGATTTTGGACTTCGAAGAAAGGAGAGGTATGTGTCCCTTATAAAATTTTGTAATTATTTTGGTGTATAGTATTTCCTAATTAACGTACTAATAATTTCATAATGTAGGATCGTGAACAAGTTGGAAAACAAAGTAGGCAGCAACAAAAATTCACTCACATAGCTGGGTCGAAAAGTTTTGCGTGTGTAGCTCATGCAGAGGTATTTTGAATTTTTTAATATTGGCATATATTTATTACTTTCTATCAATTAATATTTTTACTATTGTATTGTAGGAACTGTCGTCCGGTCAAAAAGTTGGACGACTTCAACTTTTTGACATTACACATAGGAAGAAAGATGGAAACCCTATGACTCCTGAAGCTGCAAAAATTATGGTACGTTTGCTTAATACAATTTCACTTGTTTTAATTATTTATAGTGTTTACTTTCTAATTATTTATTTCATTTATTGTAATGCAAATATTGTTAAGTTATGTTGCATTCGGTTTTTTAATATATATTGCGTTCCTAACTATATTATTTATTTTTTAGGAAAAATTGAAGGATAAAAAGGTGGAGTACGAAGCGATTGCTTCCAGTGATAGTTCTGTTCATATTGACGACATTGATAACCGGATTATCACTGAAGTTTTGGGTCCTGAAAGGTATGGTCGGGTTCGATTTCAAGGATCTTTTGTTAACCCATCCCAATATTTTGGATCTAGCTCGCAACAATATATGCCTTGAGAGTCGAAATGTCAAGTTCGAGGTTAAGAGATCGGATGGCTCGGATGCAAGCGACAACGGTGAGCAAATTACACAACTTAAAGCGGAGGCAACATCGAGAGAAGTTGATGTTCAAAGAAGATATGAAGAACTCCAGCTACAACTTAAAGCGGATGCAGCAGCGAGAGAAGCTGAGGTTCAACGAAAGTATGAAGAACTCCATGAGACTTAGAGCGGATCAAGGCAAGAAGAAAGCGAAGCGGCGAGAGAAGTACAATTGCAATGAGGGAAGCAGAGGCTAAAGCGAGGAAGTAGAGGTGCAATGAGGGAAGCGAGCGGCGTCAAAGTTCGATGAACTCCAGCAGCAGCCCAGTATGATGAAGATGTTTCAATGATCATGCAACCACTGCCTTAGACTATCGTGTAAATATACTTCAATTTTGACTTTGAATTATCATTTTAAGTTTTAACATTTTTGTAAGAATAATACGAATTTTATTATATTTATGGATATTTATTATATTATTTGTTTAATATATAGATTTATTACTTTTGGCTGGTTTAGATATGATTTCTTCTGATTTGTTTTTTACAGGAGGGCTGAAAATATATAAAAATTTATTTTACAAATCTACCAAATTTAGTGGCGTTTTTAAAAAAAAGCCACTAAAGGTGTTGGTCTTTAGCGGCGTTTTTGGTAAAAAGCGCCGCTATAGATCAGGGTCTTTAGTGGCGTTTGTGACCGAAGCACCGCTATAGAGCATGGTCTATTGCGGCGTTTTTAGTAAAAGCGCCGATAAAGACCCTGATCTATAGCGGCGCTTTGCGCAAAAACGCCACTAAAGACTCTGATCTATAGCGGCACTTTTACCAAAAACGCTGCTAAAGACCCTGATCTATAGCGGCGCTTAGCGCAAAAATGCCACTAAAGACCTTGATCTATAGCGGCGCTTTTACCAAAAACGCCGCTAAATGTATTAGTCTTCAGCGGCGCTTCTACTAAAGCGCCGCAAAAGCTCCTATTCTTCAGCGGCGTTTTTGATATAAGCGTCGCTATAGACCAACACCTTTAGCGGCGCAATCTTTAGCGGCTTCTGTTGCGGCGCTTAGCAAAGAGCCGCTAAAGGTTTCTCGGCGCTAAAAAGCGCCGCTAAAGGCCTAAAAAAGCGCCGCTAAAAACCTGTTTTGATGTAGTGATATTGCATTAAACTGCTTGAAAATTAAATCTGCAATTATCTCTGTGTTTCGCCAATGTCTTGAGCAAGTACCAGTTCATGTGCATCTATGACATTGTTGACTTACCAAACAGGGAGTTCAAAAGGAGCCCCTAAGTTACTAACTTCACATTTCATAAGTTGGTCTATCGTAGAATACTCATTTTCTAAATATCGACTATCCAGTACATGACCATTTTTTGTTTCATGGAATTTATTCCTTTTTTAAAAAGCTTTCCTTCCTTTACTTTTTGTTCTATGCCTTGATTGATATATGAAGAATTCATTTACTCATATCCTATTTGTCGAGAATTTTTATTTATGATCTTCTTTGTCTTGTTATGGTTTTTTGTAAGGAAGTTCGTAAGTTGTTAACCATGTAATATAGTTTTTTTATGGTTTATTATTTTGTGCCACGTATTGCTATATCCAACAAAAGAAAGGAGACTGTGCTTTTGATTTTGAAAGACGGTTAGGCATGTAGAAAGGTGAAATGTGTTTCTTTCAAAATACGTAGGTTTGATTACTAGGCTACTAAGTAAGTAGCTCATCACCATTTCTATGTTTTAATATAGTTCTTTGCTGCTAATATAACTTCTATATTTCTTGATATATAGATTCACATAAATCTTCATATTGTTCTGCAGTGGTATGGGCCTTGATTTTCGAGTTTTGATTTGGAAAAGTAGAAAGCAGGCAGAACAGTATCATAGATTGTATAAGGTATTGATGGCTCTTAATGACGCTTAATTTACTTAATTTCTAACCTATGTGCATCTGGGAAATAATTATGTCAGATCAAATCATGGTATTGTAGCTTTGGTCTGTTCTATTGATCAAAGTTAATATTTTGGCCTTAATATTTTTGCATTATCTCGGAGCTGAAAGTGGAATATGAGAAGGGAACTTCAGAGAAAAATGGCAATGTTGTAGATCACTATTTTTCACATGCCTTATGATCCATGGCCTTGCTGCTATGTTTTGAGTCCATTTGAATTGGACCAAAAAAGTGGAAATGCTAAATTGTGCAATCCTCTTGCTTTGATGGTAAGTTTGAATATCTTTCTTTTTCTTTGTAGTGGTGTAAGGCCTTTTGGTGTGTCTCTACTGGTTGCTGGATACGATGACAATGGTCCACAACTGTATCAGGTATTTCTCATAGATAATAGTTGATTATATTTCTCAAGACCAAAATTAATGGTCTTCTTAACTGCTCCATTTTTGGGCATTATTTTTGTATCTCTTTTATATTATCAGGGTTTTGGATTTTTCTAAGCTCGGGTATATTGCACAAGTCATAGAATTTTAAAAGTTTTCCCTTGGATCATGTTTAGGACGTGAAAGCAATTGGATTAACACAGGGTGATGCGACTAGGGAATCTTCCCCAGTTTCTCAAACAACAGATCTGAGGCCTACTTTTTCAGATAATGTACCTAATCTAGGTAACGGTGGAAATGTTCCGACAATGAATGTGAATAATAAACTGCCCACATTATAGATTTGTAACATTCTATACCCAACTCGATTGTCGAATTCGAGTTATGGGATATCATACTTGTTGTCAGAACAATTATGATCAATTTCAATTCAATTTAACAATTAGTACATATTATAAAGTTCAAAATATCATTTTATCATGTTATACAATCGTATGCGAGACTTGTACAAGTTTACGGAAGCTCAATAGATAATTTAAGATTGAATAAGGATCAAATTGTAAAAATTTTAAACTATCGAGTTGATGACATGATTTTGGGGGTTCTAGGTCGAGATGTAACTCATTAACTTGTCCTTATCGTCACATTGAGAGCTTGACATCACGATGCTTGTGCAAAGAATAAACAAACCGCACGCTAAGTGAAAAAGCTCTGTGATATTTTAATTATAATATATTTAATAATTATTATGTTAATTTATATTTTATAGTATCATATATTATGATTTGAGTAAATTCATATAAGAATATTGATTATTAAGAATTTTATTAAATTATATATTTTAATTATAATATATTTAATAATAATTATGTTAATTTATATTTTATAGTATCATATATTATGATTTGAGTAATTTCATATAAGAATATTGATTATTAAGAATTTTATTAAATTATATATTTTAATTATAATATATTTAATAATAATTATGTTAATTTATATTTTATAGTATCATATATTATGATTTGAGTAAATTCATATAAGAATATCGATTATTAAGAATTTTATTAAATTATATATTTTAATTATAATATATTTAATAATAATTATGTTTAAATATGATTAAATTATTTATTATTGATATTAATAATCTTATTAAAATTTAAATAACAATAATCATTTACCAAAATAAATTTATGCTAAGGGTATTCTAGTCATTTTAGTTTTTCTATTATGCTATTACACCTCTATTCCATTCAACCAAACACAAGATTACTATTACGCCTCTATTCCATTACATTCAACCAAACTGTTGATTTGCTATTACACATCTATTCCATTACACCTCTAATCCAATACAGCGAACCAAACGTGCCCATACTTTCTCGACTTTGCTATTTCAACTAAAGTAAGATTTGATTTATATATGAGTTCTTAATAAATATTTTCACCCACATTGTCGGTATGCTATAATTTTATTTGAGTTAGTATCACAAGTCAACTCGATTCCAATTCAAGAAAAATGACAATGATGATATTTACCTGTTTAACTTTCCTTTTACTAGCAATTTAAACTATTTTTAATTGTAATTTAAATGCGTATTGCATATGTGTTATTATTATTAGTTAAAAACATTACATTTCATTGTTTATTGTATGTTATTTATAAACGTATCCATATGTTCTAAATACATGGTTTCCACAAGCATGCACGTATGATAGAATTTTCAATTTATATTTAGTTAAGCTCGGTTCAATCAAAAATACTAATTTTAAATTTTACTTTATTATAAGTCCATCGTATTTAAAAAAATTAAAATAATTTGTGCTATTTTTATTTTGATCTTTAATAATTATATATAATTTTATTAAAATTTTAATATATAAACAAATTAACGTATTTTTTAATGTTTACATTATAATATTTTATAAGGTAAATTACGGTAGAAGTCACCCAATTATGTTTCTTTTTTGGTTGCCCAACTATTAGTAAAATTTTTTTTTGGTTACCAAATTATAAAAAGTCATAAAATTGTCACTCAACTATTCAATTTTGTCTTTTTTGGTCATTAACTGGCTAACGTAAAAATAGAAACACCCAAAAATCCAAGATAGTTGAGTGATCAGAAAAGACAAAATTGAATAGTTGAGTGACCATTTTGTAACTTTTCATAGTTGAATTACTAAAAATGAAAAAAAAAAACAAAACAAGGTGACTACTAATATAATTTACCCTATTTTATATTATTATAAATAAAATTTTTATGTGATATAAATTATAATAAATTATATAATACACATGTAACAATCCACGTGTACTTTAAGCTCATTTTTTTTGTAATTTTTTACGAACTTTTTATATTTTTTAATTTTTTAATATGTTTATAATTTTTAAATTATTTGTGATATTGCATGTAAGACAAATAGTGTCATGTCGACATGAAGTATAAGTAGATTGCTACGTAAAATTTCATTCCAATATCGCTAAAAAAATCACGTTTTATTTGGCCCTTTCAAGGGTCAAATTTAACTAAAAAAAGAATAAAGGGTCAAATTAACAAAATATGTGAAGATTAGGGTTAAATTTATCATTATACCAAAAAAAACTTTATTGTTAATATTTTATTTTTCTACTTAAAAAAAGAAAGATGATGTATTTTGACTTTGAGTGTTGACGTTGACCAACAAAAGAGCTATTTACAAATTGGGTAAAGAAAGGGTAATTTCGGTACACCATCGGAAAATGAACGCTCAAAACAAAACCGATATTACCAAATTTAACGCCGGTGACGGGATCTCCACATTCCACCAATCAAATCCTTCCACGTCATCATCTCTATCCACGTGTCCCTATGCAATGCCTCCTGCACCGACGCCGTCATTTCCCTTCCCGCCCCACTCTACTTTCCGTACCGTCAACCGATAATAAAAAAACAAATGAAACCGAAAATAAAATGCCAAAAAAAAAAAATTCTCGTCGAAACCCTAAATTTTTTCCTTTTTTTTCCTCTGAAATCATCGAGTTTTCTGGATCTCAAATGGAGGAAGACGAAGAGATCCAATCGTACCCGTCGGTTGCCGCTACCGGATCTTCATCGCCGTCGTCGCCGTCACCGGCGTCCAATAGTCGTATAACCGTAACGGTAGCCGCTGCTCCTCCTCCAAATTCGCCACCTACGGATGAGCCGCATGAGCACGAGAAGGCTATAGTGCTGGCACTTCCGCCGCCTCAGAAGCCGAAGAGCAACGGCGGTGGAAGGGAGGACTGCTGGAGCGAAGGCGCCACGGAGGTTTTGATCGACGCGTGGGGAGAGAGGTATTTGGAGCTCAGCCGTGGGAATTTAAAGCAGAAACATTGGAAAGAAGTGGCAGACATTGTGAGTAGCAGAGAGGATTATACAAAAACTCCTAAGACAGATATACAGTGTAAGAATCGAATCGATACGGTGAAGAAGAAGTATAAGTTAGAGAAAGCTAAGGTTGCCGCCGGTGGTGGACCGAGTAAATGGGTGTTTTTTGAGAAATTGGATCAACTTATAGGGCCAACAGCGAAGGTTTCTGCTAGTACTACCGCGGCCGTTTCCGGTGGTGGTGGTAGTAGTAGTGGTGGAAGTGCTGACTTTTTGTCTAAAGTACCGATGGGGATTCCGGTCGGGATCCGGTCCAGTTTGAACCCATTTCGAGTTTCTCAGGTTCGACAACAACAACAGCAGCAACAACAACAACAACAACAAGAAAAGCAACCAAGAATGGTTGTATTAAAGAATCAAAGGAAACAAGGTCCAGTGGATATGGATTCCGAGGATGACGATGATGACGGTGACGATGATGCAGATTCGTTCGATAGTTTACCGCCACCTCCAACCGGGAAAAGGGCAAGAAGGGTGGTTCATAATAAGAGTGTCAATGCAGGTGAAAAAAGAAGAAAATGGGGGAACTCAGTTAAGGAACTGACTCAGGCGATATTACGGTTCGGTGAAGCTTACGAGCAAGCGGAGACCGCAAAGCTTCAACAAGTGGTCGAAATGGAGAAACAAAGGATGAAATTTGCTAAGGAGCTTGAGTTGCAGAGGATGCAGTTTTTCATGAAGACTCAACTAGAGATTTCACAATTGAAGCAAGGGAAAAAAGGTGTTGGTATCTTCAACTCTGGAAATCATCATAGTAAAGCTAATAATAATAACAACAATAACAATAGTGATAGTAGTAATTAAGTTTCTTAGAATTGGAATTTGATTAGGGTTTTAGATTTCTGTGTGTTTATTTGTGGGTAAAGAGTAAAAAAGACATTAGATTTGTATTGGAATTGGTAGTGTTTTTTTTCTTCAAGTGTAGTTTTCATGTGTGTGTACTTTGTGCCGGTAATTAGATTCTTATGAATTAGATTGTAATCCAAAGAACTTTCTCTTAAATTCAATGTGAATGTTGTTGCATATTGTCACATGAAATCTGTTTGTTATTTGGCTACATTGCTTTTGTGAGATGAACCGGTTGAAAGGATCGGTTTAATACCCTCACTCCATCTCACATTTCTAGTTTGGGTCATTTCGGGTTATTTTTGGGTTTGTGCTGGACAGTTGGATTGTTGACTTTACATGATCAAATCTGTTGTTGGGTACACTGCTTGTGTGAAATGCAGTTGCATGTGGGACTAGCCATGCACAGTCACACAGGTGCGATTAAGCAGAAAAAGAAGCCGAAAACTCAATTGGGCAGGTCGAGCTAGGTCTATTTGGGTTTCAAATTTTTTGAACTATTTCAGGTTTAGATCATTCCAGGATCGAATCTTTTAAGATTTTCAAGTCAAATCTTCAGATCATTTTTGGGGTTTGGCTCTTGGTTCAAGTCATTCTAGACTCGGGTCATTTTCAGGTTCGGCTTGGGAAAGTTCTCAAATCAGATAGGGTTTTCAGGCTCGAGTCATAGTTGACTGGCTGGTGAGTGCAATGCAAATCAAGAAACCATGGCTAAACACAGGCTTTTTGGTTATGGCTGTTGAAATTTGGCTGCCAAAACAGGGCATCAGAAAAATGGGGTCTCAGATTATGGCAGATCATCAACATGGAATAAGACTTGAACTCGTAGAACTGTCCAATTCAACGTATCCGAAGCATGTTTCTTTTACCGTTAGGCACAAATTCATACAGAAATCACACATGATAAATAACCTTAGATATTTCTTCTTTTTAGATTAGAAGAGTCGGTTGCATAAAAGATCATACCTAGAAAGACTGATTGTAGCTCAAATGTCTATACAGGATTTTAATACTCTCTAAAAGTTAGATTTAAACGACCTGGACGGAGGTTCGTTTCCTCCAAGAGACTCCCGGGTGCAGTTTTTTGCTTAATTGCAGTCACGCCATGAAAGATGTGTCTAGAGCTCCCACCAAATACAAGCACATCACCAGATTCAAGTTCAACCTTTTCAGCCTTGTCGACTTCCCTTTGGTCACTGTATAAAAATTCTGCTGCATCGCCAATGGAAAAGGATATCACAGGTAATCCTTTATGTAGACTTTCCGGACTTTCATCCTTATCCTGCAAACAACACAACCCGAGCTTTCAGTCGAGATGGAAAGGATATACTCCAAATGGGGGAGTAAAATTAAATTTAAGCCATCCTAGAGAAATGATTGTCCAGCACAATAAAACTCATTGTGATTCGATTAAAACTGAAAGAGTTGGATACCGGCAAGGACTTTCTACGATAAAAAAATGGTTTAAAAGAGCAGACCTGATGGAGACCCAGTCGACCGCTTGCCGAGTAGAAATTCACAATACAGATATTTGGTTTCATCGATGGGAGAATGTGTTCTACATGGCTAGCCTTGGTCTTTAGTTGTACAAGAGAATGTGAATCTTTTATCACCTTCTCAACTAACTGAAAGAATTCGCGAGGAATACCAGGGGGAACAGCACGGTCAATTGGTCGAAGATCTCCATAATTACCTGTCTCAGGATCCCAGTTTTTACCAAGGCACATCATTTTCAAATGCAACTTCGCTCCATCACGGTAGCCTGGTTGATAGAAACCTCCTGAACCCAAACCCAGAGCTCGACAAGCTCTTACAATTTTGACCTAGACACATATACGAGGATGCAAAGTAAATTAACAGAGATTGAAGCCTCGGTTGCAATCAACTTTTTATAACATGGTAAGAATTCACTTTAAAACATATAGAAAACACCAACAACCTCGGTTACTTAGACTCGAGTGTTTGATACGGGTACCTTTGGTTGCTGCAAGTTCCATCATGGTTATTAAAGCCATGAGAACCGTAGCTTAGACAAGCTTTACTTGAATAAGACCATGTTGCTTCGACATTTCATTTTTCTTAAAAGCACCTATGTCCAGCATGTGGGGTATGAAGATATGACCTCTTAAAGACTCTCGAAATACATAAAAAGAAGAAATTTTTAAAAAATCTGACCATACATTATCCGCGAGGCTAGCAAATAGAGTCCTGAACTAGCTGCTGCTTGTGAAGTATAAGAGGCAATCAAATTTAAATTCGACGCAGTGGATAAATTAGATAAACCAGCTTGATAAATCAAGTTTGAATTCGAAGCGATGGATACTTTGTAATCCAGTAATTACTATCGGTTTGTTTAATTGCAATTAAACTCGGCCCAATCTTTTACTAAAAGGATTGAGCCGATTCTATTGTCTATATTTTGATAGATATATTTTTATCTAGATATACAAGATCTTAAATACAAAAATAAAAGACTAAACACAACTCAAAATTTCTCCTGGGTCCATAATTAATCCTATTTATGGGTCCTTAGGATTGGTGTATTCTTTTCTATCCTATATACCACGGTTTCGGAGCATGGGTCAAGCCAATCATCACAACTTCTTCTACCCATCCTGTATGTTGTCCTTTTGGCTCCGTGTTGGAATAGAAACTTATTGTATTAGTAGACGCGATTTTACAAAAAAGGTTCTTGATAGGAGAAAATTTTCTTTTTTCCATTTTTTCAGTGCGGATTTTACACAACATGGGGAAATCACTATTTCTAATGTATGGACCCAAAGTCGTAACCGACACTTGCACCTGACTCTCATTAACATAAAAATAAGATGCATGATTAAATTGGAGGCATGGTGGCAATTATCAAGAGAATTCTTTAAAAACATATATAGGGCAAGCCTCACCTGATCACCTAAAGACAGATATTTCTTTAGAAGCACCATCCCGGGTCTCAATACATTTCCTATTTGACCTTCTGCCGATCGTTTGATTTCGTTCCTCTTTTCTCTGTTCTTTACAAGCAAAGACGGCTTAAGCATGACGGGAGTTCCGATTTTGGGCAAGCAAATGTCAAAAGGCTCGATCACAGCTTGGCACTTGACTTGATTCAAATCATCAATACCTGAACTACTTTGGGGGGGACTCCTTTCTTGGGACGGTTCAGACTTGTCTACCGAGCCGGAGATGTTAACGTTGTGGGAAAGATCGTGATGCAGTAAAGATACAGCACAACTCTCAGTCACCTCAACTAAGGAAAGTTCAATCTTTTCTCCTTCCACACTAGGGTTTAAGCCCATAGAACTCGAGCAATGAGATAAAGCATCTGAGGTGCCTTGGGTTTCAAGTGTATCATTTTGCCCTCGTAATCCAGATCCGACAGGCAACGGCATTCTCGGCCTATAAACGGCAGCATTCTCATGGTTAGAATGCCTTGACCCGCTCCACGGTGATCGCCTTCCTCGGCTTTCAGACATTCCATAATCCTAAGTAATCAAAGTTATTTTAAAAGAAGAAAAAAAAAACACTTTTTCATCACTTATGACCTAATTCCAAACATCAATACCAAAAAAATCTGCCAAAAGCATTAGCACCATCCATACATAGAAAAAAAAATCATGATTTCGTAGTTAAAACAAAAGATTCCATTATAAAAAAAAAACTCATAATTAACCAAAAAATTTTAAAGTTTATTAATACTTTTGTAACAACGATAAACATGCTCGATAAATCTACTTTTTTATAATTAAATGTTAATTATATAAATTAAATTTAATATCGTTGAATAAGAAAATTTCTTCAAACTTAGCAACCTGAGCGCCTCCAATTATTACTAAGAACTAAACCCTTTTTCCAGTAATTTATCAAAAAAAAAGGTAAAAAAAGGAGTAATTGGTAAAGTTAGAGAAGGAACTTACGGGGTTGCTACTCTGATCGGAATAACCTCCGCGATAGAAGGGCCGGCCGCCGCGAGTGGTACGACCGCGGCCACGATACATATTCACCGGCGAATCAAATGGGGAAAGAGGGTTTAGGATATTGGCGGGGAAATAATATTGGGCGGAAATCTGAAAGGTTATATATATATATACGTGTTTCTGAACTCAAATTTAAATAAAAACGAAGAGTCTTATATGCAATAAATAAGTTATTTTAGTAAAGTGAAAATATTAAAATAATTATTAATATGATAACGATGATATTAGATTTTGGTCAAAATGTCTCGGAGGTCCCTATATTATAAGGATTCGATCAAATTAGTCCCTTTATTATTAAATGGATTTTAATTTTTATACAGTTTAAAAGAATCAAATAAGTCCAAATTATAATAGAGTTAATCTTTACTATATAAAAAAATCTAAAAATATCTTGAAATTTATATTTTTGAATTGCGAACTATAAAACTTTAAAATATTAACTTTGCTATATAGTAAATATTAATTCTATTTTAATTTAACTTCATTTGATTCTATTTAAAACTATAGGGACTGAGTTTATTCATTTAATAGTAGTGGAACTAATTTGATCAGATGTTTATAATAGACGGATCTTTCCAAAGACATTTACCTTGAAAATCATGTGCATTTAAGTTAAGAATAATTTTTATACCATTTTTTTTTCCTTTTCTAAAAGAATGTTGTTCTAATTAAAAATCTATAGTATATATTAAGTCGTGTTACGAGTAGAAGTGTAATAGAGCCAAGTTTGAACACTAGTAAGCTCGAGCTCAACTGGGAATTTGAATATTGATACCCGAACTCATTTGAACATCAATTTTTAAGTATGAGCTTAGTTCAAGACATAATCGAACTACTCAAACTCGAATCGATTAAGCTGGTTTATCATTTTTTATATTCAAACTCAAACTTAATTAATCTTAATCGTACATAAGCTCTCTCGATATAATAAGGATAAAATTATATTTTATATAAAATATAGATGAGGAATAAAGGTGTTCATGGGCCGGGCGGCCCGACCCGGCCCGGCCCGAATATATAATAAAAAATATTTTTTTTATTTTTAAAATACTTTTTTTTATTTTTATTTTTATTTTTAAAAATTGGTGTTTATTTAAAAAAATGGGCCGGGTCGGGCCTAAGAATATTTTCTCGGGCCGATCCTGGACAAAATTTTAAGCCCATATTTTGGGCCGGGCACGGGCCTAGTATGATGGCCAAAATTTTTATGGGCCCAGCCCGAACCCGGCCCAACCCATGAACACCTCTAATAAGGAATCCATTTACACCGATGTAAAACTACTTAGTTTTACACCATTTTGTATATGTTTCTACAAATAATATTTTAATAATTTAACCGTTGAATTTAATATTTTATTATTATTGATCATACATGTCAAATTTGATATAAATTAAAATTCACTACTATTTGTTCTTTGTAAAAAAATATTAAATATATTAATATATTGAGTATTGTATATCGATACGATAGAGATATTGGATCAATTCGAAAATTTACATGCATGACAAGTACAATTATATCGATAGTTCCAATGGTTTGATATTAAAATATTAATCATAAAAAGATATATGAAAGAGTACAAAATAACTTTAGTTTTGCACGTATGTAAGTGGACCTCTACCCTGAAATATATTAAAATGAAAATCTCAATTAGCTTGTCCATGAATCGGACCCTAACAAAATTTTAGGCCCAATGGATAGGCTAAAGTCTGGCCCGATCTAAAAAATGGACCTAAATTTTTATTAAAGCTCAACCTAGATTATAGATGTTAAACTCGAACTTAGCCCGTATTAATTTTTAAAAAAAACTTATTTTATAATATAAAATAAATTTAAAAAATATAATATATCAAATACACAAAAAAATTAAAACAAATGTTTCTCAACAAATTGAAAATACATTAAAAATATTGAAACATATGTTTTCCAACAAAATTTAAATAGACATGTATCCGGGTTGGGCTGGGTTTGGGCCAAAAAATCTTACTCAAGGCCTGACCCATTTAGAAGACGAGTCTTGTTTTTTTTTTTGTCTGAGCTCATATTTTGAGCCTATAGGGAGGTCTTCGAGACAGGTCGAGTGTCCCGACTCATGAACAATTCTACTCACGAGCTATTCGAATTTGACTTAATTAATAGCTCTAACTGCTCAAGCTATTTCTTTTGTCAAAAACCATTTTTGAAGTTTAATATTTTTATTTAAATTTTCTTAAATTTCGAATTTAAATAAATATTTTAGTTTAAACAGGTAACTCGACCCAAATGGCATAATGTGATGTTGACAAAAGGTCATATATGTCTTTCAATGCTCTCAACACGTTACGTAATAATAAAACACTGCGTTTAATTTTATCGAATCTAAAACTTTTTATCCAAAGCAATGGCGTCCATGATAATCCATTGCTCTTGCTTTCTTACTCCTCCAAGCTTATTCACCAAACCCCAATTTCATGGTTAGTGCTCCATCACTTTTCCTTTTCCCATTTTTTAAGTATTTTTTTCTTTTTCTTTTTCTGTGAGTGTTTTATTTTTGCTGTAATGTAAACTTTGGGGTTCTTTTAATTTAGCTATATTTCATATTTCATTGTTTTATCCTTAAAAAAAATTGAATTTTTGATGCAAAATTGGGATAAATTTGGAGGCATTGAAATGTAAGCTTCTGGGGTCGTTTTATTCAGCTATATTTCGTGTTTTATGTGTTTTGTCCTTGAAAAAAATATGATTTTTTTATGCAAAATTGGAAATAAATTTAAGGTTTTGAAAATTGGTTTTTTTGAAGAATTAGCTAAACAATGGATTGAAACTAATAGAATTGAATTAGTGGTGGAATAAACTATCATGATGATACAATGTAAGCTTTTGGGGTTGTTTTGAATTTAGCTATATGCCATGTTCATCTGTTTTATCCTTAAAAAAATTGATGATTTTAAAACAGGGAAGGAGCTGTCATCTTTTATATGTAAAGTGGAAAATTTTGGATCATCCTTCAAAGATGTTAATGAGCCGGTTGAGATTCATCGTCTATTCCGAGAAACGGGTGAACGGTATTTACCCCATCTCCAAGAGTCAGTCGGAGATCGGGTCTCGGATCGTATTTCATTGCATTACAATGAATTTGCACAACATTTAGCTGCTCTTGAGGTATGATGGTGAGTCCTCTAGGCAGCTTTTTACTATTATCATTAGTTTTGAATCATGGTATAAAAGATCGAGCTAGTTAGCTTCGTATTTTAAGCTTATTTCAATACGAATGTATATATGTGTGTATATGTGTCGTAAATGTATCATGGAAGCGAGTTAGATTGCATTTTGTCCCCTTTACTTAAAAAATGGAAAAATTAATCTATGTAGGTTAGATCAAGATTAAATTGATCATTTTTATTAAAAATTCCATCCATTTGTCCATTTGTACTATTAAAAACTGACGTGGCTAATAAAACAATCGAGCAATGACACATGACATGCCATGTGTATCTCATGTTGATGTACATGAATCTGTTTTTAATAGTAGAAATTGATGAAATTTTTAACAAAAGATTTAGTTTGTTCTTTGATCTGAGACTAATTTGCTCATTTTTTAAGTAGAGAGAGCAAAATGCAATCCAGTTTCTAGTACAGGGGCCTCTATGAGACTTTTACCTTATACGTGTATTTATATGCCTATGCCTTTTAAACTTTTTTAAATGGTTGCCGCTGGTGTTGGGGCAGGGAGGTAAACAGTTAAGAGTTCCGGTGACGGCATTTCTTGCAACTAACATCTTTATATACACGGCTCCTTTCAAAGCCGTGGCGGAAGCATGTGAAGCGGATAACTCGATTTTCAACATGCCTTTACTTCTATTTGTAGCCCTTATTGGTGCGACAGTGGGAGGTACATGTCTCTGTAATTTTTTTTAGGGTAAGCTATACTTAAAGTCGCTAAACGGTTAGTAAGATTACGTTTTAATCACTTAACTTCAAAAAGTTATAAAATAATCATTGAATTATTTGAAAGTTTTCATTTAAATTACTGAATTATTCAAAAGTTTTCATTTAAGCCATTGAATAAAAACTTTAGAATAGTTCAGCAACCATTTGTAACTTTTTTAAGTTTAGTGACCAAAACGTAAACTTACTAATAGTTTAGTGACTTAAGGTATAGTTTACCCTTTTTTTATCGACTTTTCTTCTCGTCGGTAATACAACTTTGACTGCTTTGAAAATGACATACAAAACACAATTCTGCTATTGGTATTTCGTTGTTCAAACAAGAAAACCATTTTGCTTAAATTGTTTTTTTCGTTGATGATCCACAATTTGTACCTTAGGATTGCTTGCACGGCAAAGGAAAGGGGAACTACGGCGACTGAACGAGCAGCTGCGCCAAATCAATGCCGCTCTAAAGAGGCAGGCAAAGATAGAGTCATATGCTCCCACACTGAGTTACGCTCCCGTTGTCGGTAGAATATCGGAAGAGCACATAATCGTGGATCCAAGAAAAGAAGAGTTGATTTCTTGTTTGAAGAGTGGGAAGAACTTTTTAAGGAATCAAGAACACGAGAAGGCTTTTCTCAAGTTTCAAACAGCCTTGGAGCTTGCTAAGAGTCTAAAAGATCCTATCGAGGAGAAAAAGGCTGCTCGGGGTTTAGGTACGTATCTCTCGGTTTATCCATCGTTTAAACCTTTGTCCTTAATGTGCCAACAAGGAGCCTCAACCACTTGCTCCATTAGGTCGTTGGTCATCATCTCAATCTCAAAAGATCGTGCCAACGAGAACCATATATTCGTTAACGAAAAATACCATCAATTGGTAGTAGCATAGCATAGTGGTGGATACTGAGGTTAAGTTTTGGGGGGTCTAATAATTTTTTTAAAAGTTTTAGGAGTTTAATGAGAAATTTTTAAAACAATTTCAAGGGAAAAATTAAAAATTTTCAAAATTTTGGTTGATCAAGGCTCCCTAAGCGACCATTTCGGTCTGCCTCTGGCATAGCACCACGATAACATACCAGGGACTTGGGGTATACATTGAAGTCTAAACATGAGTTTTGGTTTATTTAGGTGCTTCATTGCAAAGGCAAGGCAAATATCGAGACGCCATTAAATACCATTCGATGGTTTTAGCAATCTCCGATCGAGAAAGAGAGGAATCAGGAAACACGGAAGCTTACGGAGCGATCGCCGATTGTTACACCGAGCTCGGAGACCTCGAAAAAGCAGGTAAATTCTATGATAAATATATTGCTAGGTTAGAAAAAGACTGATAAAGCAACTTAGAGATTCCAAATTAGCTGTACACATTTCGACTCTTCATTTTCTTTTTCCCTAGTATCCGTGTTCAACATATATCGATCCTTGTCGTATACATGCACGTAACAGATAATCATGCTTAAATCTGGGTAACAGTGCATGATACTTCTCATAATCTGCACGTTTGTGGTAAAAATACCATGGAGATCCTTATACTATGAGTTAGATTGCATTTACCTTCTCTACTCAAAAAATGTGTAAATTAGTTCATGCACGATCGTAGAGCAAGTTGATTTTTTTGTTATAAATTTTTATCCATTTTTACTATTAAGAATTGGTCGTTGTACGTCAGCATTAAGTACAAATGGTATGTCATCTGTCATTGTCAGATTATTTCATCAGTCACATCAGTTTCTAATAGTTTAAATGGATAAATGCCTATTTTTCGAGCAAAGAAGACAAAATACAAATCTGACTTATACTACAAGGGCATCGATGATACTTTTACCCATGTTTGTCTAGATTCAAGTTCTTGGACAATATTTGAGGGGATGAGAGGATTATTTTAGAGGGCTTAGATAAAAATGTTAGGTCTAAAGATGAAGTTAGACAAAAGCAATAAATCCATTTAAAAAATAAGTCGAGGTTGAGTTTTAATGATCAAATCCGATCCAACGGTTAAATATTTGAAGTTCGAATATCATTCAACTCGATTTTGTTTTCTAATTTTACCAGTCCCTTAGTTTTATTTTTATATACGATGTAATTTATATAAATGTAAATATTATTTATATTTAAAATTTTTAATAAATAAAAATATAGTTTTTTAAGTAATATATATATGATTATTAAATAGAAATAACATTTTATACAAAATTAAAAAAGGAACGGAATAAATTAGAATGGCAATGTATGGTACGAAATAGTAGTACATATTCAACTTGTTTTTTTTTTTTGGTAGATTCAGATATTTTAAATTCAAATAATATTTAAAATTAAATATTCTAATTATATTAAAAAATCAAATGAATGCAATTTTTAATCCTAATATTTCTATTATGGATGCAAATTCAAATAATAAATAACCGAATTTATTTTACTTTGTGAATAACATATTCAGGTTTGGATATCTAAATGTGTTGCTTTAATTTTTTAAATAAAATTAAATTTTATTTAAAAATAGTTTAATATTTGTTACTTGTGGATATTTAACAGATTCAAATATTCAATGGATAATTTATTAATTCATATTCAAATAATAAACTAATTTCAATAATATTTGAATCGGATCAAATCAATCTGTTGAACCAAAAATTGACATAAGAACTAGTTCCAATTGATTCAAGAATTGATTTGAGAATTGATACGAATAAGTTGACTTGGGCTATTGAGCCGAAATTTGTTTTAATTTTTAGTAATTTATTTAATTAAACCAAACAAATCGATGACCTGATTGATCCGATCACCTGATCAATTTTGATAATTTTGATTTTAAAGCAAATTTACATATTCAAATTTGTTGGTATCCTTAAACTAAATAAAGTTTGCCAATTTAGATATGGTTAATTTTGATACTAGTCTATTTTAATTATGATTTTAATCTCTATACTTTAGTTTCGTAATTTTTAATTTTGTACTTTTTCAAATTTTAAAATATTAATTCTTACCTACTAATTCCAAAATTTAATGCAATAAACATATTATCATCATATCAGTTTATTATTTTCATATGTTACTAAAAATTCAATTAATGATTTAACATCTGTCATTTGTGTCAAAATTAAAATTTCAAAATTAAAAGCGCATGCTTAAAATTATCCAACTGTAAAACATGAACTAAATCTACAACTATACAAATAATACAACAGTAATTGAACGTATTTGCTACCGTTTGGGTTAGGAATAAAATTTGAAAAGTATAAGACATAAAATTGACCAACTTGAAAAATAGAAAGACTGAAATTGGTCAAATTAAAATATAAAAACTAAATCCACAACTTTCCCAAATTACAGGGACTAATACCAGAATTTAACATTTACAAATACAGAACTCAAACAAAATTACAAACTACTATTACGGGCCAAGCATTGCTTATACACACACACATACTCATTGGGAACCATATGGAATATATATCAGAAAATTATATACACACTCATTGGGAGAAAATACATTAAAAAAGCTTCATAGCCGTTTAGAACTCAAAATAATATCAAGAAATATGTGAGATTGATACAATCAGGCAAACACATATGTATGCTATATATATATATATAAATAAAAGCAGGGCGCAAAGCAATCTCGCTACTAAAAAAAAGAGAAAAAAAGGATAAACACATTAAAAAGCCTCCTAAATGTTTTTTTTTTTCTTTAGAACTCAAATAAAACCTGCAAATGCCAGGAAATTAAGGATATATATAATTACCACACAAACTCTAGTTTTGATCACTGATAGTACATTAGTTGCTGGGCAGCCGCCACGTTCTGGAATCCACCGTCATATATGGCCTGGCTTGCTCCAGCAGCACCGACTCCCATTGCCGCTTGTTTGAGAGGGTGTTGTCCTTGAGGGTGCATTAGTGCATGAACACCACCCATTTTGTTCATGGCTAGTTGTCGCTCGTAAGCTAAAAGGTCAGTGGCAGAAAGACCAGCTAAAGGTGTGGCAGCAGGTGGGGGAAGGGGGTTTGAACTTGTCCCAGGTGGTGTAGGCTTGCTGCCCCAAGAACACTACACAAAAACAAATTAATGATGTAAATTTCCAATTATCCAAGGGATTAAATTTTGAATGAAGTTGTAACTACAACTTATGCTACTCAAACTCAGGTTTCTGGTATGTATCTAACACAGTTATAAAATTCTTATAAGTTTTTAAAAGTATTTGAAAGATCTTTGGAGGTCATATCGGTTCAAACATGTGTGTTGGGCATGAGTACCTCAAGAAAATGAAGAATCTGAGCAACATAGACAACAGTTGCAACTAAAAGAATTTAGATTAGAGAAAATGAATCTAATGAAAATTTGACTCCTAGGCAATAATAGAACTCATTCCATGGCTCATTCTAGCATACTTAAGGGTAAAAGATTCAATAAACATAAAACCTACCAAAGAATTTTTCGAACATCTTCCTCCAAAGACTTCAAACATGCACATTACTTCAGATGGTTATATTTCTCAAAAGGTTAAATTACTTTTTAGGGCCTAAACTTGGCAACTAATTTCACATTGGGGCCTAAATTTTGTTTTTGTCCAAGTTTGTCCCTGAACTTGGTAATTGTTCCCACATTGAGGCCTGAACTTTTTTTTCCAATTTAGTTTCTCAACTTGGCAATTGTTCCCAGTTCCAATATTGGGGTCTGAACTCTTTTTTTGTCCAAGTTAGTTCATGATATTTCCTTGAAAACCCTAATATTCAAGCCCCAATGTGGGAACAATAGCCAAGTTCAAGGACTAACTTGGTCAAAAAAAAAAAGGTTCAAGCCCCAATGTGAGAGTTGTTGTCAAGTTCAAGCTCCAAAAAGCGGTTTACCCTTTTTGAAATAGCCGATGGGGCCCTGATTTAGCAGCAAAGGGGCAATTTTGAGATAACAGTCTCAAGCCTCCCCAAGTGTGAGTTAGGTTTTTATATTGGAGTTATCCAGATTTAGTCTAGTTGAAGTTTTGCCAAATGCGTCCTGATTTATTAGTTTGACATTTCAGTTAGTTTTCGGTGATATATGGAAGTAATGATAGATCATGATTGTAATTTCCAGGGAAAAAAGGGTCACATCTCTGAGATAGAAAAGGAAGTCAAATTTTAAGTATAAGAAGAGAGTAAACCTTAATTTGCTTGCCACATAGAAATGAGTGTGTGTTCCCCAGTTGAATAGCCAAAGCTGCCTCAGCATGAGTACCGTATCTCACAAAGCCAAAGCCTTTATCACGCTGGACACGGACCTCCTCAATCAACCCAGCACCAAGAGCATGGAAGTGATAGTGGAGTTCTACTTGAGTGACCTGCAGGAATAAAAATAATTGGTTTTATTTGAGAACTTAACATGTTCCTTTACGGTACAAAGTTAACTGGAGTTTGCAGAACACAAGGCCAACTCTTGCAAGCACTGGTAACTGTATTAGAACATGGGAGTTCTTGAGGTCCAAATACGGACAGCCGGTTCAAGCTCATATCATCATTGGTTGAAAACTTCATTAGAAAGAGTTCTGAAGATCTTTATGGTTACTTGCCTCTGGAGCAAGATTGCCGACATAAACCGTAGTATATTGAGGATTACTCTCAGGAGCCTCATTATTGGTCGTCTCTTTACCATCCTCTGCATCCCACGCTAATATATGTAAGTTTATTTCACATTTGGCACAAATTTAGCGAAACAATAAAAATGTGAATGTTTGATTTTAAAGCTTCAATAAACACACCTGATGAGCCATTGGTTAGTTCTACCACGCTTTTGGCATCAGAGCTCTGCTTGTCATCACTGCTACTGACACCCTTTGTCGCCCAGTTACAACGAATTTGTCGACTGCCAAGCCATTTTCCTATATAATTAAATCAAAGCTCGTATGATTTTTACTGCAATAACAATTAATAGCAATCTATACAAGTCGAGGTTTGTTGAAAAATTAGTGCTAACTACAATTCAGCGAGCTCAGCCGCAATAATTTAATAAACTGATGCTACAAACAAGGTGATTGCAGAAAAAATTGTGAAAGAATAACAGACTAAAAAGAAAGGAAAATCTTTTTCAGAAAAAATAAGATTACTTCAAAGCATGCAAGTTATGAAATACACTAAAAATCACAGCTTATTTGATGAGCTAAAGCTGTGCTCAATAAGATAAAGAAGTACATTTATTGAGCAAAGAACATAAATCTTACCAGTTAAGTCGTTAATTGCACTTTGTGCATCCTGGACAGATAAAAAAAGTTGATATCAATAGATGAAAGAACATTATCAAGGAAGACTGAGAAACACAAAAAGCCACCAGAAACTTAACCAAGCAACAGTACCTGCTGGTTGCGAAATGAAACAAACCCAAATCCTCTTGAACGCCCAGTTTTCTGATCCCACATTACCCTCGCATCCCTGCAATCAGTAAAGGTATCAGCTTTGTTATTCACTGTGACACTGATTGATCACTACTTTAAGCAACATGAATACAGGAATCAAGGTTTACTAACAAATAGGTTTTCCTGAAAGTTTATGCATTTACTAAAACCAATACCAAAGTAAAAGATGCTTACGAACAACTAGGATAGACAGAAAAGCACGCAAACAGCATTGCATCAGTAACCTCAGGACTGAGATCCCCAACAAAAATGTTAAAGTGTCCTGCACCAATCATGATAGTATCAAAAAGTAGATTATAAAATAATTGCCAGCACATCATAAGTATATCAGAGCAAAACTTTGCAAACAAAAACATGCACAAACCTGATGTATCCTCTCTCTGACCACTAGCATATGCCCAATTGACCTTGATAGGCTGTCCAAATCTGCAGATTACATGATATGAGGTAAAAGCACGATCAAAATAAAGTAAGAGGGAAAAAACTAAAAGTCAATACTTACAAATGCCTTCCATTTAGAGATAATATGGCAAGAGCAGCTGATCTGCGGTCGAAGTAGTGGATGAATCCATATGATGACTGCATAAGTAGAGTGAGAACAAAAGGCATGCCAATCATATGGAAATCAATAGGCTAAAGGAAAAGGGAGAAAACTAAGTAAAGAAAGTTAACCATTGCACAATTAGAGCATCCTCACAGTTCCAGATATATACACATGCATATAAAGAGGATACTATTTTGAAAACAATACCTTTTCCTTTCTGACAAGCTTGCAGCCTTCAACGGGACCGGTACTTGCAAAAACCTCTTGGAGTAGTGGTTCAGTCACTTGTGTATGGATGTTTCCAACATACCTGCAGTTTCTCAAAATAAAAGCTAGAAGTTTAAAAAAAAGAAAAAAAAAATAAATGGCCATAAGTAACTTTCTGAGTTGTTAGAAAGAGCACAGAACATAAAAACTATCTATTACATTCCCAAAACTATTCAACCATCAAATAAAACAGATAATAGCTCAGAATTTAGCATTAAGGTAGCAATGACATTTTCAATCACCAGATTCATGAAGGAAAGTGTCTCCAATGTGTATACTTATAAGCATAAAAATGACTAGGGAAGTTGCTTAGTCAAGAAAGGGAAATAAGACACACACAAAAAGCAAAAGAATAAAAAGGAAATTAAAAAAAAAAGTAAAAACATCTAGGCAGACACTCACACACTGCGGCAAGTACTTGGATCAAAACCAGGAGGCAGATTTCCACTTGGGATTGGCTCTATCTGCAAAATAAAAAAGTGAAAAAAAAAATAGAAAAATAGAAAGGGGGAAACAAAGAAGTGATGTACAAAATGTCCCTTCCCACCTAACTCAACTCTAAAGCATTCAAATCCTGGAAAGAAGACGGATTTTTGAAGGTATCCCAACACTCAACCTATAAAAAACAAACGAGATGCTAACTACAACCATCAGAAACAAGTGCATCACTTCTCCAACCTCTTTGAAAACACTTTCAACTTAAAGCCAAAAAAAAATATTGGTTTTTTTGGTGACAACCAGACCAAAATATTTCACCTCATCTAAATGAAAGAACATTAGCAGAATTGTGTTGTCTGCCCTAAATGTAACTTTGAGAGAATCAAATATATTGGAAGTACCCTATACTTCATAAATTTGCTTCATGCTGTTATATCCCAGCAACGTAAACCTAAAGAGTCCCAAAATGAAACTCAGGAACCATGTTTTCTGCTCTAACACTTGAAATAAGAAAGAGCGGAAGAAAGAAAGAAATTGTCAATTTTTACCCAATATTTGCAAGCAAAAGATCAAGATAGAAACATAGAAGGATTGGTAGTACAAGAGAGATGGAATTGGGGACTAAACCACATTCAATCATTTCTCAATATTTGCAAAACAACTTTAAGATTTGGATCAGCAGTAAGTTACATACAAAACCAAAAGTAGTGAGAAACACAAATAAATGAGAATAAAAACACAAGCAAAACTTACTAGCTTGCCAATTGCAACATCATATAAGAGAAATAACATCAGAACTTCAATCAATGATGAAAATCTAAAAATATTAAGAAATCAAAGACAAAGACTTCTTTTAAGTTCCAGAAACAAAGCAAAAATCCAACTTTCCGATCAATAATGCATTCAAAGAGCTGAAAGAAACAAAAATGGAAGCAAAATCCACCGAATTCAAGCAACACCAATAGAAAAAAAAAGGAAGCTTGTTTCTCAAAAGCTAAATCATCATCGCATTCAATTCCCCCAACTAACCCTAGCTCCACCAGTCAAATTACAAAAAAAAAAAAAACACGAGCTCGAAGATCAACACGAGCTCGAAGATCAAAACACGATTTCGCCAAATCCAACAAATCATTCCTAAAGACCGGATCAAAAACTCATTAAAGAGATAAGAGATTCAAAAGAGTGGAAAACCTGAGGAGGAGCTAAGATGCCTGGGTGATAAAGAGACTGTTGTTGGATAAGAGCTTGTTGCATCAAGGCTTGTTGCTGTTGCTTCAGCCTCTGGTGCTGCATTTTCCGTCTAATTTTCTTTTACAAGGCGATTTTCCAGGGAAAATTAATCGGGTTGTTTGGTATCCGAGAAAATTACCCTTTTTTTTCCTCCTTCGATAGGGTTCAACTGTAAAGGGCCTCGAGAAAGTGAGAGAAAATAATAAAACCGATAGAAAATAAATGAGGCCTTTTAAGTTGGGTGTTAGCTATGTGTGTGGTCTAATCAAAGTGGTTTATTACTAAATTGGGAAATTTTTGCACTAATCACAACCAAGATTTGTTTAATTACATATAATTTCATCATTAAATTGAATTAAATTCCAGTACTAGATCAATCAATAATTACAGAAACAAATAAATATTTAATTGAAATAATATTGTATCTATTTTTTAAAATTTATAAAAAAAATTATTAAAAATTTTAAATTATATATTTTTAAAAAAAATTTCAGATCAATCATCAATTCAATTGGTTTTTTAGTTGATTCAACCGGCCCGTACCAATTTCTCGCTCAATCGATTCAATTTCATTCTTTGGACCGGTACTCTAGTCAATTCCCAATCCAAACATTCTTGATAATTCTGAATAAAAAATTCATACGAATTGCACAAAAAAATTATTAATTTTATACCAATGTTTTTAAAATCGAATTAATGATTAAACCAGCCAAACTATCGGTTCTCAATTCGATCGATTCAATCGTTCGGTTCAATTTTAATTAAATTGATCAAGTTAATAAAAAATTATTTAAAAATATGTACATTGAAAAAAATTCAGTTCAATCGTCAATTCAATTGGTTTTTTAGTTTATTCAACCAGTAATTCCTCACCCAATTGATTCAATGTCATTTTTCGAATAGATACCCTAACCGGTTCCCAGTCCAAACATCCTTGATAAATTATGGATTAAAAATTCATAGGAATTGTATAAAAATTTAATTAATTTTATACCAATATTTTTTAAATCGGATCAATGATTGAACCAATCAAACTATCAATTCTCAGTTCGACCGATTCAATCTTTTGGTCCGATTTTAATTAAATAATTTATTAAGAATCATAAAATAAAAAATAATATATTAAAATAGAGAAAAACCAATGTAATTGATTCAATCGGTTCTTTAGTTTAGTTCAACCGATTCCGCACGGTTCGCTCACAACCCAATTCAAAATCAGTCTAATTATTTATTCAAGTCGATATACGGATTGATTCTTGATCCAACTGATGATACGATTATTTTTTAAACTTATAATTTTTTTTTCATGTCTTGGACTTCTATTTTCATGTTAAATTTAATTTTTATGGGTCCATTTTTTGGACCGAATTATCTTTAATCTAGAATTAAAAATTATATTAATATTTATATATATTTATAATTAAGTTTAATAAAAATAATTCGCACAGTAAATTATCATTGACGGAAAGGAAAAAGATCACCTTTCAATGTTACTTGTGTTTGGCAATAATGAACCAGAAGATGCCACGTGCGTACGAATGTTTCTTGAAACTTTTTCTTTTTGCTGTCGGTAGGTATGATTTATTAGAATTATAATATAAAAAAAAGGGAAAAATTTCAAAATTATACGTAAATTTTAACGTAATGTGTAATATCATATATAAATTTTGATTTCGTGATTTGATTCAATTTTCAAAAATCATTAATAATAGGGTAAACTATTAAAATAGTCACTTTTATTTGACTCAGGTTACATTTTAGTCACTTATGTTTGAAATGTTACGTTTTAGTCACTTACGTTATGGTGTTGTAACATTTAGTCAATGAGTCGTTAATTGTCGACAATGGTGTAACGGTAAGTTGATGTGGCACGTTAAATCATTATTTCAAACGAAAATTTTAGGTTAAATTCTACAATTAGTTCCTATATTTTTTCATTTTCAACAATTTAAGAATTTTATTTTCTTCTAACTTTTTTTTCCATTCTCTTATGCTTATCCCTCTATTTTCCTCCATTCTTCATTTCTTTTAACATAGTTTTTCTAAGCTTTCCATTTGTAACTAGTCTACAAGCTCGCCTCACTCGAAAAAATTAAATTGTTCAAAAAAAATAAAACATAGAAAAACTATGTTGAAAGAAATGGAGAAGAGAGGAAAACAAATGGAGAAGGGAGGAAAACAAATGGAGAAGCATAAGAGAATGGAAAAGAAAGAAAGTTAAAAAAACATAAAAGAAAAAAAATTAAATTGCTCCAAACGAAAAAATATGAGGACCGATTGTATAAATTAACCTAGAAGTTTTGTTTGAAATAATGATTTAACGTGCCACATCAGTTTACTGTTACACCGTTAACAAAAACTAACGGTTCAGTGACTAAAATGTTACAACGTGATAACATAAGTGACTAAAACGTAACCTGAGCCAAACAAAAGTGACTATTTTGGTAGTTTACCCTTAATAATATTATCGGATTATCACCATTTTACGTTGATATATTGCATACACAAAAAGTTATATTAATCTAATATGGAAATAAATGTATGTATTTATTTCTTTAATGTGTAAGATTGAACCGAAATCAAAGTTGCATGTATACATATGAACTACAATTCAAGTTTCATGTGTATAATACGTAAAATACACTAAAAACATTATGGTTAGCACTAGAGTTGATCATGAGCCGAATTAGGTTGAGCAAGGCAACAATTCTAAGCCCATTTTTTAGGTTTGTGTCCAATCCAGCCTAAAAAATGGGCCTAAAATTTTGTCCAAGCCCAATCCAAATAAAAATGTTAAAACTCGAGCCCAACTTGACCCATCCGTATTAAAATTTGTTATATTAGTTTTTTATAAAAAATTAAATTTTAAAAATATAATATATAAAATACACTAAAAACATTAAAATCAATGGCAGCAAAACAACAAACATTTTTTTTTTGTAAATTTGGGGCTAGCCCAGCCAGGGTAAAAAAAAAAAACTTACTCAAGACATGACCCATTTAGAAAACGAGCTTTATTTTTTTGTCCAAGCCTATTTTCATCAGGCTTATATTTTTGTCCAATCTCTCTCACTTTTCAGGTGAACCTTCGAACTGAGCCACCATGATCAACTCTCATTAGCAGGATTTTCTTGTTACTGTCCCACCATCGATTGAGGCTCGAAAGATTTTGTCGAGAGCTCGTTTCTTCAATCTAATCGGGGAATCAACTGCCATTTGTAGCATACGGCACTACGGTGTGTGTTTTTAGTTTTTATGTTGTATTATGGTTTGTTTTGGTTGTGTTTTGATGATTAGGGACAGTGGCGAATCTAAGGAGGCTGGCAGGAGCCTGACCCCCCTAAAATATAAAATTACTATTTAAGCCCTTAAATTTTTTTAAAAATTTTAAATTAGTAAAGGTAAAATTGTACTTTGCCCCCCTAAAATTATAAAAAATCAATTTAATCCTTTAAAATTTATAAAGATATAGACTATAAAAAAATTGAAATTTTATTCGGCCCCCCTAAAAAATTGTTCTGGCTTCGCCCCTGATCAGGGAAGTATCGATCGACCGAGAGAGTGCAAGCTTTGGATCAAAATCACTGCATGCCCACGGGATTGTTTGGCTTGAGCAATTGACCCCTCTGCTATAATGGATCAATTAGGTGAACATACCATGTCGCGTTTTAAACTAATGTCAACTATTATAAAAATTACCATTTTACTCTTTTTTTCTAATGTATACGGACTACTATTTTTATTTTTTTGTCCATTTGCTCATACAATTTGGGCAACCCAAAGTCTTAGTTACTCCTCACGCAATGAAGAAAATTGTGAACAATCAAGGTTTTCAAAATCGAATTATTGGTCAAATCGATTCAATTAATTAAATTATTAAAATAAAAAAATATTTTAAAATTTCAAAAATTCGATTCAATCGAATTTTTTGTTGGTTTAACCAGTTTGTACCAATTCCTAGATCAACTGATCTAATGGTTTTCTTCATATTTGTATCCCGCTTGAATTTCCAATTCAATCAACTAGTTCGGTCGAATCCAATTTAAACATTGTCAACAATTCCCCTGGACTTTTTTTTTGTTAATTTTTAATGAATAAAATTTTTAGTTAAATTTAATTTTAAAATATTTAATATGACATTGCTTTTAATATTATTCTAAATAATAAAGCTTTTGGATTTACTAAGACCCAACATAGCTAAAGTCTAGGCATCAAAAAGCGGTTTAATACATTATTTAGTATCCGAGTTTGATATTTTTCTTAAAATAATATTTGTGTTATTTTTGTCAGTTTAGTACATGTATTTGATAAAAGTTGCATATTTTGATACTCAAATGTAAGTGTCTTAACTTTTTATATTTAATTCGGTTTAGGGTTGATTTGATGAAAGGTTAATTGCTAATATTATTAGCTAATTAGAAACTTTCATCAAATCAACTATAAAACTCAATTAAACACTAAAAAGCAATATTATTACGTTCAAGTACCACAATGTACTACTTTTGTTAAATACATGTACCATATTGGATCAAAAATAACATTTGTACCACATTAAAAAAGAAGTGTCAAACTAAAGCACCATGATGTATTAAGCCTTCTTTTTAAAAAAAATAATTATCTATTGATTAAATAATTTATCGGCATGTTATCGGGGTGAAGTCAGAAAATTTTTTTAGGGGGGCCAAAATTAAATTGTAATTTTTATGAATGTAAAAATATAATTTTTAAAAGATTAAATTAAAATTTTATCATTTTAAGGGGGCCAAATTATAATTTGACCTTTACTAATTTAAAATTTTAAAAATTTTAAAGGGTTAAAAAAGAAAATTTTCAATTTTAGGGGTGCAGGCCCCTGCCACCACCCGCCTACAGTCGCCCGTGCATGTTATATCATGAAAACCTGTACGAAGTGAATTGTCTTATGAAAGTCAAAGGAGACACTATTTTACTGCAGAAAGTATAGGCAAAAAAAATTCCCCAGTTTTTGAGCAATGATCATCATTTCAATCCATACATATTAGCGTGAATAATGGGTTCTTTGTTTTTTCACACCTTGACTTGTTCAAAATTCAGGCCATTTCCCTGTTTCTAAGCCTTTTCTTTTCAAAAAAAAGCACCAGACAAAAACAATCCGACCACCATGAACACCACCACCCTACGACAATCAAAACCAACACTAGAAATCATCAAAACAAGTGTTTCCAACAGTTATAACACCGAGATTTCATTGTTCAAAACAACCCCAAAGCTTCACTGTGTTTGCTTTTGGTTCAAGTAATGGCCGCCATTGTTACTTCTTTAAGGTTTTTCAGACCATTTCTCTTTGTTTCATTGTTATTGTTGTTGTTGAGATTGGTGTATGCAGTGTCGGATTCCCAAGCTCTGTTGAAGCTTAAGGAATCTTTCGACAATGCCGGTGGTGGCGCTCTTGATTCTTGGAACCCTGATTCTGCACCTTGTAATAAAGAGGGTCATTGGAAAGGTTTACTTTGTTTTAATGGGATATTAATGGGTTTACGCCTTGAAGGGATGGGATTATCAGGGAAAATCGACATTGATGCTTTGCTTTTGATTAAAGAATTGAGATCTTTTAGTGTTATAAACAATTCTTTCACCGGAAACATACCGGAAATCAATCGTTTGGGTTATTTGAAATCTTTGTTCTTGTCAAAAAACAAGTTTTCCGGTGAAATCCCGTCAGATTTTTTCGCCGGAATGAGATCGTTGAAGAAAGTTTGGTTGTCGGATAATAAATTTTCCGGGAAAATCCCGGATTCTTTGTCTAAACTTTCCCGTCTTATCCATTTACGCCTCGAGAATAATCAATTTTCCGGGGAAATCCCAGATTTTCATAAGCAAAATTTGATTTCCATCAATTTATCGAACAATAAACTCGAAGGGGAGATTCCTTCAAGTTTATCGAAATTCAAAGGAAATGCATTTGCAGGGAATCCAGGTCTTTGTGGATCACAAATAGGGATTGATTGCGGACGAGACGATAAAGACGACATTAAGAAGATCATTGCTGCTGTAATAACGTTAGGTGTTATGCTTCTTGCAATGATTATCTTCTTTGTAATGAAATGGAGAGCAAAGAAGCGAAAGAGTGCCCCCGGGGCTGCTGCCGTCGAAAGGGGAAGATCCAATGAGCCGGTTGAAATCCAAGTTTCGTTGCCGGCTACCATCAGAGAAGTAGGTCAGAAGACCGCGAGCCATCAGGCATGGCCTGGTAATTACCATGGGATGGTCCGTGGTGGTGCGGTGCCCGAGCTAGTTATGGTGAATGACGAAAAGGGTGTGTTTGGTTTGCCAAGTTTGATGAAAGCAACGGCCCAAGTACTAGGAAACAGTGCGCTCGGGTCGTCGTATAAGGCCACAATGTCGAACGGTTTTGCCGTGGTTGTGAAAAGGACCAAAGAGATGAATTCAATAGGTAAAGATGAGTTTGATGTAATGGCTAAAAGGCTTGGGAAGCTTAAACATCCTAATGTTTTGACACCTTTGGCTTACCATTACCGGGTCGAAGAAAAGCTTTTCGTTTACGATTACATCGCCAATGGCAGCTTGCTTTACCTATTACACGGTATGAGAAAACTTCATATATATTTGTTTGCAATACTTTATCGTCTTCCACGGATTCTGATGAAAAATGCATACAATTTCTCTAGGTGATCACGAAACATCATCTTCTGCACTTGATTGGCCTACGAGACTAAATATAGTGCAAGGAATCGCCGAGGGACTTGATTATATTCACGTTGAACTTGCTTCTCTTGATGTGCCTCATGGAAATCTTAAATCGAGCAATGTTCTGCTTGGTCCAGATAACCAACCGTTGCTTTCGGAGTACGGGTTTTGTTCGGTGGTAAGCACCGAAGGGGCCAAAACCCTAATTGCTTACAAGACCCCAGAAGCTATACAACATGGAAAAGTATGTCATAAAAGTGATGTATATTGCTTAGGAATCATCATTCTCGAGATCCTTACAGGGAAATTCCCTTCTCAATATCTCGACAACGGTGAAGGTGGAATCGATGTAGTCCATTGGGTGACAACGACAACTTACGAAGGGAAGCAAGCCAATCTATTTGATCCAGAGATCGCTAGTGGCTCGAAATCGCTTCAAGAAATGGAGAAACTCCTTCAAATAGGCTCGCTTTGCACGCAAGCAAGCCCAGACGAGAGGTTAGACTTGAAAAAAGCCATTAAAATGATACAAGAAATACGAGTAGACAACGACACCCCCGAGTCGGAGTCTGATCCTCAAGCTATAACAATCCAAGTTTCACCGTCTGTTCAAGACGAAGTTGGTGATGCAAAATCAAACAGCGACTTGTCTAGCATCCAAGAAAGCAACGTGTGAGCACGCAAACGATGATACATAGGATTAGAAAAATTTTCGAAGATCAATCAAGCCGCCATCGCGACGGGGTGATAATTTATTGGGCTACAAAGCAATTACAGGCACAAACCAATGTAAAGATTAAATTTTTTTTTTACCTTAGGATGATTGTATGCATATAGTTCCCACAGTGAAAAATGAGTTGCAAGTGGCTTTCTACAATGCTTTTTTGTAAGGCCATTGATGTACATGAGTAAAAATGAATATGTTTGAAAAAAAGGTTAAATTCTACTATTAGTACGTATACGAAAGTTGCGGATTTAGTTTTTATACTTTTATTTGATCAAATTTAGTCATTGTATTCTATGAACTGATCACTTTTAGTCTTAACTCAAATAGTAACACTTAAACCTGTTGGATTAAATTCAATTACTAGTTTTATATTATGCATATAATTGTAGATTTTGTTCATATTTTCCAATTGGATCATTCTAAGTCTTTATATTTTTCAAATTTTAAAATTTCAATCTTGACATAAATGACCATCATTAATCCAATTGATTGGATTTTTAGTGAATAATATTTGGAAATAAGGTTAAGTTGAGACTTAGTTAGAATGGAACCAGACTACTGTAGATGATAGGACTTAAATTAAATTAAGAGCACTTAATCATGGGAATCAAGAGAGTTAGTGTGAATTTATCTAATTTTTCCATTAATCTTTGTCTCCAAGCTTATGTATATAAGGTTAAATGATGGTCTTTCTGAACACTTTTACAATTTCTTCTTCTTCCAAGATTTTCTCTGAAAAACTCTTTGAAAACTTAAGTTCAGAAAAACCTCTTTGAAGTAAGGTTCACAGTATTCAGCCAACTTATATGTTAGTTCCAGCTTACTGATAATTATTGATGAACCCTAGGTTATTCTTAAAGTCATTTACGTGTTCTTCGTTCTGCATGCATAAGTGTTAGAATGGTGTGTGAGGCAGGAAACTTCCTGATTTTGTATAAGTGTTGTTGATTCTTGCATGCATGATCAGATTTAATAGAATGATGATTTGATATGTTTAATTATCCTTATTTTAGCTCAAGAAGATAACGAAGGTCCAAGTGATAAGGGTGAGGGATTTACTTTATAGACTTGTGTGAGAGTTTCTAGAGAGTTCCTTCTTACTTCCATGAGTAGAAACTTTATTACTTTACAAGCCATATGTCTCGTATAATATTTCAAATTGATGATATTTCTTTTACTTTAGTAAAATAACAGTTGAAATATATTTTATAACTATAACTTTATAATAATTATTCAGAGCTTCCGCTGAAATGTTTTTAAGTCAGACTGTTTTTAAATAGTGACATATCATTCTCAGATCCTATTGTAGGATTGGGTTTGATGTGTTACATAATACAAGCTAATAGAAATTAAAAATTTTCATTAACTACTCATCTAACGCTTAATTTAAGTGCAAATATTTTTTTATAATTTGCATAAGGGTAAATCATCAAAATAGTCACTTTTGTTTCGCTCGGGTTACATTTTAGTCATTTATGTTTGAAATATTACGTTTTAGTCACTTACGTTATCGTGTTGTAACATTTTAGTCACTGAGCGTTAATTGCCGTCAACAGTGTAATGGTAAGTTGGTGTGACATGTTAAATCATCATTTCAAATGAAGATTTTAGGTTAAATTATGCAATTGGTCCTTATATTTTTTTCATTTTGAGCAATTTAATTTTTTTTCTTTTAGGTTAAAAGAGAAGGAGAAGGGAGAAAAATAGGGGGAGAAGCAAAAGAGAATGGGAAAAAAAAGTTAAAAGAACATAAAAGAAAAAAAAATTGCTCAAAACGAAAAGATATGTGGATCGATTGTATAATTTAACCTGAAACTTTTATTTGAAATGATGATTTAAGGTTACATCGTTAACGATAATTAACAGTTCAATGACTAAAATGTTACAACACAATAGCTTAAGTGACTAAAACGTAACATTTTAAACATAAGTGACTAAAATATAACCTAAGGGAAACAAAAGTGACTATTTTGGTAGTTTACCCTTTGCATAAATGATCTTTGAACCGGATTAGACCAACTGGTTAAGAGTATTGGTTTGAAGACTGGTATTAAAATGATTGGATCGAGAATCGATATAAATCTGTTAAACTGACTAAAAAATTAGTTGAACCGGTGATTGAACTGAATTTTTTATTTTCTTAAAAATAGTCAAACTGATTAAATTAATAAACCAATAACTTGATCGATTTTGAATACCGATCCGATTTTAAAAAATTGATTTGCATCTAAACCAGTGCTGCTCCACCGCAAGGTTGCATGCCTTCCACGTAAATATTGGATGGAAAAGCCTAAAGGTGTTTTTAAGCAATTGGACTTCAAAATTCATTCCATTTTCATGAAATAATACCCAAGAAAAATGTTAAGGGTATGTAACCAACATTATATTTTGATTCTCATAAAATTGCTATAAGAAAATAAAAAAATTTATAAGGGACTAAATTATAATTTTACCATTATATTAATTTACAATTTTATAAAATTTAAAAAGGTTAAACGAATTTATTATTTTGGGGATAAAATCACTGTTTGTCTCTTATTTTTGCTTCTCTGTGTTAATATATAAGTTTCTTTTTGAACAATTTCATTATAGATTCTAATCATAGATGTTCTTTTAGAGATAATGCTTAAAACTACTCATAGTCCCTCCCCAACCCATAAATAGGAGAATAATGCATTTCAGCGCACTTAAACCCACGTCCTCCAACATTGACAACAATACTATACCAATTCAGTTAAGACTCAATCAATGTTAATATCATAAGCTAATTAAAAAATTAAGAAAAAAAACAATTATTATTATTATAATAATATTTTATTTTTTATATTTTTATATTTTTATATAAAATATATAAGAATTAATTTTAAAATATAATCCATGAAATATTAACTTAAAACACCAAAATCCTTAAACCTCATTTTTATTTACCATCTCAACTAAAAATTATTTTTAATACTTTTATATAAACATAGAGCTAATATTGTTTTTATTTATTTATCTTTAGGTTAAAGTGTGTTGTACTTTTTATTTATTAAAATTTAGTCCTCATACTTTTATTTTTAAAAATTATAGTCTTTTACATTTCAGATTGACACAATTATTTGTTTTGTTAAATTAAAATTAATTACAACATTATTTTTTAGTTACATAGTTATTAAGTGAGTTTTTTATTTCAAAACTTCATACCAACAAATTTAATAAAATTTAATGATGTTAACAATTAGACTTAATTTTAAAAAAAATACAAAAATTAAATTTTATATTTATATTTCATTTAATAATTCGAAGTATCTTGGGTCGTTTTCATGCTCGCTTTTTGCCGGCAACTGCATGTGGAGCTGATTAAATTCATATGTAGATAATGATATTTCCAAAGGTAACATTATTTATATATAGAAGGATATTACCAAATATACATACATATAGATAAAATAGGTAAAAATAATGTGAAAATTTATGTATTAAGAGTTAAATTGTATTTTTTTTCGTTTTTATTAAAAATTTGAGTGAATTAGTCTCTGTAAATTAGATTAAAGAGCAAGCTAATCCTTTCTGTTAAAAAATTCAGCCTTTTTTATTATTAAAAATTTTGGAGTGGTTGACGGAATAATCGGACAGTGATATGTGACGTGTTACGTGTATCTTATGGAGACATATAGAGACCAATTTTTAATAGAAAGATTGGTTTGCTATATGATCTAACGTATAGGGACTAATTTGTCAAATTTGAATAAAAGGGGCAAAATATAGTTCAACCCCTAATATAAGGACATCCATGATACTTTTATCGACAAAAGTATAATTCTAGTACAACTCACACATGGTATGCCTTAAATCAAAATAAATTTGAAGAGAACTCACACATAATTTACATAAGGACTCGAACCAAATCAATTGATAATAAAATGTTTTAATTTTTTTTCAAACCAAATAGAAAACTTTCTTTTAATATATTAATAAAACCAAATTCACTAAGGTCTACTGGGTTGAGTGGTAAAGAGCTCGATGTTCCTTAAGCAAATTTTTGGGTTCCAATTTTATGGATGAAGAAAACGATACAATATGAGCTTGCCCCCCGTTTAAGAGTCGGACATGACTCGACTCCAAATTTTATTAGGATCCAATATAACCGTCAAATAACTTTTTAAAAAAAGGTTAATATAACTTTTAATCCCCGAAGTTGACAATTAGATTCGCTTTGATACTTGTACCTTTTTTTTGTGTATTTTGGTATCTAAGCTTGACAACTAAGTCTATTTTGGTCCCTAAACTTAACAAGTCTAAAGTTTGGTGACGTATACTTGTACTTTTTTTGTCCACTTTTGTATTCGTAATGTCACATCATCAAATCTTGATGGAATCAAAGTTCAGATATCAAAATAAACTTAGTTGCAAAGTTACGTTAAAGGTGTAATCTAATCGACCTGAGCTTGAATATTGCCAAGCTCAAGCTCAATCAAGCATCCGCTTTTACGCTTCATCTCGGCTCGAGATGTAATCAAGCTACTAGCGTTCGAGCTCGATTAAACTTGTTTGTCAATTTTTGCACTCAAGCTTGAGCCCGACTCGATAATTAAACTTAGGGTTAATAATATATTATTGGTAATAACGCATTTAATAATATAAAAAATATGAAAAGCTCAATAAGACTCACAAGCCATATCAAGTATTACTAAGCTCGAATTCGACTCAATCGATAACTTGAGCTGGCTCGATAATTACCAAATCGAGTTTGAATATTTTTCGAGTCAAACTCCAATAACTTGCGAATACTAGTGTCTCATTTACACCCCTAAGTTAGGTACCAAAGTAGACAAAAAAAGAAAATACAGATAGCAAAATAAACCTAATTGCTAAGTGCAGGGACTAAAAGTTATATTAACCCTAAAACAAAATTCAATTTCCATCCGTTAATTCAGATAAAACCAAAATAATCAACGTGCTCAAAGATGATACAAATATATGTACATACATATATATAATATTATATATATATATAAGCGTTCAAAATAAATGTTCAAAAAATACAGTTTCTGGATTTCAAATTCCTCCAAAAAGCTTTAAAAAAATTTGGTTGATGGAATCCAAACATCTATGGCAACTCATCTCCTTCTATCTCTCAACCACCCTTGCTCTTCTCCGTCACCTTGTTCTTCACATCCTCACATTGAATCAATCTCCATTCATAATCAAATTCATGGATTTAATCTTATCCGTTTATTTCCGTTTATGTAATCTCATACCCTGCGCCGTTGATTTAGACGATCAAACCACCATCCATTTTTGGGTCACCAATCACCGCCGTTTCGACAGGCCGTCACTCGTAATGATCCACGGCTACGGCGGGAATCCACTTTGGCAATTCGTTTATCAAGTGGGTCCTTTGTCACGGAGGTTTAATTTGTATATTCCTGATTTGTTGTTCTTTGGGAAATCTCACTCCAAAAGTCCCTTCAGATCTGAATTTTTCCAGGCTAAGTGTTTGTCCGATGGGTTGAAGAGGATCGGAGTGGATCGATTCTCTGTTTACGCGATTAGTTACGGTGGGTTCGTGGCGTACAGGATGGCGGAGATACGGCCGGATGCGGTGGAGAAAGTGGCAATAGTGAGTAGTGGATTGTCTTTTACAGATGAACAGAGGGATCAACAGTTGAGAACAATCGGACGGCATCCGTCGGAGATTTTGGTTCCGAAGAAACCAGATGATTTG
Source organism: Gossypium raimondii (assembly GCF_025698545.1). Taxonomy (NCBI): domain Eukaryota; kingdom Viridiplantae; phylum Streptophyta; class Magnoliopsida; order Malvales; family Malvaceae; genus Gossypium; species Gossypium raimondii. Next base: position 59,013,886 of record NC_068570.1, on the reverse strand, counting down.
AGGTTATTGGTGAATTTATCAACGTTTAAGCAAAGTACTCTCAAATGGGTCCCTGATTTTTTGCTTCGACAGTTCATAACGGTGAGTTTGATGTTCCTTAGAGTTAAAATTATGGTCTATTTTGATTTTAGTCCCTCTACTATGCTAAAATTTAAAATTTATGTCATTTCATTTTAATTTGACATTATTTAATTTCTACTTTTTTTAGTGTTAACCAAAAATCTTTTCAAGTAAGCTAGAGGCGTTCATACCTACGCAACCAGATTTAGGTCATAATTGAGGTTATACTTTTTTGCCCTAGGATGGCTTAGGGTGGGTTTGGATGGATGATTGGATACGGTGCAATGCGTTTAGCCTATTTTTTCTCTCACACTACAATGTTGTTACAGTATCTAATCTCACCGCTACCGCTGTTTTTACACTAACCGCCCATCCAAACTCACCTTTAGTTAGGGATCACAATGAGACGAGGGGATACTTTTTAGTTCTAGGATGGCTTAGTTAGGGACGACAATGAGTTGAGGTCGGCGGATTTTTTACTGCCTCACCCTTACCAGACTATAAGCTTAGATCAATTCACCATGATTCAATCCTAACTCTTACGGAAAAAGTTGTGTGTGAACCTAAATTTGAAATTTAATACTAGACCCGACCCGACCCAATTCAATTTTAATTTAATTATTTAATTTTTTTATTTTGAAACAAATAATATTATATTTTTTAATTGTTTTATTTATTATTTTGAAACAAATAAGTTTTTAGTTTAAACTTAAATTTTAATATATATATATATATATATATATTAGGTTTGTATTTGGTACATTAACAGTGTATTTTTTCTTTTCCATAAGTGCCTTGAAAATTTGATTTTAATTTAATTTTTAATATTTTACAATACCCTATATATTAACCTTCTTACCCTACTTGTGTAGTCTAAAAATTTTATTGACAATGTACCAAATATTAACCATATATATAAAGGCATTTTGAACATATTACGAACAAAGAATTCATAATCATTTTGTAATTTTTGAAGTTATATAACCAATAACATAATCTGAATAATAGTTTAGTGACCTTTGGTGTAATTTACCAAAATATTTAATAGGTTAAAATAATTTTAATAGCATAAATAGAAATCTACATTAAATACCAAAACAATTGTGACATATGTCAAATTAAGATAAAAATTCAAGCTTTCAAACCTTTAATTGTTTGTGTAAACTAATAGTTATTATGGTATTTTTTTGTCATCTAATTATTAAAAATATAAAAAAATTAAAAATAATTATTCTTATCTAATTATGAAAAATTAAAAATTAATCACTTAACTATGGAAATTTACCCTTTTTTTTTTTTTTACTCACCCAATTATATTGAATGTTTACAGCTAATGTATGATCATTGTCGAAAGGAAAAGATTGAGCTGGCAGATTACTTGGTGAAGAAGAAAGCTGATCCTAACCTTCATGTCCTAACTCAGGTTGCTTCTTTGAATCCTTTCTTTTCTGGTTGACATTTAGTTCTTGAATTTGATAATTTTTTAATTTGGTTCTTGAAATTTTTTTATTCATATTAGTCTTAAAATTTGATAATTTTTTTCAATTTAATCTTTGAACTTGTATTCCACTCGTGAGTGATGACGTGACTATGAGATTGTGTCATGGTATCACTAGAAAATTTTAAAACATAATATAAAATCTAAAAAATAAATAAGTATTAAAATATATGAAGAAATTATATATATTTAAAATAGTTAGAAAAAATAGTTTATGACTTGGTACAATCTTGAAGGGCCGCGTTTTCATACTATAAGAAAATTAGAATTTAAGGATCACATTGAAAAAAATGTGTCAAGTTTCGAGATTAATGTGGAGTAAAAAAAATTGAAAGATTATGGTGAAAAAAGTTACTAAATTTATGAACTAAATGTTACTTTATCCCGACATTTTATAGCAAGATGCTAGACTCGCCCAATTATAACCTCCTTTAAGATGTTGAGAAAGTCGAGTTAAACCAACTAATAACTTGAATATTTCCAATGGATTTTTCTTATTAAAAATTATCATTTTGGAATGAAAACTTTATTATTTTCAACAAATGTTTTCGTCGCTAAAATAATTTGAGTTGGTATCACGAGTTAAATAAACACCATCTTAGAAGATTACTAAACTACTATTTTTTAAATAATGTATTAAAAGGGTTATGTAGATAATTTATTTTCTTTAAAAATAAAATAAAATAAAATCTAAAAGATTTTAACTTGGTCACATAAGGTAAAATTTCAATATTCCCAAACACAACCAAAATCTAATTATCAAAATTATTTACATTTTATTACTTTAACAATAAATATTAATTTAAAAAGAACAATTGTTTAAATTTTATATTATTTTTATTTCTTTACCATAAAACTAGTTTTAATAAAGATTACTAATTCACATAATGGGTTTATTTTTGGTTGAAGGAAACACTAATAATTTGGGGAGATCAAGATAAGGTTTTCCCATTAGAACTTGCATATAACTTGCAAAGGTAAACAAAGTAAATTCTCTTCATAATCTTTTTTCCCTTATTTTCACTAACTATATTTTTAAGTTTTTTTATTTAATTTCTAATTTTGAATATTTTTGGGGTACAAATTTTAGGCACTTGGGTAAAAATTCAAGGTTAGAGATAATCAAGAATGTAGGACATGCTGCAAATTTGGAGTCACCTGATGAACTCAATAAGTTGATTTTTTCATTTGTTATAGGTTGTTCCTAATCATAAAACAATGATTATCAAATAATAATTTCATATAAGCTTTGTATTTCAGACATATCTAATCAAGTATAAGTATCTTTTTTTTTATTAGTAAAATTAGGAATGATATTTACAATTTTGTAATAATATTAAACTAAGTATTATTATCGAATCTGTCGATTGAATCATAGCTCGATTGGCATGAATATTATTGTCAATGCAGGAAAATGTGGGTTCGAGTGCGCTAAAACACATTATCACCTTATCTATGGGTTAGGGAGGAGTTAAAGTAATTCTCGACATTGTCTCAAAAAAATATTACTATCTGAATCTGTATTGAATGTTCAAATCTAGAATTTAAGAAGTCAAATGAAAGTTAAAAATATTTTTTTTGTTAAAGTAAAGCTTATAATGAATTTGTTAATAGTAATTATAATATTGTTCCAATTTTACTATTAGACTCTATATTGTGAATAAATTGTGGATTTAACCATTATACTTTAATAAAAAAATTATTTTCAAGTTGGTTGATTTTAATCAATATACTTATCAAATCGTAACAACTAATTTTGTTTAGTTATGTTATGCCATTAATTTTGTACATGTAAAGTTGTAGATTTAACCACTTCTTCAATTATATCATTGTTAGTCCCTTCATTAGTTAGTTTTTTTTTTTTGTGTGAATGACATTACACGTGTGATAATATATTTGTCCTATAAGTTTTTAGAAATAACATAACGTAATGGATTTAACAACTACGATTTGATTATGACTAAAACTTTAAAATTAAAAATATAAACACTAATAATATCAAATTAAAATATTAAATCTAAATTCACAATTTGCGCACGATACAAAAACTAATAGCAAATATTAACCTAGAATATTTTACTCCAATTATTAGCTACATCCAAGATTATTATCAGTGATTCACCTTCCTTGAAATATGACAAGTTTAAATTCAAGTAAATAACCTCTTTTATCCTTAAGTTCCGAGAGTAGTTAGGGAGGGCTAGCAGGGTATCGACCCCGGGAAAATTTTTTATTTAAATTTTTAAAATTTTAATTTAATAAATATAAAATTGTACTTTTAATTTCCCCTAAAAATGATAAAAATTTAATTTAATCCTTTAAAAATAATAAAATATAGGCTATTCAAATGGTAAAATTACAATTTTATTATCATAAAAATTACAATTTAATTTCGATCTCTACCCTTACTTAAGTTTGACTTTAAATTGATATCCGAATTAGACTTTCGTCACACATTTGAGTTAATTTTTGTAATTCCGTTAAAATTAGATGATGTCAACCAATTGCATATGAAAAATATATAGCATGAGTTGCAAAAACATGTGATGAAAACCAAATTCAAATACAAATTTGAACCAAAAATAAATACTAATTTAAACATTGACACCCAACTAAAATCCAAATAATATACTTACCCTTCAAAACTCAAGTCCAAATTGGTGCAAAATCCATATTTTTTTATTGTTTTGAAAAATAAAAATATTTATTCCATCTTAATAGGTTTTATAATTTAATCTGAATAAAAAATTTATTATTAAAATAATAATTTAAAATCAAGTTCAAAAGGACCGAGCCTACTACAAAACCCCTCTACTATATCCTAAATTATATTTTGGCCCCTCTACTAAAAAATATGCAAATTAACCCTTAAACGTTACATGAATGAGAAAAAGAGCCCCTCCATTAAAAATTGGTGTATAAATATAAAATATAATAACAAATTTAACCTCAACTTTTACACCTTTAATCAATTTGACTCTACTCTTTTATTGGAAGTAAATTAAAAATTTTCAAACAAATAGGGTTAAAAGGTCAAAAGACCTTAATAACAAATTTTAAAAATCCAATTAAACCCATTTAAAATTTAAAATTATTTAAAAATCATATAAAATATAAACAAAATTTATAAATAAATTTAAAATTAAATAACAATGCCAACCCCAAAAGGAATAGGAATAGAGATAAAATTCTTTTAAAAATTTTATAACCATTAGATCTTAATGTTTTGGTATTGTTACTTTTTAATAAAAATTTTAAATTATAAAATTCTTATAAATATTTCTATAAACTTTATTTAAAATTTTTAAAATTTAAAAAGGCTAAACTTTTTTTTAATTTGTTATCAAGACATTTTTATTTTTAGCTCTGTTAGTTTAATTTTTTTAATTTACTTCCAATGGAAGAGTAGGATCGAACAAAATATGTGTAAAATTAATGGTTAAATTTGTTATTATACCTTAAAAATATAAACACCAAATTTTAACAGGAAAACTCTTTTACTCACTCAAGTATCGTACAAGGACTAATATAATAATATATCCACTTTTTCAATAATGAGACTAAAATGCAATTCAAAATATAATACTAGCTTTTATAGAACTTTTACCGACCAAACCTACAAAACTGAGCAACTCAACAATCGTTTAATGAATACACACTACTCACAACATTTTTTTTTTGTAAACTCTGTATTTTGCATTTATTGAATAATTTAAAAGTGTTTATTTAAATTTAATTATAAAGAAATAAATATTAGTATAAATTTTTTTATATATTTTCCCAAAATCACAAGAAAAACTGATACCACCGAAATAAAGAAACTATATAACACAAAAATACGATATCCAATAAGAATGTACCACATGTCACATTCTTATTAGCTGGTTTCGTGTTTCAAAATAAAATAAGATGAGATTAGTAATTTAAATCTCACTTAACAGTATAATTTGAGGGCCACTTTTGCATTTAAGCCAGAAGAAAAATGTTTGGTCTATTAACCAGTAAGGTTAACATCAAACAATGATGAACAAACATTCAGTGAAAAGAAATTTAATATCACTGAAACAATGTGCTTTGACAGCCTAGTAGTTTATGCCTAAAATACAAATGAGGGATCAGGAAAAATATATATATATTTCTAAAAATAAAAATAAAATAAAAAAATAACGAAAAATATGACGTGGATCTCTATATGCGACCAAGGACAATAAGCTTAAACCGGGGAACAGACTCGCTTTTATAGACTCCATTCATAAAATACACTTACAATATAAATCATGAATAGGAAAATGATAAATTAAAAGGTCTAAAATGGTGTAAAATCATTTTTCAATAGTTCAATGTCTTATGATACTTACCAGGTAATTACAGCTTTTTGTCAATCCATTAGAGCTTAAACTTCAGTTACTATATAAAACCTGCAAAGGAGGCAATTGAATTAGAATGAAAGCTTATATTGGATGAATGCCAAAAGAACAAACAACAGCATTGAACGATGTATCGGGTTAATTTTCCAAGTTTTTCCATGTATTTAGAAGACCCTTATAGGTCATATCCCTGTATTTATGCGTCGGGCAAGGGAACTTCAAGAGTCACAGAAACATGGAAACTAGCAGCCGAACAAGATTTTAAGAAAAATGATTCGTATTTTAGATTAAAGTAACATATTATTAAACCAAAAAATGACTGAAACTAAATAAAGGGTCCATATAAGTAGTACCAAAGTTTTGGGAAAAATGAGTGGAAGAATGTACCAATGAGATTTAAGGAAAGAATGTTTGGGTATCAAATACAACTTAAATCATAAGAGAAAGTTAGCATGTAATCTCTACCTGGCTCATTAGACTAAAAGACAACTACTAATGCTTAATCCAGGTTGGAATGGTTTCTCTGTGAAGAAACAATTTATATTCCATCTTTGAAAATGGATAATGCATGTCGGATTTCTTTTTTTCCCTTGGATTATAATCCAATAATGCACAGAATGTCAAGCTATTTCGGATCCTATAAGATCAAGATACAGCATAGATAAGTAGATAATAAAGTTATGCTGTTCTGACTCTTTATTTTTCTTGAAATATCTCTGTCCAACATATTTCTGGACATTGGCATGGAGATATGACCCTCCAAAAACAAAGAAATAACCTTGGCGAAACTAAATATCCCCATATCGTACGCATAACTGCATGACTGTATCCTACCCTCACACCTAAGTCCAAGTACATAGTAATAAACTGCATGGTGATAAATGAAAGAGAGACATCCTACCCTCACACCTAAGTCCAAGTACATAGTAATAAACTGCATGGTGATAAATGAAAGAGAGACACAAAAGTGAATCATGTTGCTCACCTACAATGTAGCCATAAACAAGGAATCCGGGTGCAAATTATGAATGGCAACTTCTTTCCATCAATACCGTGTTATTTGCTGCAGCATTTGTGAACCAGCTGCTTGTGAAACCAACTGCTCGGAACTCGGTGAAGGTCTCATTAAATTGTTTGCACCAACTGGGTTGCCGAGTCCTTGTCTTATCATTTCTTTAGGATTATTTGCATTTATTTCGGGATGTGACGATTCCATCAGTGCCCGTATCTAATCAAGAAATTTGCATGAGTAAAAGTTTTATCGCTTAAGGAGAGTAAGAGAATAGTTAAACTTTAGTACTGAAAATTTCAGTCACCATCTCAAGACGCTTCTTGTGGAGGTCACTCGATAACTGCATGTTTTAGAAACATTATTCAAATTCATCAGTTGTAATCTTTCTTATTTAGCAAATAATCAAAGATTTCCATATCAAATAAAAGGTGCTTACGCTAATAACATCAGAAGAAATGCTAGAAAATTTGATAAAAATGTAAAATGGAAAGATAATAGAAAATATTTTGACTACCACACATATATGTCAAAACGAGTTCCTAAATAAGGAAACGAATCACCTTGAAAAATTTGAAATCAGATTCAGTAAAGTCAAGATTCTAAGAAATTTTATGCAGTGAGATCTCAAAAATGATAAACATAAATCCTTACCGGTCTTGTTTGGTTCCGCTCTTCGCTAGAAAATCCTGGAATAGTCAAACGCCAGTTTTTCTCTGTACATAATCCCACGTTAAACATCATTACAGCTTCATAGCTTCACTTAGAAATTACAGAAGAAACTCTGAAAGGTAGTCTTATTTAGGCACAACACAAAACTTTTTGCAATCTCGCACTATTTACAGTAAAGTACTACATCATTTAACATAAGATATAAAGTATAGGAAGGGCATAACAAGCAACTCTTGGAAGGCAAAAAAATTATGCATAAATTACAGTTTCAGAAATTCTATATGGGGCCATTATAGTTCCATGCCCAGAAGGTGGATCTTGAATCTGTGAAGAGTAAATTCAAGGATTCAAGAGCCACACAAGCCTGGAGCTTTGGTCTCGGCCCATGACACGAGTAACAGAATTTATCTAGTTCTGTTGTATCCTTAGTTAACATTTAACTCTTCCAAAGAAATGCAAGTTAGTAAATTGCATACCTAAATGTAGCAAGATATCCTTGGACTCTAATGTTGAAGATTTCCGATGCTTTGCCAAACTGCATGCAAATGTAGTCACCTGAAAACAAGTAAAATGATATAAGCCTTAAACCAAGAAAACCATTACTTAAATACCAATGAAAGTCTCCAGAAGCAGAAAGGAAACAGTTAAAAAATAAGAAGACTGAAAGAAAGATAATGAAGCTGTAGGTAGGGACTGTTTAATTGTGCAAGCTACGAGTAATGGCTAGCTAGCACTAATTTGAAGTTTTATTAGGTTAAAGCAATTAAAACACTCTTTTCCCTCTCTAAAATATAGTTATAAAAATCAAATAACTTTGAGGCCAAAATATTCAATTTCTCTTCAGGCTAAGCACAAAATATTGCAGAAAGAATGTCATAGTTTTTTAAAAATATTCTGCAATATTCAAGTTATATTTGACATGAAGAGTACCCTAATGCTAAACATATCTATATTTGTAACATCTCAGAGGTTAAGGTTATTTATATTATGATATGTGGTTAATTACCACTAGAAACTAAAAAGTACAAGCGGCACATGCACATATCTGTAATCCCAAACAGAGAAAGGCAATATCAACATGGTAAAGCCTTTACTCATAGCTTAGCAGAGCCTTACAGAGTCTATGAAATCATCAGCAATCTCCAGAAGTAGATCTTCAACTTCTGGTTCCAGCTTTCCTTGCGAATCAACCTGGACATAAGCAAAAAATGAATACCACAACAAAAGAAGGAAGCAAATTATTGGAAACTAATAGAAAAGAATGAAATACAAATAGTCAAAAGCTGGAAAAACCTGTGAAACTAGATCTTGTATCTTTCTTTTTCCGAGAAGTTGATTGGTCGCTTCAGTTCCTTGGCTTGAACTTCCCCCAGGTGTGGTTGTACCAGATGCAGTTGCATTGGGCTGTGATCCAGTTAAACTGAGAGTTTTCTGGCCTGCAGGTCCGGGCATCCTCGGAGATTGCTGTTGTTGCTGATGCAATGGTGATTGTTGTGGTTGTAATTGCTGTTGAGGTTGTTGTTGCAGCTGCTGCTGTAGTTGTTGCTGTGGCTGCTGCATTTGAGGATGTCCCATTTGTGATTGTTGTTGTACGAGCTGAGACAATTGTTGAGGATTCAAGCCCATAGAATTTTGCAACTGAGGAGAAGAAAAAGGCAGTTGCTGTTGCAAGAGAACTTGTGACTGCCTCTGAAGGCGGAAGGGAGTTGACCCTGGACCAGATATTGACGGTATTTGCTTCAACAACTGTTGCTGCAAGAGAGAGTTCTGCATCATACCCGGTTGTCCATTCTGAGCCAGCCCTGATAACTGGGGGTTTATAAATGCCTGAGATGATGTTCTTTGTAAGCTTTGAACCTGTAGTTACAGAGGGGATATCATATAATGAGATCGTGCACACAAAATAATTTCAAAACAAGCAACCAAACCACATGACAAAAATCTCTTATTATTGCCTACCCCCATAAAATTTTCATTAAAGGTGCAATGGCATAAGAAGACAGGTTGAGAAATAAAATTCAATTAAAGGGAAAACATAACATATTTGGTTTTACATTAACTCTATTAACGAACCTAAAAATCGCATGCCATGGGTAAGTCTTGCATCTCTTCTCACTATAGTGAAAGGAAATTAGGACATTTACAAATAAAACAATTTTGCAGGAATTCAATACAATAACAATGCACCAGAAGAAGTGTAATCATTCATAAACATGTCAACTCTTATCTAATAATGGAAAAGTTGTGAAAACATTTTACACAAGATTCTACTTCAGCCAATGTGCAATATGAAATAGTTTATTGAACAAAAGGAACAGTTACTTGTTGCAAAATCTGGCTACTAATTTCCAAGTCTTCACCAACAGACTAGATATTAAATGATCATGGAGTCAATGGTCATTTGATACATTAAAATAACATTTTACAATGCATATGACAAAATCCAGATAAATAGTGCTAACCGTAGACTTCCATAAATACAAAGAATATCTCACATGTAATTATTTTTTTAAAGGTGAGGGAGCATGTCTCACAGGAAATCCAATTAACCTTCAAGGTTATAACAGCTTGATCAAAAAGAACAGTATTGTTTGCATGAGAAGTTAAACATAATTATTAGTATATAGAGTACTGTGAAACTTAACAGTTTCCCTAAGCCAGTTTACCCAGAAAATTGTTATCACAGTGGTGTCAAAAGAGATTCATGATTTCTTTTTCACTGTGTAGGTATTAATCCTTTACATATTACAAAAAGAATGTGCAGCTTAAAGCTTCCGTTATAAGATTAAATAATTAAAACTTTTCTTCATCTAGTCTGAGTAGGCATAAGTCAAAGGATAGTAAACTAATGTTCGCCAAACATAAAGAGCAACATGAAGTAAACGAAGAAAAGCTGTACTCCTAGGAACTTAACATCAGCAGATTGAAATCTCAAAATTGCATCATAGCTTAAGGAGTCCAATAAAACATATAGTAACTTCTATATTAGTGCAAATTGAACTTCACTACCCATAGATAAACTGGACAAATCACACCTACAGATGAAAATGATTTCTCAAATTGAAGAACTAAGAGAAACTAGGAAAAAAACATTTAGTTCACAGGTCCATCATGAGGAAAGTGGTCAATACATCATTGAAAGAAGAGAAAAAAGAAGAAAATACCTGAGGAGATGTGAGTTGAGTTTGTTGCGATAACTGCTGCCTCATCTGTCCCTGATTCATCTGCTGTTGAGCATAAAGAGCTCCATTAGCCCTTAAATGTGAGCTCAAATTCATCATCCCCATTGCCTGCATCCCATGCAAAGATTGCCCGGTTGGATTTCCTGCATGAAACTGAGACCCTTGTACCAACCCAGCTTTCTGCCTCGGCTGCATAGAAAACCTCAGACGTTTTAAGAAAAGAAAATTTATATCTAAAATATGAAATGAGGAAGGAGTGGTATCTATCAAGCCCTATAAAGTAATCAGTTCTGCAATGAACAGGTTATTACTACCGTTAAGAAAACAATTACAATGAATTCAATATGAAACTAGGTCTATCTCAAGAAACCATTAATATCGTATAACTTAAGACAAAAACTAGAGCATGATTTAAATTGATTTGTAGCAAGAAAGGATATCAGAAAAAATTACACCGCTTAGTAACTCTAAAGTGCTTATGGGGTAGAAACAATGCAATTATTACTTTCAAAAAGCAAGGAATGCAATCAAAAGCACAAATTATATTTGACTTTAAGGCACACGCCAACAAAAACCATCAACTACGTAACGTTTAATCTTTTGGATAAAAAAAACATCAGCAATCATCAATAATTCCAACTTTAGCTAACAGCAAGATCTCCAGTACAAGTTTACTAGGTAACGGTTATCTTTTGGAATTAAAAGAAACATAGGCAATCATCAAATTAGCCAACTTTAGCTAACAGCAAGACCTCCAGTACAAATTTAACTTGCTTAAATCACTTACTAAAACATGCACATAACAATCTTCAAATCCCCCAACACTGCAGGAAGGTAAAAGGTTAAAAGGAAACAAAATAACACCTAAAAATTGCAGATTGCACACAGGTTGTGCAAAGAAAAACTTGCACACAAAATGTGTAAGATAATGTTTGGGAACTTGAATTTCAAAAGATGAATTTAGATTTCAAAAGTACTGAAGTTGTATAAACACATAAAAATATAACATTCATGATTGTTTTTCAAATTCATTGATTTGTCGGATGTCTATATAGTAAAGAAATTCAAATTCCTATAGATACCTGGAAAATTGAAATTCGTGTTTTTAATACCTTTCAAATATATAATCATATTGAATCTCAATTAATTCATATATAATGTATGCATAGCAAATAACATCCAAATCAAGATCTTCAAATTCATGTCCCCAAACATAATATAAAAGTTGCAATTACATGATCTTAAATTGCCTCCTCATTTCCAAACAGAAGGAATATGATGATTTCTAAAGCAACAACTAATCAAATACATTAAATCTATACTCCAAATTTCTAAACACTAAAATCAAACAAAAAAATAGGCATAGAGTTCCATACCGAAGCTAAAAGCTGAGACTGATAATTATACTGAGCAGCGGCGGCGGCAGCTGCACCACCGAGCATAGGCAAATGACCACTTTGCCCAATCAAAGCTGACCTTGATAAATTAGGATTGCCCATCTGTTGATTTTGTTGTTGGTTTGCTTGAATTGAAGCTGACCCACCAAAATTCATTTGCCCATACAACCCAGCTTGTTGTCTTAAAACGTTGCCATATTGAGACTGTTGCTGTTGTTGCTGCTGGCTTTGTTGTTGTTGTTGTTGTTGTTGGAGTTGATTAATGCGTGAAATAGACGGTGATCTTTGAAGGCTTTGCTGCATTTGAAAATTTGATAAACCCCCAACACCTTGTTGCGTTTGTTGTTGCAAGATTTGCTGTTGTTGTTGTTGTTGGGCGAGATTTGAAAGAGGCGGAGACGAAATTTGCGAGATTTGCTGCTGCTGCTGCAAATTTTGCAGTGAGGGATCAATTGAGGGATTTGTTGTTGGTGTCGTTGTCGGAGATGGGGCTGTTAGCGGCGTCGCCGTCTGCGTCGGGTTAATATTTGACGCCGCCGCCGATGGCGGTGGCGGTGTCGGAACCGATGATGAAGGGTCCATCAACAAGGGATTTGGCGACTGGAGATGCTTGGGGGATGATGTTGAAGAAGTAGTTTCAGCCATGGCTTTGTTGATGTTTCCTTTTGGGGAGCTCGAATTTTGTTAATCCATGGTGGAATTGAGAATTTTTTATTTAATTATTGAAGGTGAAAATCTGCACTGCAGAGGATTTTAAGAGAAATAAAAAAGAAGGCTTAAATTTCTCAAAAGTCCCTGTGTTCTATTACAAGTTAAAATTTAGTCATAGTACTTTAATTTTGAGCGATTGAATCCTTGTACCATTTTAATCTAAAGATATTGAATCTTTTGTTGAAATTTGCAATTATAAAAATATAAAATAACCTTTTAGCCTTCAACATTTATAATCTTTATCAATTTGGTCCTTACTAATTAAAAGTACATTAAAATTTATTAAAACAATTAAATGTTTTTATATTTTCAATAAAAATTCCTTCAAATTTTGCAATTTTAAAAATAAAATGCTTTGAAATTTAAAAAATTAAAATTTTCATTAAATTATTTAATGGATGTTCATCCAGATAAGTTTTGATGTACTTTAAATTCTAATAATTATTAGAAGTAGATCTCTACTTCATTTATACTCTTATGCCTATAAATAGAGACTTTATAAAATTATTTAATTTTAAGATTTATTGGAAATGTAAAAAAACTTCTATTTTTTTATAATTTCTGTATACCTTTAAAAAGTAAGTACCAATTTGATAAAATTGTAAATATTGAGGATTGAGAAAATTATTGATGGGTGATGAATTCACTAAAAAACTATTTTACACCTAAACAATAAATAAATAACAATATAGAGAGTAGAATCGATCCCATAGAAATTAAGATATCTAAAATTATAATTTCGATTTAACCAGATTGCATGTCAGGTAAGTATCGTGCCACAACATGTGGCGACTGTGTAGAAATAAAAAGGGAGAATTTAAATCTAATAAGAGTAAAATTAATAAAAATAATTGAAATCAAAATAACAATAAAAATAAATAGAAGCAAAATTAAATTGAATAAATTGATATGAACAAATTCTAGCTTCAGGCTCAATTTTTACTCTGGTTTTGAACTAATCATTGATAGCAAGTCTTCTCCTTCAACCGACAAGTCGATTTTAGTGATCGAGGATATCTTAGACCGCCAACCATTCCATGTGTAAATTAATTACGGGAACACCCAACAACTAACATTCACTGAACGTACAACCACAAAATGCGCGTCAACGATTTAGCTTTCCAGTAGCATTGTGAACTAGAAGGGCCTAAATTAAACTAGAAACTCCAACTACGTAGGTCGTTTATATTCAATTGCTATTTTCCTTAACGAATCCAACTAACTACTTCATCGGACACACCAATGTATTCTTCAATATACCGAATATTAGTTCTTCCAACTGTACGCTTATCAAAAACGAATCAATAAATCCTTTTTTAATTTATGTCAATATAATTTTATGAAACATCGATATCTATCTCCTAAATAAATACCGAAATCAAAATTTATAAGTGCAGATTCGAATCTCACCGTACTCGAAAATCAAATAAAAAATCTGCCTAAAGCTCCACCAAATTACTTCAAATTAAAGAAGAAAAAAGAAAATAAAAACAAATGGAAATTTTATGCGCAAAGTCGCTCCCCTAAAATAAAATTACTTCATAAAAACGAAGCAACAATGGTTTTTGGTTTATGCGCAAAGTGCCTCCCCACCTTTTTAATGGTCTAATTTATATATAAAACAAAATAAATAAACCTAAAATAAAAATAAATGCTAGAGGGATGCGTGTGCACTTGACTTGATTATAGACTCGGTTTAGGCTGGATTGATACAAAATTTTTATCTATTTTTTGAGTCTAGTCCAGTCCAAATTATAATTGCTAAACTTAGCCCAATCCGACATGTTTGTATTAATTTTTTAAAATTATTTTTTACATAAAATAAACTTTTACACTAAAAACAGTAAAATAAATATTTCCTAACAAATTAAAAATACATTAAAAAATTTATTATATTTAAATAATATTAAGATAGTTACAACTTAGCAAGCAAATACCTTTAAAATAATAAGAAAATTAACAATAAAATAAAACTTATACAATATTCAAATAACAAAAACAAAATAGTAGTAATATAATATCGAAATTGTAGCAAAACAACTAATTTAGGCCAAGTCTGAGTGAAAAAAAAAAACTCACCCAAGGCTCTGCCCATTGAGAAAACAAGCCCTTTTTTTTTTCAAATTTATTTTTTCGAGTCTATATTTTTATTCAAACCCTCTTACTTTTTAAACGGACCTTCAGGCCTGGATGGATAACCTGCCTATAATCAGATCTAGTGTGCACTAATGCGCCTCCTTTTCCTTCACGCCCCAATTCAAGTTCTCATGTTAAATCTTTTATGCAATTCAAGTATCCTCACATTTCTCGACACATTGCATAACAATTGTACCAAAATAGAAATTGATCAATTAAGTCTTAAATTAGATAAAGTACATGTCCAAAATTAATTAAATAAAATAATAAAAATATGTCAATTAAGTGCATTATGAACTATTCTATATTTTTATAATTGCAAAATTAGACGAATGATTAAGATTTTTAAATAAAATAATATAAGGCCTCGATGTCTCAAAATTAAAGTATATAGACTAAAATCATGTTAGACAAAGTATCAAAATAAACTAAAATTTAATATTTTGAGAATGAGAAATGATTGTATGAAATAGAGACGACACGTCATTATGTATCACTTACAATTATTTAATGTTATTTTAGCATTTTTATGTCATTGATACATAATTTTAATAATTTTTTTAACTTAGACCCTAAACTCTGGACTCTAGACTTTAGATCTTGAATCCTAAATCTTGGACTCCAAACCATGGACCCTGAGCCTAGGGTTCAGGATGCAAGATCCAAGGTTCTGGGTTAAGGGCTTTAGAGTTTAGAGTTCATGGTCCAATGTCTAAGGTTTAAGTTATAAAAATTACCCAAATTATGTGTTAATGACATGAAAAAAAGATACCGAAATGACATTAAATAATTGATAAAAAATATAAGATGATGTGGCGTCTCTGT